>NC_060138.1:432401062-432705507 GCF_021461385.2 Schistocerca piceifrons
AGTCTATTGGAAAACAATCTGGAAAGTTCGAGGCAATGATATGGCCACCCAGATCGTCCAACATAAATACCGTCTAACATTCAAGTGGCGTAATCGAGAGGTCACTCCGCTCACAAAATCCAGCACCGGCAACATTTTGGCAATTATGGACGGCTACAGAGGCAGCAGGTCCCAGTATTCTTGCAGTGGTCTTGTTGAGTCTATACCACGACGAGTTGCTGCGGTACGCCGGGAAAAAAGATATCTGGCACGGAAAAAAATGGAAATGTCGTGTGACGAGGGCCTCCCGTCGGGTAGACCGTACGCCTGGTGCAAGTCTTTCGATTTCACGCCACTTCGGCGACTTGCGCGTCAATGGGGATGAAATGATGATGATTGGGACAACACAACACCCAGTCACTGAGCGGAGAAAATCTCCGAACCAGCCGGAAATCAAACCCGGACCCATTGGATTGACATTCCTTCACGCTGACCACTCAGCTACCGGGTGCTGACATCTGGCACGTTAATAGTAGGTATCACCTCAGTTTATGTCAGAATATTGAACGTTGTTAGGCCGTGGCATATTTCTTCTGTACATCATTTAGGAGCCTGTTGCGTCAAGGACCACTGCCGTGCTCCCTATAAAAGGGATTTATCTGGCGCTTTTGCTGAAGAAGTGGGGTTATTGGACAAAATTCCTGTGTTTACCATTTGTGGGCAATCGTCAGTGGATGGAAACGAAACGAGAAGACAAAGAGGAGCGGGGGGGGAGGGGGGGGGGAGTTTATCAAAAATATCATTGTCCGCAGAGGTGGCTTGCTGGGTGTTGTTTGTATTGCACACGTTTCTCGCGCACCGCCGTCACGTATTCATCACCTTGCTGGATGGACGCCACGCAGCCGGAGGCCTATAGCTGACCTCTGTATTGAAGCTACGTTACTTCTCAGAAATATTAATCGCTGCTCGGACTTTTCTTCTGTAACTGTTGCTTTCGTCAGCTAGCACGCGTACGCTGTTGAAATCAATGTCATGGCCACAGTTCTGCTGATATTCTGCCACAGTAGATTTCACACTTCGTTTCAGCCGCGCGTGAAGTGTTTCTTGCTCAATACGTTCTTTAACAGTCCTTTCCATTTCGCTTGTATATACTTTGCCACGAATAACTGCAAAACAGTTTTTAATTTGCAACTCTTCTTCAGAATCAGTTCGGAAAAATTCCTTTGTATCGATTGCCGATGGCTCGTCAATAGCAGACACAGGAATTTAACCGAGACATCCCAACTCCCTTTTATAAGGAACGTTAGGCTGGTCTTTGACAGCATTGATCTAACCGTGGACACACCAGGATCCTGAAGAAGCTCGCAGGAGAGGTGTCGAAACGTTGATCACCCAGTAGGAATATGACGCAACCTAACAAGATTTTATCTTCAATGACCACGGCCACGGAAACCTGCAGACGTACACACGTCTGTATCTGTTTGATAAAATCTTGTGTGGCCTATTTCATCAGCTCTTCCGTTCAACACTCTACAGGCACTGTCAAATGGTAACTAGTGACTGCCGTGTGATTGACGGCAGTTTATTTATACAGAGTGTTTCCCCGTAAATCTGTACTCTGCAAGTTACCATGCTGCGTTTACCAGAGGGTAAATCAGGTACCGCTATGATTTCCTCCCTTCTCTCTCCTATTTGATAATGATCCATGCAAAGAATAACTGTCGTTAAACTACTGCAAGAGCTCTAATTTGTCTTATAATTTCATCTCGTCATTTCGTGACACGTATATGGTAGGACGTAACAAGCTGCTCAAGACTTCTTCAACAGTACGCTGACGATGCTTCAACAGTAAATTTCCCTGTGATGCTCAACGTTTCTGTCTTGCAGCTGCTGCCGCTGAAGTTTGCTCATCGTCCCCGTAAAGCCCTCACGCTTACTAAACGATTGCTTGACGAAATGTGTTGCCATTCGTCAGAGCATCTCTCTACCTCCTGTTAATCTTACTTGGTGAGGGACTCAGCACGACGAACAGTACCGAGGAACTGGTACAGCACGTGTTCTGTAAACTTCTTCTGTCGTGGGTAAGTTACATTTTCTTAAGATTCTTGCTATGAATCTCAGCCTAGCGTCTGCTTTTCCTACAATTAGTTTTAAGTGGTCTTGCAGTTGGGGTCACTCCGGACTTTTACTCCTAGGTATTTTATGGTTCTCACTGTTCCCAATGATTTTTTACCAACAGCATAATCGAATATTAGTGGATATCTTCGTCTACCTAAGAAGAGTATGTTACGTTCGAGTTCAACTGACCGTCCCTGCATCAATCATTGCAATTCTGCACGTATTTTTGCATTTCGTCACAACCTTCTGGCTTCACAACTTTCCTATACGCAGCATCATTTGCGAAAAGCTTCATTAGATGCATACCGAGGGCTTGTACGCATCGTTGGCTGCAAGGAAACAATGTTCAAAATTATTCCATTTATTACTGAAAATATATGTCGTTGCTCCTTCTTCTGCGCCGACTGGTGACTACGTAAGCCGGAGAAGAATCCGGTGAATCCAACAGTGGACTCACGGCTGCGAATAATTAACATCAGCTCCCACTGGAAGTCGATAACAGCTGATGCGGCGGTTTTACCGCCCACTGGTGAGGCAGGCGTGCCCCGTCGATAGCTCAGTCAGGAGATAGTGGTAATCATGACATGTGTTTTGATTCACATGCCATTTCGGGGAGTACTCAATTGTTTCAAACCACTGCCTGCGTTGTCCCTTCAGGTGTAATGCCATTTCGGAAGCCACGTAGTCGTGCTGAATGCTGAACCCGGCCCGCCGGTACCGTGTCGACGTCGAGTTCGCGGTGCCACACCAAAGTTGGCAACGCCAGTCGACACCAGCGACATTAGCTAGGACTCTCTGCAATCCTGAACGACGTATTGGAGGAGCTCCAGAGTACCATGCCCGCCCCTCAGCAACAGTAGCACCCTTACACCGAGGCAAGTAGAATGTAGAGCGCGCAAGAACTCAGCCAGTTCGAGACCTCAGCTACAACAGTCAACATCATCGTCTAGGACAAACGAGAAGTTAAAGTTTCAGGTAAGGTTTTACTGTCGTTAACTTTGAACATAGTACTCAAGAGAACAATTCCTTAACTAGTGCATCAACTAATGCTTTGGTAGTCCACGACAGGTGTAAATCATCCCGGTCTCCTGTGGCATAGAAGTATGACAAAGAAAATTTGTTATTCATTACTGTAACAAAGTGAACTAATATTTCATCTGTTGTAGTTCAAAATTATCCATCTTCCAGAGCACTCAAAGAACCCACCGCTGTGGCCGTATCATCACAGTTTCGTCTGGTAACAACAGACACTGCGTTACTGGAGTTAAAGGCAGCTTCTGCTCCGTTAGTAGACCATCGGAGTACTCATCAGTCCTGGCTGCTAAGCTGACACAAGTACTGGATGCTGGACTCCATCAGCCGTGGGTTTGGATCGTCTCTAGGGGTCAGTAAGTGCAAGAACATTAGAACAATATCACACACAAGATGTTACCATACTTTAAGCAAAGAATCGAGTGCTTACGACATGAGCATCATGTGTACCACTGATCGAGTGCCAAAAGGGGGTGGAGTCTTTATGTCATCGAGGAGAGGCTCTGCTCTACGACGTCATTCGTAACGACCGAATTGATTCTGCCCTTCCCGAGTCGTCAGCGGTCTTCAGTTCCGCTACATTTGCTTAGTGAATTTGTTACAGGGTCTTTACTGCTTAGTCAAACTCCTACTAGACATAGCTGCGTCCTGCCTAGTGTCTCTTATGTAATACTATGAGAGTAACGAAGGCGATTTGGTCTGCACTGTTCTAACCACTTTCTGCTGAGATACTCAGTCTCTCAATAGTGTCGAGGTGCATGTCTTCCTGACTCAATAGCGACATTGAAATGATTACACTTACCGGCTGGTGGCTGGCGTGATTGATTGAGTGACGTTGGCTGTTCGAACTGAGAAGCAATTTTACACTCACATTTCTTTACTATTTTTGTCGCATAACAATATACTGTAAACACTCCCGAAATTACCTTTAGATGTGCCGACTTCATACCTTTAAGACTAACGTTTGCCTGGTGGTGCTACAAACTTTTGAAAATAATGGAATAAGTCTAAAAGATAAGGACTCGGGTCCGGATATAGTTGACTAGAAAGTTATGAACGAAACAGAATTTTTTATCATGGTGTGGTGATGAGAAGAAGTCAATAAAAGCGTTTTTGTGATAATTTTGTTTAACTGCGTAACTTGCACGAACTGCTGTATTCACAACATTGTATATCGTGGCTGACTGAAAGTTTCTCACGCACTTTTTGTGACAACATGGCGGCCCGCGAGCGTGGTCCCTTGACTACACAAGAAACGTTCACCCACAGTTGGTGAATTATTCTGCATCATATACATCTGCCCTGAAGTGTCGAGTGATGTCTGTAGGCTAAAAAAGGTGTAATAAAGATCTGTTTGCCCTATACATGTCGACAGGATGCAAAATTTGATTTCAAGACCCAGAAATAACTGACTACCAAATGAGACAAAAGTTTTCAACACCAAGTGCGTGCTAGCTACAGTTTTAAATACATCATTCACGCGTAAGGCGGCATCATTCTTTAGTAGCCACTTTATGGTTTCCACCGTGACCTGTTAAATAAATAGTACACTCGTATTGTCTGTCGATAGAATGCTACCTTAATACTCAGCGAATGTTCACTCTGAACTATCAATTAGAGGTTACAATTACACCATACGGAATATGGGTTATTCTAAAGAAAGTCAAACTTCATCACAGCACAAAAATTTTGGAATTTAAACAATCGTGATTAAATTCGTTTTATTACACTTTCTGTTACATCGCAATGTTTTAATCCTCACGGTCGCTCAAAATTAAAACGTTTTTACAGAGCTCACTGCAGACGCATATGACCGTAACGAGAACTGGACACTAAGGCTCTCTGACGACAGATTGCGTATGTCGTTCGTTGTACAAATGCGCGCCAATGCGCTATCTGATGGCTGAGTCCAAACGCTGCCATTGATCTTTGGATTTTGATCTGTTCGATCCTGCCTGAGGTATCCTTCTTTGTTTTTGAAGCTGTTGCCAGATATACGTCTTTTTAATGAAAAGAATATAGGGGAATAGTTCTTAAGTGCGGCGGTAGAACTCCACAAATAAATTCAGAGACACAACACTGGCAATTCATCGATATCTAATGATTGCATCTATATATATTCCTGTATGTGTCGTATTATATCGGATTCCTATGATAGCTACGTTAGATACACGAGGGCATAGAATGTACAGCGATTTGCGAGAAATATATAACTTTTTTCAAATGGTGTACACCGACACGATTCGATTTTAACAGTGTCACAGAGCTTCCAAAATACACCACCCTTTGAACCGTTTGCACTGGTGCAGCCGATTCGCACAACTACGCACAGTTAAGAACTACTGTAAGAATAGGGAAAGATTAACGTTTAATCACAGCATTATTGACTCCCCCCCCCCCCCCCCCCACGTTCTATTCGAGCATAGGCTGACCATGATGTCGTATTCTGGCGAGAGCAGTGAGCAGTGTGCATATGTGTGGTGGATAATATTTTGTTTTTATTTGGAAACAAACCCACCGGTACATAAACGTTGGTCCGAGTTCTAATGTTATGGTTCAAATGGCTCTGAGCACTATGGAACTTAACTTCGGAGGTCATCCGTCCCCTAGAACTTAGAACTACTTAAACCTAACTAACCTAAGGACATCACACACATCCATGCCCGAGGCAGGATTCGAATCTGCGACCGTAGCGGTCGCGCGGTTCCAGATTGTAGCGCCTAGAACCGATCAGCCACTCCGGGCGGCCTTTTAATGTTAGGTGTCATCCGGACGGGATTTGCACCTGCTCTGCCTGCCACAAGTAAGTCGACCTGTCAGTTCTTTGTACGTGCGTTGATTCCCTTAAGTTTCCTACAAATGGGTCTAATCCCGACATATGCATTCTACTTCAGTTCGCTCCAGATGTTTACTGATAGGTACTTTACTGCAGTTAATGTAGGGTAGTTTCAGTTCTATTAATATGCAACAGATTTATTTTCGTTCAGTTACCAGCCCCACTACAGGTCTTTCCACCTGCTTGTAGGCAACCTCATCACCTGCGAACATCCTACACCTAAAATAAATACACCGCAAGCCGCTGCATGGTGCAAGAAGAAGGCGACATCGCACCAGTGTTATCGATTACCCTCCCATCGCACTGTCACGCGCTAATCTAGTAAAAAACAAAAAGAGTGTCTATATCCATCTATACATACCTCAGTCTACCCTTAAGTTTTGGGGAGAAATACGTGGTCTTTCCCAGAGATCTTTTTCTCTGTTACATACTCGAATGTAATATACCAATCTACCTAAACCTAGCGTTTGCATCGAATTGGTCTAAGTTTCTACCAATATGTGTCATTTAACCACCAACTGGTCTGTGCGAGTTACTTTTGGCATAATCGCTGACAATGACCTCAAAGTTATAGTGGAAATTGATGATGTATGGTGGTGTGTGAATGTGGGCCTCGTTCAATAGAGAGGTAGAAGCTGTGTAGAAAAATCTTAAATACAGAGGTGTAGTTGATTGCTAACTACAACACATTCTGTCTCGGCATTCCTGTCAGCAACAGTATCAGTATCAGTGCATCAAACTCATTGTGTTTGAAGTTGCTACGGTAAAATTAACTGCTCGAGAGCCCCGCAGAGCTTATTTCTAAAGCAAAAAGTGTAGTGAAGACACGCCGTTTCCAGACTTTGAATGCATTGACTAAGTCAATGGCAAGTCAGTGTTAAAAACTCTTTTCGAGGACAGTGTAAAGGGAATCATTTTATGTTTCTCATCTGTCTTCTGATTGGTTTGGTATGGCCCAAGACGAATTCCTCCCCTGCGCCAAGCCCTTCTTCTCAGAGTAGCACTTGCAGCCCACGTCCTCAGTTATTTGACTCCAGTCGCTGTCATCTTCAGGTTTTGCCTTTTATAGCTTCCACTAGTACCATGGAAGTCATTCCCTTATGTCTTAACAGATGTCCAATCATCCTGTCCCTTCTGCTCGTCAGTGTTTTCCATACGCTTCCTTACTGTTCCATTCTGCGAACAGCCTCCTCATTCCTTACCTTATCAGTCTACCTAATTTCCAATATTCATTTATAGCACTAAGTCTCAAATGCTTCGATACTCTTCTGTTCCGGTAATACCACTGTCTATGTTTCACTATCATACAATGGTGTGCTCCGAAAGTACATTTTCAGAAATTTATTCCTCAAATTAAGGACTGTGATTGATACTAGTAGACTTCTATTGGCCAGGAATACCAATGCTAGTCTGCTTTTCACGTTCTACTTGCTGCGTCCGGGATTGGTTATTTTGTCTCCCAGGTAGCAGAATTCCTTAACTTCATCTACTTCGTGACCATCAACTTGATGTTAATTTCTCACTGTTCTCATTTCTGATACTTCTCATTACCTTCGTCTTCTTTCTATTTACTCTTAATCCAAATTATGTACTCATTACAGTGTTCATTCCATTCAGCAGATCACGTAATTCTTCTTCAGTTTCAAGCAGGATAGCGATGTCATCAGCGAATCGTATCACTGATATCCTTTCATCTTGAATTTTAGTTCGACTACTGAACCTTCTTTTATTTCCATCATTGCTTCTTCGGTGTGCTGACTGAACAGTAGGGGTGAAAGACTACATCACTGTCTTACACTCTTTTTAATCCGAGCACTTCGTTCTTGCTCGTCCACTCATATTATTTCCTCTTGGCTCTTTTACGAATTGTATGTTATGCGTCTCTCCCGGTAGCTTCCCCTGTTTTCCTTAGAATTTCGAACATCTTGCACTTTCCATTGTCGAACGCTTTTTCCAGGTCGACAAATCGTATATACGTGTTAATTTTTCTTTAGTCTTGCTTCCATTATCAACTGCAACATCAGAATTGCCTCTGGTGCCTTTACCTTTCCTGAAGCCAAACTGAGCGGCATCTAGCACATCCTCACTTTTACCATTCTTCTGTAGATTATTCTCGTCAGTAACTTGGATGTATGGGCTGTTAACCTGATTGAGCGATAATACTCGCACTTGGCAGCCCTTGCAGTATTCGGAATTGTGCGGATGACATTTTTCCGATAGTCTGATGGTATATCGCCAGACTCGTACATTCTCCTCACCAACATGAAGAACCGTTTTCTTGCCACTTTCCCCAGTGACTTTAGAAATTCTGATGGAATGTTATCTGTCCCTTCTGCCTTATTTAATTTTTAACCCTCCAAATATCTCTTAAATTTTGATTCTAATACTGGATCCCATATCTCTGCTATATCGACTCTTGTTTCTTTCGTTATCAGATCTTCCTCCTCATAGAGGCTTTCAGTATACTCTCTCGACCCATCCCCTCCCTCCTCTGTATTTAACAGTAGAATTCCTGTGGCACTCTTAATGTTGATCACCCTTGCTTTTAATTTCACTGAAGGTTGTTTCGAGTTTCCTAAATGCTTAGTCTCGCCGACTATCATTACTTTTTCGATTTCTTCACATTTCTCATGCAGCCATTTCGTCTTACCCTTCCTGCGCTTCTTACTTATTTAATTCCTCAGCGACTCGCATTTCTGAATTCAGGAGTTTTCGTGAACATTTCCTTCTTTCATCGTTCATCTGAAGTATTTCTTCTGTTACCCATGGTTTCTTCGAAGTTAACTTCTTTGTACCTACGTTTTTCTTTCCGACTTCTGTGACTGCCCTTTTTAGAGATGCCCGTTGCTCTTCAACTGTGCAGCCTACTGAGCTGTATCTATAGCATTAACGACCTTCAAACATATCTCTTCATTCTTTGCTACCTTCGTATCCTACTTCTATGCGTATTGGTTCTTACTCACAAATCCCTTAATCTTCAGCCTATTCTTCATAACTACTACATCCAGATTTGAGTTTATATCTGCTCCTGGGTACGCCTTACAATCAAGTATCTGATTTCAGAATCTCTGTCTGGCCATGATGTAATGTAACTGAAAGCTCCCCGTATCGAAAGGCCTTTCCCCTGTATACCTAATGATTCTTGAACACAGTATTCGCAATTACTAGCTGAAATTTATTGCAGAGCGTGTATACCTGAACTATTGTTGTCGGTCCTTGTCTCCTTTCTGTTTTACTTCACTGTCCCTACTATATCTACATTGAGCCTTTGCATGCTCTTTTTCAGGTTTTCCAGCTTCCCTTCCGACATTTTATGTCTTTCGTTGGTTATTCTCACGGTCACCTCGCCTTTGCCAGTCCACGGCCTGCGCGACCGCGACGGTCGCAAGTTCGAATCCTGTCTCGGGCATGGATGTATGTGATGTTCTTAGGTCAGTTAGGTTTAAGTAGTTCTAAGTTCCAGGGGACTGATGACCTCAGATGTTAAGTCCCATAGTGCTCAGAGCCATTTAAACCATTTTTTGAGTCCACGTCCGGAGATCTGAATGGGGGACTGTTCCGGAATCTTTTGGGAGGAAGGGATCACTACAGGCCACATGCCCTGTAGATAAACGTTATGTGTGCTTGATGCAGTGATTTCCATCGCCTTCTGCATCCCCGTACCTTTGGTTATTGCTGATTCTTCTGCCCTTGTGTGCAGTTTCCTACTCGAAGAACAAGGGAATGCCCTGAACGTCCGTCCACTCCCCCGTACTCTTCGACAAGGCCGTTGGCAGAATGCTGGTGACTTCTTATGCCGGACGTCTTTTGCCGCAGTAAAGGGAATATCGGAACGTAATGTTCATGATGATGATGTTGAGTTTGGTAGCTGTGCAAGTGCATGCATCTAAAGTTCAGTGTGACATGGTGTTAATCCACCAGGTTTGGATGCAATGCACGCAAAATTCAATGCATAAAAAAACAAATAGGTGTGAAATAATATCGAATAGTGAGTGGTGGTCGATATGAAACTGCAATAATGTCTATCAGTCCTATTGAAGTACTGTAATAATCTCTCTCTCTGTCTCTCTCTCTCAGTGTGTGTGTGTGTGTGTGTGTGTGTGTGTGTGTGTGTGTGTGTGTGTGGTACTCCATCACACCACTAACGGCGTTTCATGCGCCTGATACATGCTTACAACTTGCCTCCTGATTACGATATGTAATTTGCTTAAGAATAAAATATCCCGTCATCCCGTAGAAGAATGGAATCAGATGTGTATAACAAAGTTACAAATTTCCCTCTGTGTTACTTAAGTACAGTGATGCTGTGTAGGGTACTCCCTGTGACCATTAACGAGTGTTAAAGTAAAACTACAGTCTTTTGCACCACATACTCGAATGTATACAATATGTACCGATTTTTGAAATGTACTTCTGTTTACATTTTGGCGAGATCAAGTTCGAACAGTCCATTCCATAACTATAAATGAGAGCTTAAACACAATTTTCGTTTTACTGGAGGAAGATGTAAACGTTTCTGATAGATGTTAGGCACAGACATAATCCGTTAAAAAGATCTCGTGTTTTAACTGAATCCAAAATCTGATGGTTTGCTGTACGACGCCATCGCAATAGTCCAGGCTGGTGGTCCATTTGAATGTCATCCAGTTCTGCTTTAGATGGATTTCTTATACACGGCCTCTCTCCATAACAATTCCTCCTAATATGCTTCCTGCTCCTGACTGTGGGAAATGGTACAGTGTCTCCAGAGTGCGTAGACGTCACTCTGTTTAACTAGTGGTACGTTACTTAAACCTTATGTCATACATTAAGTGCATGTAGTACAAAATCAAGCACCTCACACCGTGAATTCCTGTTACACCTGCAGGGTAATGCTTTTTACCTGCAGGGTAATGCTTCTTACTAAAGTATATGACAATGGCTGCAGGAAGCACTCTGTAGATTGTATGTTACGAATGTTATTTTGTGCCGTGAGAGAATCAGTTATTCTTCTTCTCTCTGCAATAACTCCAATAGAGAATCTAGTCGGTACTAGCTCAGAGGGGTATACGATTCACAAAGACCTTCTTACCGGATCATATGGAACTGTGTAGCACACATCTTAACGATAGTACTTCGCTGGGGGACGGTATGATGTTTTTTAACCCCATGTAAGACTGCATGAATTGACAGAGAGAGAGAATGGGTGTATTATCTGTCAGTTCAATCTTTCAACACTAAAAAACCACACTTCTTCAATGCAAGTTTGAAGGTAGCCTTTCTGTGCACTTACACTGTGCGATGTATGTTTAAATAATCATTTGATAATATTCAGGTAGTTATCTTGCGGCAGTACTAAAATGCAATAGAAGCATTCCATGTTATTTTTTACAAGTACAATATAATCACACATACAGTGTGTTACATCACAAAGTAAAAGTGTGTGTGTGTGTGTGGGGGGGGGGGGGGAGTTTCGTTTTAATCAGAACATATTCCTACGTCGTTATTTATTGTTGTGGTGTGTCTTCCTGAAAAAAAATGACTTTTTAGAGAATACTCGGAGAAATAGACAAAATTTTAATAGTTCGCCTAAAAAAGTGGGCTCATATGTTAGTGTGTTCACAGGACATGTACTTTGGCGTTAATTATTAAACATTTAAAGCCCCGTATTCAAGTGCATCCTCCTGAAAAAGTAGGTATTTGCAGAATTCTAAGAGAAAATAGTTAAAACTTTAACGAATTTCCTAAATACTGTTAATAGCGACACACAAATGTTGGTAGTGAAAGTTATTAAACTTTTAAAGCCACGTATTTTACAAGTGCTCCCTAAAAATAGATAAAATAGCAGCGAAACCAATATTTAAGTCTCTCATCTTTAAAAAAACATTAAAGTTAGTTCCAAAAGCCATATGTACAGCCACGCAGGGTAGTCGTGCGGTCTAAGGCGCTTTTCCACGGTTAGCGCGACTCTCCTCCGTTGGAAGTTCGAGTCCTCCCTCGGGCATGAGTCTGTGTGTTGTCTTAAAGTAAGTTAGTTTCTGTTAGATTAAGTGAAGTATAAGCCTAGGAACCGATGACCTCAGCAGTTTGGTCCTATAGGAACTTAACACCACCACCATATTTACAAGTGTTTTCGTAAAAATCACCCATGAAATCGTATATAGCGTTCTAAGTTGCATAAAATACCGTTGTGTGCCGAACTTTCACGAAAATTAGGCCAATATTGCGTGTTATACTATATAGGAAATATGCTATGTCACCTGAATTTACTAATGCTGCTACCGTTGCTCGAGTGAGGTTCAGCTTAAGAATACAGTCTCAGGATACTTGGGACGCTAAACAGCAGTGGATGCAGTGGGGGAGGGGGGGGGGGGTGCGGGGCAACGACCAATAGCAAACAGCACTGAGGGGGTAGTAGTGGGGGAAGAGGCAACAGGACAACTCTGAGGGAGTCACCACGTTTTTGGGTCCCATACAACCACTATTTTAAGTGGCGGGTATAATCGGTGTCTGGTGCCTTTTGCATCTTAAATGTGTGCAGTCACCTTCGTTGTCTTTGTCTTACTGCGACAGGGTGTTCGCCTGTGGGATATGGAGAGTTCTTGAGTGGTAGGATTGCTCTTCAAACCCGGTACACAGTTTAAAGCAGAACAATCATACTGTGCCGGATCGACGAGACTCTCAATGAGTCTTATTCATGGGACTGCCATGAAGTATGCATAATTTGTCAAGTGACGATAATCACTGCAGTGGAAACTGCCGGTCTTTGTTCTCAGTTTTTGCTTTTTGATTTTCTAGACAATAGCTACATGTCAGTGGACATTGATGGACAGTACTAGGTCACTGCCGATGCTCTACGTTGAACGTTTTCCTTTTAAACACAACAGTAAGAAAGGTATAGGCTCCGTCATCAACCAGATGATTCGGATGGACTGTGGATGTTGTAGCTTAGGCTACGTAGTAGTTTGTATTAATGTTCTTCTCACACTTTTTAATTACCTTTATCGATAAAATATGAAACTAAAGACTTCTATCAGACGAAATCTTCAGTACTGATGCGTTACAAGAAAAAATGACTTTCTTTAATTTTATTGTTGTTGAACAGTCTGCATTATCCAGTTGTTTGCTGTTTAGCACATGTGTAAGACGTGCCATTTATCTTGACCATTTTAAATAACATCTGTCCTGAAGGAAATCATAAACTGTATGAAACAAATGTTGTTGAGCTACGAGGGCACATTAAGCGGCAAGACTGCCTTTGTTGAAACTTGGTTCATTAAGAATATATGCTGAGCAGTAAGTCTTTTTTAAACAGCACCTGCAGTTCTTTATTCAGTAGTCCACTGTCTCCCCTGAAGATCTGTTCAAAAATTTGTTACACTAAACAAAGTGTATAAGAAAACAGTATTGCAGTTACTATTATGGTGACCTACATTCTCCATAATTGAGAAGCATTTTACCTTCTTTTCTGCTGGGATACGTTGTACTCACACAAACAGTCAACTGAAGGCATTTTTCTTTTGTTGCCATTACATTTCTGCCAGCACCAGCAAGCCGAAGAGTTATCGTAGCCCGAGCTACCTGCAGTGTGTACTACACCGAAGAATCAAAGGCAATTTCGTGTTACGTTTTTAATAACGTTATGTTTACGTCACTGTTCAAAAATGGTTCAAATGGCTCTGAGCACTATGGGACTCAACTGCTGAGGTCATTAGTCCCCTAGAACTTAGAACTAGTTAAACCTAACTAACCTAAGGACATCACAAACATCCATGCCCGAGGCAGGATTCGAACCTGCGACCGTAGCGGTCTTGCGGTTCCAGACTGCAGCGCCTTTAACCGCACGGCCACTTCGGCCGGCCAGTCACTGTTACACTGTGATTAGTTTCTAAACATGTCTTGAGGAGATAACTTAGATTATCGAACCAAACGTAAAGGCTACTATGAAAAAAAGACGCAAAGCTGGTTATATTTTTGTGGCGAACGAAGTTAAAAGAAAGGGGGTCGTGCTGGTTCATATGCCTCTCGCAGCTAAACATTTGCTATATACACTTTGTGTTTTGACTGTGAACAAAAATTTATTTGGGATGGGAAACATAAATGGGGGAGCACGTGGGTGTTTGTGTGTGTGTGTGTGTGTGTGTTCCACCATCTGTTCCTCTTCCAGTCTGATGTCTAGCAGTTGCTGAAGGCGTGCGTGCGAACAAAAAAATTCAGCACATACAGCTCCCGAAAGACTGCTAGAAATTACGCATGTGGAGACTCCGCACGGAAGCTCACACCACGCCAATGATCCTGGTTTGAAACTACCGGTTTCCACGGACTGTTATCAGTAGCAAATCGTCAACTATTTTCATTTTACCACACTTACTTTGATTCTTCTGTCTCGTCAACCTGTCGCGACGATTTCACAGAAAACAGAGAGACTGCGGAATTTAAAACGCATTCACTGAATAATTCGCGTCTCTAGAAGCGGTGTAGCCTGAGTGGCTTTCCTTGTATCGGTAATGTCCGTGCTGCGATCACTTTTAACGGTCTCGCTCTTTCCTCAGATTTTTAAGATATTTTGTGGGTGATGAAGAATTTGTGCGAGTGAAACACATACAGAATTCTTATTCTCTCATTCCCTTGATAATGCTGCCACTGAAACGACGATGTGGATATGCTGTGAACTTATTAATCATTTACACTGGCTCCACAAAACGAAACAGTTGTGAATAATTGTAAGCGCAATCTTTAGCGGCCGTTGTCACTGTCAATAAAATTATCCTCGGCTAATGAGCGCATTCCAATGTAAAATTCACCGACGTTACGGACACTGTCGCAGATAGCCTTCCTCAGGGTGGGTTGGCGAAACGTCCTTGAAGAAGACCATCTGCAACAATGGCCGAAACGTCGTAAAATTTTACACATTGACAATGCGATCACATACCCAGGAGAATTTTATTGGTTATTTTGTACAGATTACTCCCATTACTGTATGCACAGAGCTATGACTATGTATGTGGTTTATACTAACCCTAACTAACTTGACGAAGATGTAGATATTTGAATAAAACAGATTGATTGGGTTGTCGTTTTAAATCAAGGATTCCGTTAAATCCAGAATTCTGTTTGCTGGAATGCTAGTATGCAAAGTTCAGAAATGTGACGTTAAATCAAAGAAAGACGGCTAGATAAAGAAAGACTAAATTTTGGAAATATGAAAGGCCTGTGGTATAGAAAACATGAAAAAAGCTATCTCTTCTATTTTGGGATATTTTTTTCAGTTAAAAATGTGAGTCTGTTGGGAAGCCCAATAAAGAAGGACAAGATTTAAATAACTACAAATACGTGTGTTCAGTAGTAACAAAGCACATTAATTAGACCGACAAATGTTCAATGCTCTTTGTCGATAGCTGTATGTACTGGAGGGTCACACAAATAGTCATACGAAAATGCTATGCACGGAAAAATATGAATGAAGTGGTTACCATATTAGGCAATGTTTTCTGGATAACATGGTGTTATAGACAAAATCGTTACAGGTCAAAATGTCGTAAAATCTCAACACGCTTACAAACATTGTAGCAGCAAAATCGTAACGAGAACAAGAACTATTATAAAACTCGCACGTGAGTATGGGGAATAAATTTAGATCAAACTTGTTATTTAGATCAAACAAACATAAAGGGAGTGTACATGCCATGAAGTGACGTGAATGTGAAATGACTAAATCAGAAACAATTTGTGGGAAATATATTCACTGTGAGTGAAACGAAATATGAGTTGCGCCCTTTTAATAGCGATTAGATAACCTAAGTTAACTAATATCTATTGCTTATCCCACGCCATCGTTGAGATGACTGCGTACTGTGGTCAAGAATAATATCACTTTTCAAGTGCATAGGTATGTAGCCTATTTTAGTATTTCAATTTACACACGACAACCAGATATTTTCTGTTTATTTAGCATAGTCTTATAAAAAATATTTCTTACTCTGTTCTTCCCTTCTTCAGGTGCATATGCACACAATAACTCCATATCCTTGGTCAATCTTAAGTTGACATGTCACAATTAATTCACTGATTCATTCTTTTCCAATTGTTATATGTCAGGGTTCCCACCGCACAACTTCTGATGTATATTACTCCACTATAGTCGGAGTATTTCTATGTTCAGCACACAAATTAACCTCTGATCTTTGGATACCCTACATCAAGGGACAGGTGTCAGTCACTTTTGAACTTTGACCTTGACGTTGACAAACATCATCTGACTATCATGTGATCATTCAGGTCATGTATATGTCATCTATATAATTGATATCATCAGTGGTTTTGTCGTCCTTATCACTGGGAGCTGCGCCCATGTTCCAGGGTTAGCGTCTTTGGTCCGTAATCAAAACGTCCTCGGCCGCGGTTTCGGAACCCGCCACAGCTTAAATTTTGATTAATAATCAGCACTAGCGGCTGAAGACTTCCGCTATAAGAACTCACCTTAGTTCTGGTAAAGGCCTCGTCAAAGAGGGTGGAGGAGTAGACAGAGGTTCAGGGCACTCTCTTGTCCTTGGGATAGGATACTGCCCCTTAAAGCAGAAGAATCAACAATGATCAACGGTATGAGGATGCGGAAGGCAATCCAGACCACTGAATTAAAAATACGTAATTTGTATCCAGAGGACTTGTAACCTGTAATTGTAAAAGTGTCATGCTGACCTCTCCATTGGCGAAAGATTCCGCAACAGTTCCCCATTCATATGGCTGGGAAGGGACTGCCCAGGGGGAGGTGACCATAGCAAAAAGATTGAAAAAACTAACGACAGGATAACATTTTACGAGGCAGAGAATGGAATGTCAAAAGCCTCGAAGTGATAGGGTAGCTTGAAAATCTGAAAAGCGAAATGCACAGGCTCAAACTGGATATAGTAGGGGTCAGTGAAAAGAAATGGAAAGAAGACAAGTATTTTTGGTCAGATGAGTATAGGGTAAAATCAAGAGCAGTAGAAAATTGTATAATGGGAGTAGGATTCATTATGAATAGGAAGGTAGGGAAGAGAATGTGTTACTGTGAACAGTGCAGTAATAGACTTGTCCTTATCAGAATATATCGCAAACCAACACCGACAACAATAGTTCAGGTATTCATGCTGACGTCGCAAGCTGAGGATGAAGAGATAGAGAAACTATATCAAGATATTGAAAGGGTAATAGCATACATAAAGAGAGATGAAAATCTACTGGAGAACAGGAATGCAGTTGTAGGGGAACGAGTACAAGAGATGGTTATAGGTGAATAAGAACGTGGGACCAGGAATGAGAGAGGAGGAAGACTAACTGAGTTCTGTAATAAATTGCAGCTAGTAACAACGAATACTCTGTTCAAGAATCAGAAGAGGAGGAGGTATACTAAAAAAGACCGGAGGATACGGGAAGATTTCAGTTAGATTACATCATTGTCAGACAGAGATTCCGAAATCAGAGTCTGGATTGTAAGGCATACCCAGGAGCTGATATAGACACAGATTACAGTTTAGTAGTGATGAAGCGTAGGTTGAAGTTTAAGAGATTAATAAGGAAGAATAAGTAACAAAGAAGTGGAATACGGACGTACGGGAGATGATCAAATACGCTTGAAGTTCTCTAAGGCTCTTGGTACAGCAGTAAGAAATGGCTCAGTAGGCAATACGATTGAAGAGGAATGGACATCTCTAGAAAGGGCATTCCCAGCAATTGGAAAGAAGAACATAAGTGCAGTGAAGGTAACTGCGAAGAAACCATGGGTAAAGAAACCATGGGTAACAGAAGAAACACTTGAGTTGATCGATGAAAGAAGGAAGTACAAAAATGTTTAAGAAATTCAGGAGTACAGAAATACGAGTTACTGAGGAATGAAATAAATAACAAGTTCAGGGAAGCTAAGACGAAATGGCTGCAGAAAAACGTGAACAAATCGAAAAAGAAACGACTGTCGGAAGGACCGACTCAGTGTCCAGGAAAGTCAAAACGACTTTCAGTGAAATTGAAAGCAAGGGAGAATTCCACTGTTAAATGCAGAGGAGAGAGCGGATAGGTGGAAAAAGTAAACTGAGGGCCTCTATTAGGGGGAAATCTCGTCTGATTTGATAGAAGAAGAAACAGGAATCCAGATAGAGTAGATGGGGAATCTAGAACTAGAATTTAAGAGAGAACTTAAGCTTTGGAGAAGATCAAATAGGACAGAAGGCATAGATAAAACGCCATAAGAATTTGTAAATATCATTTTGGGAAGCGGCAACAAAACGGCTGTTGAAGTTGGTTTGTAGAATGTATGAGTATGGCGACAAACCATATGACTTTCGGAAAAATATCATCCATAAAATTCCTAAGGAATCTGTGGTGGACCGCATAAAGCCATTCAGAAGACTGATGACAAAAAGAAAAGAAAATATAAGAATACAAAAGGAAAAGAAAAGAAAAGGAAAGAAAAAGTCAATGGGAAGCCATAGGCGCCTTCCTATCTGCAGCCAGTCTCAGTTCAGTTTTACAAATTCAAGATAACGTAAATAGCCCAGATAAGTTAACGGAAAATTTAAAACGCTATGGCGCTTCCATGCTTCCTTATCTCCATCCATCCATAGTGTAATATTTAAAGACAAAGAAAAAAAGACAAGATGATGGAAATAGACTAATTATGTGCTTTATACGCCATGTGCCTTTTCTCTATGTCCAGCTGATCAGATTATAGTGTGAAAATGGTGTGAATTTACATTATTTACGTTCAGTCAAACTGTCAGGATTATAACCCCACCTCTTTCCAGCACAGTATTAAAACTCCTATTTGATGGACAGAGGCCAAGTGCGTGTTTTATATCCCATACCCTTCTAGCAAACACTAAATGATAAACGCGAAATACCTAATGGTAAACAGTAAAGACCAAATGCTAAACACTCGATAGTAAACACTAAATGGTAAAAGGTAAACGGTAAACGCTAAATCTTAAATGCTAAATGGTAGTTGCCAGACGAAACGCTCAGTGGTAGATGCAAAAGCGCTAAACAGTAAACACTAAACACTTAATGGTAAACTCTAAAAGGTAAATGTTGAGCGCTTAACGGTGGGAACTAAATGCTTAACGCTATACATTTAATGGTAAATTCTACATGGTAAATGTAAAAGGGTAAATGGCGTATACTAACTACTTAATGGTAAACACTAAACGCTTAACGGCAAACGTTAAACTCTAAACGGCAAACACTAGGCGCTTAACGGTAACCGCTAAGTGGCAAATGGTGAACGTTAAATGGTAAACACTAAACGCTAAACGGTAAATGTTAAGTGCTAAACGCTGTCTCTATATGTATGTATAATTACAGATCTGTATGAAAATTTATAATGAATGTCATGTTAAATTATGTCTGTGAAAGTCATAGATGGCTGTGCCAATAGCGATACCTCTGGCACAATATTAAAAAAGATTCCACGGTCATGTCTAGCAAACATTTCTAGAATTACACGTAGAATCCTATGAAAATTACCCACTTACTATAATTTATTACTGAGGAATAAAAGAAAAAGCAAATACATAAAAAATAATAATTTAATTATATAAAATTTTCACAGAGAGCTATTACATTTTGTACTGTCATAGGCAGTGGAAATATACGAATTTAATGCTTTCTACATTATCCTCCACCCTTTTTACAGCGGAGCCTATTTCAAACAATATTGCCTTGCAATTTGAACAGATATTTGAAACAACTTGTAAACTCACTGTCGGTGACCTATCGACAGTCGCCTCTCTGGCCAGTGCAGAGCGCAAGATTAGTGTCCTAGCTTATTTACCGAGGGCCGGTGTATCATGCAACAGCGATGCCTTGGCTGCAGCACTCATTTATTAAGTGATTTTGATGCAATTGAAAATTTTTTCTACGTTAGTTGAATATTTCATATCAGTGTTCGTGCTCAATGTTAATGTTTATCTAAAAGGTGGCGATTTTTGATCTCTTGTGTCGTATAGGGAGGTAAATAATCAACCGCGTCGAAAGGGTTACGAGTGGATAGTGTGGACTGGATTGACTCGCATTACAAGTGCCAGCTGAAAGAAATATGTATGGTTGGACCGTTTGAATATCACGAGCGTGGGTACTTTCTTCTTTCGGGCATCGCACACCCACGTTTTGAAACATCCGTGTCGTGATTAGGTGACGCGCACCCTCGTGCAATTAAAGAAGTAATTGCTTAGTACTGACTGGAAGAAGTGTTGTTTTATCTGCTTACAAAGCACCTTTTGAACAGTGAATTTCACATATGGTCTGTGTGTCACGAACTGGAGTTGGATAACATTACTTCAATAATAGCCTTAGTACGTCACAACGGATTACGCGATTGTAATGGAAATAGTAAGTACGTCAATTGTGGAATAATGTTAATTGTGAACAGAGCAGCCCAACAATGTTTGTGTTTCACGGAATATACTGAATTTTGGCACACTAAGTTGTTAAAGGACACATACAAGCTGGCAGTGCACAGAGAGAAGAGCAACCGTGGCTGGAAAACTATGTACGTGGTGTTTAGGCAATCGGTAGTTATCCAGCCCCCGTTCCTGTGTTTAGGGAGTACTTGTGTTGAACAAATATAACGCATTTTTCCAGGGACGCATTAGAAACTGTATTAGACAACAAAGATTTCACAGCTTAATATGCCTTAATGAAACCGAAACAGCACTGAATAGCATTTTGCTGGCGGACTGTTTACGTTATGAATTATATATCTTTAATGTGGCAATCGACCAGTTCCTTTCACAGCTGACTTGTCTGACTGTGATAAGCTGTGGCTGAACATTGTATAGATACAGGTTATTCCATGAGCTACAGTGATGAGAAGATTTCAACATCCACCTCTTTCTTTTCGGATTCTGTTTTCAAGGAGGCTACAGAGATTAGATTGGCTACTAATTTAATAAGAGGAGATAACGGTTTTAATTTGCACAAAGCATGGAATCCGGTTCTTCAGGTAACTGAACTGCAGAGAAGTCGTCATGGTGTCACCGCCGCCGAACATACATCGATAAGCGAATCGAAGGTCTGTGCGCCTTCACCACAGGCGGCGCATGTGTAAGCATATATCTTTGCGCTGACCAGAGTCTGTAACCTGCAAGTGTAGTACCGCCGCGTTGGAGCCTATAAGGCCGCGAGTCAGTCTTGTGACTCACTCTGAGGATGGCCAAACGATATGCGGCCGAAATAACAGTAGAAGAAATTTTATTTGTGTCGATGCATGTATGAAGTTTAGTGCATTACGCCGCGAGAACTTGAAAATGTACAACTATATTACACATGTACAATGAGGTGACTGGTACATTATAGGAGGGTAAGGAATAGAATAAAGGATTTCGATAGAATATGAGCTTGGTAGTAGGAACGAGAGAGGAGATATGCTAATTGAATTCTGCAAAAAACTTTCAGCTACTCATAGGGAATACATTGTTCAAAAATATTAAGAAAAGACACCATTGTAAGATTCCGAAATCAGATATTGGATTGTAAGAAGTACCCAGGAGCAGATTTAGACTCTGAACTTGTTAGGAGTTGCTGGTCAACTCCTCTGACGCTCTTCTATGCGGTGGATAGAGGAATCCCGGCCAGACGCCTGGCGGGTACCGAGGAAATTAATTATCTGCAGTGGACCAAAACCAGTGAAGAAGATATGAACGGCTCGGATGTCGAATGAGAATCACAATGGTAGAAGAGGCGGAAGATATCTCTTCAGGGTAGCTAGAACTCGCGGCCTGGGAATGGCCATCTGTCTAGGAAATAGTAATCCGAACCGATGTAGAGTAATGACAAAAAAAATGGCTCTGAGCACTATGGGACTCAACTGTTGAGGTCATTAGTCCCCTAGAACTTAGAACTAGTTAAACCTAACTAACCTAAGGACATCACAAACATCCATGCCCGAGGCAGGATTCGAACCTGCGACCGTAGCGGTCCTGCGGTTCCAGACTGCAGCGCCTTTAACCGCACGGCCACTTCGGCCGGCTGAGTAATGACATTTCAGGAATATATTTTTCTAGGTAACATAGTTCGTCGTAAGTGATTAACATTGCAAGATCAAAGGTTAAAATAAGATAAGCTACAGCAAATGTGAACCACTAGTAGATTAATAGCTCTTGTAACCGCCAGAATGTTATTCTCTACATACATCTCTCACGTCAGAGTACATTACTGCAGCCAGGGCGCTACTGGACTGTAGCAGTCTAGCCTATGACGATCCAAATCAGGTTTGCTTTAAATACACGCTGTAACGGTCGTCAGTGTTATTAAACTTTGAGATTGGATTCGGTGAGTTGACATTAGTCGAGAAACCCTTTAAAGAGGCAACGACACAGTTATCAACGACTCGCTGAATTTGAAAGAGGTCGTGTAATAGGGCTACGGGAAGCTGGATGTGCCTTCTGACACACTGCAATTATTTACAATGGTCACGGAAATGTACGGTCGCAAGAAGACAAGCCTCCAAACGACCACGTGGTAGTACCGAGAGGGGAGACCATTGTGTTCGGCGTATGGCTCTGGTCCATCGTACTGCATCAGTAGCAGCAATCTGTGTAGCGGTTGGTGCCACAGGGACACCACAAACTACTACAAATCCGTTACCTCAAGGACATCTCAAACCCAGACATCCTGTAGCGTGCATTCCACTGACCCCAAATAACCGCCATCTGCAAGTTCATAGTGTCTAGCGAGAGCTCATTGGAGGGAAGAGTAGATGTTTGTTGTGTTTGCTGATAACACCTGCTTAAGCCTCGCTGCCAGTGATGGCTCTGTGTGGTTAGAACGGGGCCAGTTGAGGGCTTGCATGCTAGTTACACTGGACCTACGCATGGAGTTGTTCTGGGGCGCGATTTCGTATAACAGTAGGAGCACTCTCGTGACTATCTCACGTACCCTGACAGCCATTCTGGCGGTTACACGAGTTATTAATCTACTAGCGTTTCACATTTACAATAGCTTGTGTATTAACCTGTGATCTTGCAGTGTTAATCACTTACGAGGAACTTTGTAACCTAGACAAATGTATTCCTGAAATTTCATTACTTTACATCAATTCGGATTACTACTCCTAGACAGACAGCCATTCCCAGTCTGCGAGCTCTGCCTGCCCTGAAGAGATAACCTCCGCCTCTTCCACCATTGTGATTCTCATTCGACATCCGAGCCGTTCACATCTTCTTCACTGGTTTTGGTTTTCGTCGGTACCCACCAGACGTCTGGCCGGGATTCCTGTATCCACAATATGGAAAAACGTCAGAGGGGTTGACCAGCAACTCCTAAGGAGTTCTCTTTGTCATTACTAAATTGTGATCAAAGTCTAAATCTGCTCCCGGGTACTTCTTTCAATACAATATCTGGTTTCGGAATCTTACAATGATGTCTTTTCTAAGTACAACCCCTTCTCTTATTGTTTTTGAACAGTGTATTCCCTATGAGTAGCTGAAATTTTCGTTCCTACTGCCAAACCCATATTCAATCGTGATCCTTTATTCCATTCCTAACCCTCCTACAGTGTTCCAGTCAAATGGCTCAAATGGCTCCCAGCACTATGGGACTTAACTGCTGTGGTCATCAGTCCCCTAGAACTTAGAACTACTTAAATCTAACTAACCTAAGGACATCACACACATCCATGCCCGAGGAAGGATTTGAAACTGCGACCGTAGTGGTCGTGCGTGTAAAGGATGAGCCAGGCAGTAAGAGATTTTACTTTATTATATGAGCCTCCAAACTGTAACTTCATTTTTCCATTGCGGCCAAGCCATGGCCGGCGGTGTTAGCTGCCTGTAAATTCTTTCATCCCACGGTCTAGTAGCAGGAAGTCAGCACCGCTGAAGGCCACCTTGTTCATGTGCCTCTCTCATGTGCTGACGAGGTAACGCCGCCCCAGGCGTCGCTTAGGGGGCAACGCTCTGGAAAGTTCCATGCTGCCCGCACGGTTTGCTCGGTC
The DNA here is from genome assembly GCF_021461385.2 of Schistocerca piceifrons. Lineage (NCBI taxonomy): Eukaryota > Metazoa > Arthropoda > Insecta > Orthoptera > Acrididae > Schistocerca > Schistocerca piceifrons. The sequence goes on from NC_060138.1 coordinate 432,424,972, forward strand.
CTGACCTATCAGGGCGGAGGAAGCCGCGTGGTGCGTCGAATATACCCAGCCGCCCGTCGCGCGGGCTCGCTCTCTTGTATTCTTACTGACCCGTGAGTCGGATGCGCGCCCTGTAGCAATGAACATCTGCCGCTTCTCCCGGTGCTTCGGCACTGTGGACTTAGTTTTGGCAGACAACAACTTTCGGTAGCTTCGCGAACAATGTTCGCCAATTTCTAAGCTCTGGCTCACCCTCATCTCCCTAGGCCGATGTAGCCCCTTTCAACATGATTTAACCAATAAATGGCCTTTCTCTAAAAATTACCCTATTATTCCATAACGCCCACCGCCTGCCCATACGCGCCATTCTGTACAACTGGTGTCAGGAGTGGGACCCGTTCCCGTAGCTACTCTGTCGCTACACCATATTCTTTCCGGCAAGACGCCGTGAACTTCGAGCACGGAATGCGCCAACCGGCCGCCACGTTTGCTCCACGCGGGCCGTGGCTGCTCCACTAAACACGCACAGAGCGCGCGCTGCAGCGAGGCAGCCCTCGCTAGTGAGCTACGTGAGCCGGACGCCGCCGCGCTGCCCGTTTCCTGAGTTCGAGGTGCCTGCGCTGCGCGACCGGCCGGGCCGCCGCCATCCGCCGCCGCGCCAGCCTCCGCCGCCGCGCCGCCCACCGTCGCCCACCGCCGTCTCCGGCGCGCCAGGGGCTGCCGCCATCGCCGACCGGCCGTGCCAACGCCGTCCGCCGCCAACACATTCGCCGCCGCCCGAGGGTCCGGACGCCGCCGCCCGCCGGGCACCGCTCGCAGCCACTGCACCACGCCGTCGCCGCCACCAATGCGTCGCAACGCCTCCACCGCCATGTAAGTCGCCGCGGTGCTTTCAGCAATAACTTCGACGATCTTCCGCCGCTGGATTAGGAACCTTTGTGGCCGTCCTTTTTTTGTAACAATTATTACTTTTCTTTGGTCAATAGCGTCCCATAAATTTGTAAACATGCCGATGGGAACACATGCGACGGAACTGGATACCCCCACAGAGGCACCCGCCTCGAAAGACCCGCTCGAGGCCATAAACGCACAAATGCGCCAGCTATTCGCACAAAATCGGGAGCTACTTGAGCAAAACCGCGCCTTGAAACAGGCGCTGGAAACTAGTGCACGGACTTCCGTACCTGTGGCTAGCTCCACCCCTGTAACAAATCCTCAAACAGAGGCAACTAATATTAATTCTAATACAAACGCCACAATTTCTGCTAACATAGCGACTGTAAGCAATTTTCCTGCAGCTGATTTCATCCCCACGTTTTCTGGGAAGTCCCACGAAAATGTGACTATGTTCTTACAAAATATTCGTGATGTGGGTCGCACGTGTGCCTGGCCGGATGATCTATTGGTCAATGTAGCCAGACTGGACAGGGGAAGCCCGAATGTTTATAGAAACGATGGACAAATGCGTGATACGCATGAATTTGAAGTATTGGCCCCCGGATTGACTACGCGTTATTCCGATACCAGAGGTACCGCATATTACAGATCAATTATCAACCCTTAGGCAGAAGCCTAATGAGGATTTTGATGCCTTTGCAGATCGCATTCGAGCAGTATCTTGTCGTACCTATAAACTAGGTGAAAATTCCAGAGAAAACAGAATTTTGCGCTCAGAAGCCGAAGCGCGTGCAATTGATGCATTTGTTCGCGGTATTGAGCCCCGCATCGGAGGAGAAGTCAAAGCAGCCTGCCCCACTTCTCTGTTTGAAGCTGTTCGTTTGGCAATGCTTCGCGAAGAGGTATTGCGTTTTTGCGCTGCCGCGCCGCGCCCGCCGGACCCAGTAGCGGTCCCAGCAAAAGAAGTACTTTGTCAGCGTTGTGGGAAGCCCAACCATACGGCAATGCGCTGTCGCGCGCCGTATTGCTCGCTTCCCACGCCCGGGTTCCCGGGTTCGATTCCCGGCGGGGTCAGGGATTTTCTCTGCCTCGTGATGGCTGGGTGTTGTGTGCTGTCCTTAGGTTAGTTAGGTTTAAGTAGTTCTAAGTTCTAGGGGACTGATGACCATAGATGTTAAGTCCCATAGTGCTCAGAGCCATTTGAACCATTTTTTTGCGCCGTATTGCGCTATTTGCCAGACAGTAGGTCATGCTAATAATGTTTGCCCCACAAAGTCACCATTTTCTAATCAAATGCATGGCCACCACCGCAACGCGGGGTCGAATCGGGGAAACGCTTGGGGGGCAGGTTCCGCCAGCCACCCGCGCCCCCGACAAAAATAATACACTCGGTTTGGATCGAAAAATGTAAAGAGGTGGAACACGTTAGTCTAGTTGGCGTACTCGGGAATAAATTAGTTAGAATTTCAGTTAATACTGGTGCTCAAGTTAGTGTATTGTTTGTGGAGAAAAATGATCAAAGGGGGTTACAGCCACCCCGGTACCATATCAGTGGCCTTGGAGAGGAAGTAATTGTCCCTGCAGGTTCGTGTGTAGTGAATCTGCAAATAGACGAGGGTAAATACAGTCAGAGGATGTTGGTAGAAAGGCTAAAGAAGGGTGAATTTGACATCATACTAGGGAATGACTTCCTGCACCGTTATGAGGGGATAGTGGATTATCAAACGCGAACTGTGCAGTTCGGTGAAGCAATTCACCGATTTGGCAGCGCGCAACCCCATCAGACGCGAGGGAGCTCCGAAAGGCGCCGTTCACAGTCTCCCATAAAACCGCAGATGTGGGCGATAAAAACCACTGACCCTGTGAGGATAAAAGGCGGAAGTGGAAAGATTCCCTGGACAGATGTCAAAAATCAAGAACAGCCTAACACAGACATTCTGGTTGACCCGCTCACCCAGAATGATGTTTTAGATCGTCAGTCAGTACATATAAAGAGAAGTATCTGCCGACCGGAAAGGAGACAGAAGGGTTTTGCGATACCAGTAAGTATAGATAATTTTGGTGTAAAAGATGTTGTGATACCGAAGGGTACTGTTGTTGCCAGTGGACAGGAAATTTTTGAGGAAATAAGAGGAGCTGAGAAGCAGCGAGATAAAGATGAGAAAGGAAGGAGAAGAAAGAAATGTTCAGTTAGAGAAGTGCGACATGTCGCGTCGACGATAAGGAGAAGTTAGGTCATTTAAACAGTGAAGAGAAAAGGATGTTGCAGCCAGTATTAGAGGAATTTTCGTGGTTGTTTGAAGAGAGGCAGTTTCTACTGGCTACGGATTTGGTTCAGCACGGAATTCCGACCGGAGAAGCTCGGCCTATTACGCCAGTAATTCCACCCAAAAATGCAAGAAAGAAGGTAATACAACCGCCTAGACAGCAACGTAGATATGCTCTAAGGTCAAACCCCTACGATTTGCGTTCCAGAAGGTAGATCTGAGATGGTATGTAAACAGTTGGAAAAGTCCTGTATGCAGAAAGAGAATTAATAGACGGAAAACACCGTAGTTACTACACCTTTAATTAAGTTGTGCATGTTAGTTATAAGTGGACATATGAATTGGCAACCATTGATAATTGGTAATAGAATTTATGATGCCACATGTTAATGGAAGTGATTGAAGTTTTGTAATCATTTTGTCTTGTGTCATTTAACGTCTCCAGTAATGTTATCGTAGCAGTAGAGAAGTAGAAACACAAATATTCTTTAATCATGGAATTAAGGGGAAAGTTGTCCTTGGCAAAAGAATACGCTGGATTATGAATCAGTTACTCTTGTATATTTTAAATGGATTCACATTTCACCTGTTAATTTAGTGAATAGTGCACGAATACAGCTATTAAAGCTTTACCATAAAAACATGATAGTAACACACCTTCGTAGCTGCCAGTAGATCAATGACTACATGCTGCCGACTACCTGTCCTTTGAAATACGCCCTATTACATTTATTTCTTGCTAAATGATCACACAACGATAATAACGTGAATAAATACGTCCAAGTTAAACAACAAATAGGTTACTCTAAAGTAAAAGAAGTTTTCCTCAAGTGCTATTTTATTGTTTTAATAATGGGATGTTGAACAGACAACAAGGTAAGTTTTTTGGTACCACGTATTTCTGTATATCAAATACCACGGAAGGAGTCGCGTAAATACCGCCGCTGTTGTCTACAGCTGTTCACATGCACCGAGCCCCACCCCTCCCTGTCAGCTGGCGACGCAGTCTCCTTGCCTTCCCTTTCCTTCCCTCCCCGCCATACAGCCTGCAGAGAGAGAGCGGCCATTGCAGTTCCCCCTTCCCCACCCACCACCTCTGTCTTTGGCGCGTGCAGCATCTGCACCTTTCCCCTCGCCGCTCCTCAACACCGTACCAACGCCCTGGAGTCCACGTACGTCAGCCACGCTACACCTTCGCACATTCGTACGTTGCAGCTTAAACAGCAAACCTAAAGGGATAGTTATAGAAATAAATTCACCAGCTCAATATTGCCCTGCAGATTTTACTAGCATGATCTTAAGATGGAAATCTATTTTTGTTGTCTATTTGAGTTTTCAGTAAGGACCAAAATCGTGAGAGAGAACTTTTTCCTGGTACGCATTGTCTAAACCCTCAGGATTACAAAACGTTGGAATTTCAGATCGACCTCCGGCTATGTTGTATTACCACCACGGTGAATAGACGGATCAATATGGCGTCAAGGAAGCCAGCACTTGCCGCTATATGTCCTGTAAACGACCGCTGTGTGGGAAACGCGTTAGCCAAGGAGTTGGGTTTGGAACGCCATTGCAAAATACAGTTTATTTAGAAGCCTAACACCTGCCAGTTACCTAAGTTTTAGAAGAACAGAGTGTTTAAGTAAAATAATTGGAACCCGATAGTTTTGGGACCTCTAGCGATTGAAGTTATTAGAGTCCCTTAGAAAAGAACATCCTCCATGCATAACTGCCGTGAACAACATAAGATAACTCTGAAAGGAAGTTTTGTGACTATACCGAGAAACTCCATGCGTAGCAAGAGGACGGACCCAGCGTGAACACCAGTTGTGCCGCCGAGCCAGTGAAACCGGACGCAGCCGTAGTGTCAGCTGTGCTGTCAGCAACTTACAATCTCACGAGCGCGACGCGTGTCGCACCTTAGCACCTCAAGCTGCACTGAATCTCAACACAGAAATACTTAACCATTATATAATGAACCCTTTGAATAACTTTACGCACATTCTCAATAGTAAGGAACTTACTTTGCTCCCTACACACTTTTTATATGACAAATGAACTCTAATTTTATTAAAAACCAAAGCACCGACAGGTAACTCAATCGACGTCTTCGAGATGCAACTAGCTTCGTCGAGCCGCCGATATTGATTATATGGAAGCCGGTAAGTGAGAGAATGTACAAAATGAACAACAAATACACACCGGAACGATTGGTTGGGTGACTGATGATCGTCAGTATTTGCAAATACAAATCAACACAGGAAACGGTTTATCACACGTTTAATAATTATTGGTCTGTTCATTGAAGGAGACATAAAATCATTTTTCATCAGAATCTTTTTAAAGGAAGTATTAACGTGACATTACACTATTCCACAGCATTACACACAACATTGCCATTACTTAATGACAGTTTTCTTGTAGGTAAGGATCAGTTGGTATGGAAATACAAACGAGAGCATAAAGGAATACCAAGGGATACTTGCCTTCATTTTGCTACGAAATGTAAATGGAGGATAAGGAAGTTTTGGCTCTGAGCACTATGGGACTTAACATCTTAGGTTATCAGTCCCCTAGAACTTAGAACTACTTAAACCTAACTAACCTAAGGACATCACACACATCCATACCCGAGGCAGGATTCGAACCTGCGACCGTAGCAATCCCGCGGTTCCGGACTGCAGCGCCTAGAACCGCAAGACCACCGCGGCCGGCTAAGGAAGTTTTGTTAGAAGGAAATAATACTTTGAACTTTTGCTTTTGTTGCGGTCTTGCAACCGCTTGTATCACTATGATGAGTTGCCAATTACTTATGTCAAATTGCTTGTGTCTAATTGATTATGTCCAATTACTTGTGTCCAATTACTTACATCCAATTGATTTTGTCTAATTACTTATGTCGATGTATTATTTTTACTGTTGTTCATTTTGTCCATGTCTTATTTACGCTATTATCAAATGTTTAGACAGTTTTGGCTAGAGTTTGCGAGCACCAGTAATTTAGTATTTGTATCAGCCTAGTGTTTCCATGTGTCACTGTGTTACTAGATTGATGAGGATCATCATTTTGAAGGATTTCAAGTATGCTAGAATAAGTTCCCGAGTACTGCCAATTATTTGTTTAGTGATAATGTCGTCTTAGGTTATAAATTGTTTTGGAAGGGTCATTTAGGATGTAACTATGCTTTATTTTCATTTGTATTTGAATGTTTATTTGGAGGGACATACCACATGCCTACCTCCGTGATAGATAATGTAAACGGAGTGAATCACGCCCACAGAGCGAGCAAGCTTTGGCTATATACTTAGTCTGTGGATGAACAAGAGAACCACACCCGCGAGGGCACGTACCTTACGTGACGCGGTTGGCACCCGCGCGGACCCTTAGCTGTCTGTGTCGTTTCTTCACTTTTCCGTTTCGCGACATAGACCGTTCTAACCACTTTCATCTTTCCACTATCAACAGAACAGCACCTGAAGAGTCATACACCACCCGCAAGGACACGTACCTTACGTGACGCGGCTGGCAACCGCGCGGACCCTTAGCTGTCTGTGTCGTTTCTTCACTTTTCCGTTTCGCGACATAGTCCATTATTTAATCTTTCATGTCGAATAAGAACTCACGAGAACAGTGTTCCGTGCTCTCTGACGACATCTGATCAGGCAACATCAGACGCGAACCGCGTCTAGCCCGCAGCTAAACGCCAGTAAGCGGAAATCTCTGTTCAAAACTTGAGCCTTCTTTGACACTGTATTTCCGTTGTATTTTCCGAAGGAATACCGACTACTGAAGCAGTAGCTTTTAACTGTATGACGTGTGCCAGGACACTGCGATGTACCCAAGGATAGACGGAGTTTTAAGCAACCAGCTGGGCCCGAGGAGGCCAGCACTACGGAGTTATAGAGACGGCGAGTTTAGTAGCAAAATGTTGAGAGGATGAAGACGGCGAATTTGGTCGCAAAGTAAAGCTAGTCGCAAGATTTTGAGAGGATAAAGACGGCGAATTTGGTAGCACAGTAAAGTTTTTTTTAATGTAACAGATGTCGAGTTTGAGGAAGAAGTACGTAGGAGCTATCTTGGAGCCACAGAATTGTCATTTACACAGTTAAGTAGGCGATAACGTCGTGTCAACGATGAGCCATGCACTATACCTTCATAAAGGGAAAGTCCTTCAGAAATTACGCTCTATTCAGTCTTTTCTGATCCAATTCCTTACGCTTTCTGTGTCCACTATAGAAATCTCTAGATTCTCGTCGAGTTTTTTTTTTTCTCCTCTCGTTAACAACAGCATTGACATCCAACGACACAATCTACACCCCACCTGCACCAAACTGGTGTCAGTTTTCTTTGTCAGTCTCACTTTATGGTGTTCAGTAAATAAATTAAGTTACGAGAAAGTTCTTCTCAAAATATGAATGTTATTACACTTGGATTGTTAGCCCAAGGAGACATTTAACTTTTTTTTTAAGTATTGATATTGTATTAGCAACAATTTGATATGATACTTGTGTGCCTCATTTCTATATTCATGTATGTTTATGTAATTTTAAACAGAACCCGCTGTAACAACTCATCTAGCACGATGACACGCGTAATCCCACTTCTATTTTGTTGGTCATCGGTGAATAAACCATATCGATTAAGCATATCTATTCCCCTTTTTTCAGTAATGTATATCCTTTTGTGACACTTATGTTCATCAATGCTCATTCTGAATCCAATAAATCTCTACTCCAATCCATAAGTTTTTGTGCGGCGTTGTGTTGTGCTTCCGCACAGCGTACGTGCGCAGTGCGTGCCGCTTCGGCTTGGCTTCTCCGCGGCCGCATGCAGCTCTGACGCGGCGCTGCCCTTGGAAGCTATGTGCTGCGCGCCTTTATGACGTACCGCGAGATTCAGCCTTGCAGCCAGCTGCCGTGGCTGACCTGACGCAGTGTAGCCTTGCAGTCAGCTGTCACATCCCCACCCGCCTTATTAATGCTACCAAGACGTTACATGCTAGCCTTACCTTGTTACAACCATTCTTATTGTCATATTATCCCGCCGCTAATAACCTTTCATGCCACTATAGCTTACTCACTCAGTATACGCTCCCCTTTACTTATGTTTCTATACCTGAAAGCTCATTCATGATTCCCTTGTCAACTGATTTGCCTGCTTTATCTAATAAATCAAATGATCACCTACTAACGTCAATTGATGACCCGCTAAAACATAAAAAAGGACAAATTTCTTACGTTCGCCTGTTAGCACATCTAAATGAATGGCAAACCGCCACTGAACGCCATACAACCATCATACCCAGTGCCAAGATAATTCCGGTCACTATTCTTCTTCTTATTATTATTATACTAATATGGACCTAAAAAAAAGAGAAAACAAAACCTATCAGGCATGTGCCCTCCCTTAGTTTTAACCCTTTGTTGCCTGTTGGTACTTAAAAGTACCAATAAGTTTTTACTCTCATTGTTTTCTCGTGGTGCAGTTTCGTGATCTGAGAGCCTGTCGGTACGTAACAGTAACTCTGCTCTACTGTTTCATAGATGTTATTGTCCAATACATAGACCTCTCTGGCGGTCAGAGCTTGAAATTGTTTTACGCGCGCTGCTGTGAAAACAGAAGATTGTATGTGCTTGTTTCCATGGTGTTGCCTGAATATATTCGCAATTTATTGAAACTTCCGTTGAGTTTTCCATTGTACGTACTTACCTTCTTTGATTTTTTATAACAGTTCGAAGCATTACGTTTCAAGTGAATGGGATAAAGTGGAAAATATAAGGCGGACTTATTAGTACCGTCAGGTTGTGCGAACACTTTATTTTAGCAACAACGCGTTACCTCTCACTAGTTGTTCTGTCCACTTTTTCTCACACAGAAATCCGTAAATACATTTGCCTGTGGAACAATTAGAACAAACAGGAAAGGTTTGCCAGGGAATTTACCTAAAGAAAAATGTCTAAATCAAATCACAGAGAGTCATCTTTAGACCTAACAGTATTTCAATGGAAGGAAAATGAAGTAGTGCATTTTGCGTCAAACTTCCATGGCATTGAACAGAGCGTAGTGACAAGGAAACAGAAAGATGGAACTAGTATGACTATACCATGTCCAGTTATTGTATGTGATTACAATAAAAGCATGGGTGGTGTGGATCATGCAGACAGATTACGTTAATCTTATGGTCTCGACAAGCGATCAAGGAAATGGTGGCACCGTCTCTTCTGGGGAGCTTACGTCATTTTCAGTGATCTGCATGGGGCACTGCCACTGCTGGAATTCAGGCGCGCTGTGGCACTAGGGCTAATGAATGAACAGCAAGTGCCAAATCTCAAAAAGAGAAACTCTGGTAAAGATGAAATAAATCTCCCAAAGAGAAGGAAGGATAACTTTTCTGTTCCGAAGGATGTACGTTTTGGCAACCGAGGAAGCCATTTTGTAGTGTTCAGTTGTAAAAGAGGACGATGTGAAATGTGTGCGAAAAATAAAATTCAGTCGAGACCACATTCACAATGTAGTACATGAAAAGTGTATTTGTGCTGCAGTGAGAAAAAGAACTGTTTCCTACAATTTCACGAGGTATCACTAAATATGTGGTATGTATATACTGTCAAAAATGTATAGCTAAGTTACTATGTATTGTGAAGTTGCTCTAAAATTAATCTATGTGAAATTAAAAAAAAATCAGAAATATCATATTTCTGTTAATTAATTTTCTAATGTAAAAATATTTAATATTTATGTGGAATAAAGTACAAGTTATAAAAATTGGAGCATTTTTCTGCTCATGTTGTGATTCTGTCCATGGAGTCTGACGGTACTTCTGAGTACCAGGAGAGAAAAAAGTTGCAAAAAAGAAAATAAAATTTTACAAAAACTCCTACCGTCATTTGAGGCCACAATAGCATAAATTCTGCATAGAAAATGTTAAAAAGTAAATTTTTTCTTATGTCAGGAAACAAAGGGTTAAGAGTGAAACTGAGATATCAGCTAATGTGGAAAAACTAGTGTAGTGTAGTGTAGTGTAGTGAAGTGTTCCCTTAGTGATAACTCCCTTTTCAACTGTGTTTTGAAACGTGTGAGTCTCCCCTCATACCCCCCCCCCCCCTGCGCTGAGTTCCAGTGCACAGACCTGGCCACGGCCACGCCCCCTTCCCGCCGGCAGCCTGCGCGCTGCCCGCTGAGGACAACACAACACGCCGCCTCGTGCCACTCGCCCTCGCCGTGACTCATCAGTGGTGATATGTTTATATTATCAACTTATTCCAACAAAAGCAAAAAAAAAAAGACATTTTTGCTTCAACTTAGCAACAAGAACACTTGACATGTTTACCTAACTCACACTCTTATGATATGTTCAAATTTTGTTTTGATATTTTATGATGTTTTGATGTTTTATAATTATTCTTGTATACACACAATATTGTTGATGTAAGTCCCTTTGCGACCCTAGGAGGTCTTTAGAGTCTATACACCCTCCCATAGGTCAACCCCTGCCGTCTTCCGTGAGGGCCATTCTTAATCAAGTGATGTATACTTTGTTTTGCAAGCTAAAATTGTTTACATTCAAATAATGAGTACATTGAGCGAATTCACATACATTCTCCGCTCCCACGGAAGGGGGAGGAGTGTAAAGGATGAGCCAGACAGTAAGAGATTTTACTTTATTATATGAGCCTCCAAACGGTAACTTCATTTTTCCATTGCAGCCAAGCCACGGCCAGCAGTGTTAGCTGCCTGTAAATTCTTTCACCCCACGGTCTAGTAACAGGAAGCCAGCACCGTTGAAGCGCACCTTGTTCACGCGCCTCTCTCATGTGCTGACGAGGTAACGCCGCCCCAGGCGTCGCTTAGCAGGCAACGCTCTGGAAAGTTCCATGCTGCCCGCACGGTTTGCTCGGTCCTGACCAATCAGGGCGGAGGAAGCCGCGTGGTGCGTCGAATATACCAAGCCGCCCGTCGCCGGGCTCGCTCTCTTGTATTCTTACTGACCTGTGAGTCGGATGCGCGCCCTGTAGCATTGAACATCTGCCGCTTCTCCCGGTGCTTCGGCACTGTGGACTTAGTTTTGGCAGATAACAACTTTCGGTAGCTTCGCGAACAATGTTCGCCAATTTCTAAGCTCTGGCTCACCCTCATCTCCCTAGGCCGATGTAGCCCCTTTCAACATGCTTTAGCCAATAAATGGCCTTTCTCTAAAAATTACCCTATTATTCCATAACGCCCACCGCCTGCCCATACGCGCCATCCTGTACATGCGGTTCCAGACTGTAGCGCCTAGAACCGCTCGGCCACTCCGGCCAGCGATGTTCCAGTCACTCATGATTATTAGACTCCACCTCATTTTACATATATAATTACACTTTTAACATCCGCATATTTATTATCTATCTCTTCATCTTTCTCTTGTGACGTTATCTGTATGCCTCTACTGTAGTTGTTTGCCTCGATTTGTTGTCGATTCAGATGAGAATAACTCTATCACTTCGCGATGAGTCTTTCCAACAGTGATTCGCTCTTGGTATGATGTACTTCAGAAAAACACCTGCGGTTATTTCACATAGTAGATCACTCTTTGCCCTAAATTCTTATTCAAGATAAATCCTATTATAGTTACATAATTTGGTGTTGTTGTTGGTATTAACCAATAATCGTCTTCTTTCCGTCTCACTTCACCGATCTACACTACGCGTAAAGTGTTATTCGTATCGTCTGATCAGGAATCTTTTTCTCCTTTTTCAACAACAGGTCTTTAATGCAGTGGTTTCCATTGACTTCTGCATCATCATGCACTGTCCGCTCCTGCGCACTCTTTGACAAGGCAGTTGGCTGAAAGACTCTTTCCACTTTCTTTCTGCCAGAAGTCGGTCGCACACCATGTCCCATCTGCGTTTCGGGCAGAGTCTATTAAATGTCATCTCACCGTGTATGGCTCCGGCATTATGTGATCCATTGGGGTCGACCTTTGCGCTACATTCGTAAGATTGTATGCTCGAATTTTGCGTCCTGCTGAGATTTTCAGTTAGGTTAAATTTTAGTCGTGAATCGTTGCGTATATAATTTGTAACGCCGTTTAACGCGTGTACTGTGAATATCAGGAATCCGGTAAGACATAAAATCTCCTACATCGCTGAGGCCGGAAAAGACAATGCAAGAACGGGACCAACGACGACTGAAGAGAAATGTTCTACGTGGCAGAAGTGCCACTCTTCCCCAAATTGTTGCACATTTCAATGTTAAGCCGTCAACAAGTGTCATCGTGCGAACCATTCAACGAAACATCATCGTGTACTCTAGATGACTGCACGACACAAAACTTTACACCTCGCCTGAGCCAGTCAACACTGACATAACTGGAAACATGTTGCCTGGTCGGACGTGTCTCATTTCGAATTGCATCGAGCGGATGGACGTGTACTGGTGTGGAGACAACCTCACGAGTCTCCCCATCTCAGCTAGGGACTGCTCAAGCTGTGCGGTGGGTCGTGCGCAGTTGGGGTGATAGGGAAACCCAAGCACGGCCCCGTCCTCACAGCTTGGTAGAGCACTTGCCGGCGAAAGGCAAAGGTCCCGAGTTCGAGTCTCGGTCTGGCACACAGTTGTTATCGGTCAGGAAGTTTCATAAGGATTCCAGTCAGACAATAATAGGTTAATGTTAGCAGCGGTTGGTAATGCTATAAATGAGCGGGTGTTAGGAATAGCAAGTTAGGGACATGAGTCAGGTACTGTGGACAGTTCTACGACGGGATGATTCCCATCAGAATATTCAGCAAACCAGTGGTAAAGTAGTAACATAACAAATTAGGCAAAACAAGCTAAAATCTAGGAATATTAGACTAACAGTAACATAGAATAGTGAGTAGGAAGATTAACCCCATAGTGGTGATGGAGTGTAGTAAATAAACCTGTAGTGTTAAATATTATTATAGCTGCAGATAGAACTTAGAAATAGTAAAATATAGGACCTACTAATGTATTAGGTAGTAGGTTACATTGTAACATGATAATGATGAAATAAAGATTTTTTTTTTAAAAAAAAAAAAAAAAAAAACCAGTGGTAAAAGCAATAGTTCAGGTGTATATATTTATACCACAAACAGAAAATGAAAGGAGAGAGAGAATACATGAAGACATCGAACGGTTAAGGTGGTAAAGGGTTATGAAAACCTAATAATAATGGAGACTGGAACGCTATAATACGGGAGACATAGAAGAGACAGTTACGGGAGAACAGAAGCTTTGTAGGAGGAGTAAGAGAGGAGTAAGACAGAAGAAAGACTCCTTGACTTCTGAAGTAAATTTCAGTTAATAATAAGAAAATCTGTGTTCATGAATCACAAGAGGAGGGCATATGTTTGAAAAAGGTTCATAGTCACTTACTCCGAAATAAAATATCCCATCGGAAGGCATACCAGGAATCAGATGTAGATTGAGATTGCCGTGTACTTCTGGTGCCTGATGGTCGGGCAGACCCGCTACACAGCATTGCACTGCGGCTTGCCTTCGTGGCAGACGCCTGCAGCTACCAATTCGACTTCACTGCGCCATCCGCTGCAGTATGGAGGGCGCCACGATCACTGGACACAGCCGGCACTATTTCGCATCCGCGAAGTCACGTGACGATGGCCACTTCCTGGTACCCCTACGTCGGGGGGCCCTTATAGGACTGCCGCCTGCAGTAGCGTGTGCCGCCGAATCTATCGCGTGTAAACAACGAGTGAACGACACAGCACTGCTGGACGAAGACAACGCCAGTGCACCGCCGACCGTGACTACAACTGAGGAGTATTCAGTGGTGACGACTAAGTGCTATCTTTTGAACCTTCGTGAAACTGTATTCATTAAGTGTCAACATCATTATCAGGTCAGAACGATATCTTGTGCTGTTTTGTAGAGATTCTGTTTGCGTTCATGCTTTCTAGTTGCTTCCTTACATAAATAAATTGTATAGTTCAGTGCTCCGTGGGAACTGTCTTCTTTGTGCACGCACCATCCTCAACGGGACATTTCAGAGATAATTGTTTGATGATAGTAAATATTCGACTGAAGCGTGAAAGGGTATCAGTGAACTGAGCTCAGCAAAGTGCTGTCCTCGGTGGAAGTGAGGAGGAACTAAAATAGAGTAAGGTCACAGAGTAAACTAAGAAAGGCAAAGTAACGAGGAGTACCAGAAATGAGATATGCGACAATCTTCAAAACTGGAGGCCACGCAGAACGCGAAGTGATGAAATTCTGCTGATTTGGAAGCAAAATAACGCATGACGGGTGCAGCAAAGAGGATGTAAGAATCAGACTAGCATAGGCGAAGAGGAAATTGCTCGCGAAAAGAAAGCTAGTCGTGTCAAATATAGATCTCAATTTGATGAACCATGTTCTAAGAATGTTAATCTGGAACAGAGCATTGTTCGGAAATGAGTCTTGGACTACAGGGAAATCGACGAAGGATAGAATCGACGCTCTTGAAATGAGGTGTCGTAGAAGCGTTCTGAACTATACAATTAAGTGAAATGATAAGAAATGTTTAGGCCCTCCAAAGAATCGGCGGTGTAAGAAACATTTTCTGAACACTGAGTTAGGAAAAGGACCAGATGGCAGGACACGTCTTAACATCAGAGAGTATTCCATGTCATTGGAGGGGGCCATGCTAGTCTGAAATGAAGAGGTAGGCATAGAAGAAGTGAGGGTGGGGCGTATCAGATTAGTCAGAAGACTGTGAAACTCAACCAAGGAAAAAATCACTGATTTTGACAAGAAGTGTGTTGACCTTCACATTCTCATATGTGACATACCCAACACAAAGCTGTTGATTTTCATTCACTAACTGCATGTTGTTACTGTCAAACTTAAATCATAATGAGGTCACTGAATGATTATTTTGCTTTCTGCGGGATGAGGCACAATCTCGTACAGTTCTTGTTTGATTGACTTTTTGTATGATTTACCATGGTTTTATATTAATTAGGGCAAATAGACTTCACTGTTGCTTTATTCATATAACTTTCGTCAAATTGAGTGTAACAGCTATGGCCACCACTTAGAAGCGGACTGTGCGAACTTACCCCACCGATTTTATCCACATTGACAGGATGTTTAGGGCACCTCGAGGACTTCAACATATGTAAACGGGAAGTCACAACTCTCAGTCGATTTCCAGGAAACCAAGTTTGAAAATTTTAGGCTTGCTTGTATACACTGTATGGCCGATAATGTCCAAGAAACCGCAGCCGATCCTGTAAGCTGTTAGTCTCATAAGAGAGAGGTCTCTGGCTTGAATCTCTCGGTTAGTGCTTCTTTTTTTATTCTCTCCAGCAACATATTTAATATTTTCAGAATCTTTATCCTGAAAAATGGGAGAAAAATATGTTTTCGAAAGCAGATTGGAAATAAAAAGATTATAAACAAGAACTTTCAATCAAATCGGTACAGTCATTTTATTTATGTTACTTTATGTACATTTTTGACGAGTGTACTGTAACGTACTGCACGAATCAGGAATAATCATCATAGAAAAATGCAAAATAATTACTGCGACATGCAGTGCCTTTGATGATGAAACAGAACTTGCTGTCCCGTTCTATATTTTTCTCAAAAAATTTCGGTACAGGAGAATTATGGCGAGAGTGTTTTTACTGTGCAGAAGTAAGTCTGTGAGTAACAAGCAGAAGAGAATGGACCATGCGGTGTTTATCTATTTGCTGATTTTTTATTTCGTATGTGCCACGTTTCCTTGCATCCTTCCACTTATGCGACCTTGAATTGTATGAATGAGGTATAATGTGAAGTAGCAGAAAGCTTTGGCCAGAGGTTGTAGCATTGCATGAGTAGAGTGCTTCTGTGGTAGGATAGTACCAACCCCTAAACGCGAACAAGTTTGGCAAAGATAGCGTCCAAGTCAGGCCAAAGAGGTCGCGAAGGCACGAGTATTGGCTCTGTCAGGTTGGTGAGCCATCCCCTCCACCACATTTTGAACGAACAACACTTAGGCGAAGTGCTTGCAGGCCTACTTGTTACTCGGTAGTGGCGCTGGACTGTCGTGGAGACGCAGCTCTCGATTTTGTTAATGTAACAAAGATATCAGAATGTCTCAAAACTGCTAATAATGTAGCTCAGATGTTGAAATCAGATATGAGATTACCATCAAACCCCCATAAGGGAGTTTTGTTCATAATTTAGTCAAATTTCAGTAAGAACTTTGCGTTTGTGCCTTGGTCAGGCCACGTTCCATAGGCCTTAAGCTTATGGTCGTATTATTGCTCTGTGTTTAACGGAAGTTCAGTCATTTAATGTATTTTAATGTGGTCTTTCTTTTACAGTAATATTTTGATACATTTTTATTTATTTTTCATATGTTCTCTTTGTGTACTTGCTTTGCCGCCATGTGGTTGGTTGGAGCAACTGCCACGTTGGTAAAGCGCAGTTTTCGTCTGGAAATGTATAGTAGTCGAGTGAATAACCATACGGTAGTGGGCGAGTGTAAGATAGGGAAGGTATAGTCTTGTGTGTCCGTATTCTTTGCATTTATGCTGGCTAGTGCAACTTGGCCACGTGAGTGGAATAATATTAATGTGATACTTAGTTAATGTTTTTTGTGCCCCAATAACTATTTGATTTGCTGGCAACGTTGCGCATTACATGAAATATACGGGTTAAACTCTTGCATCCAGAAAAGTTCAGATTTTAATTCCTATTGATGGAATAAAGATTTGCAAAGTTTTCCCTCCATATGATAGTAACTGTTCTTCCCCCCATCTCAGTAACGTGGTGTTGTTTCTCAAAGCAAGATTCATTCATAGTTCAGTGCATCATTTGCTACCGATTCTTCAGCGTACGTTTTCACGAAAATGGAAATATTTAGGCAAATTCCCTACCACCATGACTGAGTTCGCTTGTAGTGTCTTTGCTGAACTTATTCGACGTGACCTTTAGTAATTGGTTGTAATAAGCATGGGTTCAGGTATAACTGTGTGGCTGCATAAAATTACATTGAAGCCAGGTCTGCGCTCCCCTCTCCCTTTCCATAATTACGTGGCGAAAGTGAATCTTGTTAACTAGAGAGAACAGTTGTGATGCTGTCTATTCCAACAGACACACGGCTTGTTTTTGAAATGTCATCGGTATTCAATAAATATCAATTAACCTATACTCTATAACTGATCATTTCCTCCCTTCATCATAACGAATAGGCGAAAGTCAGTACTACAGTTCAATGCTGGGTCATTAAAGTAAATAATGGCTCTGTGCCCCATTTTAAGCACTGCATAGGTGCCTTCTGTAGTGGTTCCAAAAAATAGCGTTATCCGTTGCATTCAAACTTTTACTGGTTGCTAAAACCCACCCGCTAGAAATTATTTATACTCCAGCAGTAACTCGCAGGGGGCTGTAATTTCGTGGACCACACGAATTTGTTTAACCATTACTACGGATGGCAGTTTGCAAGATCTGTAGGACATGACAAGCGACGGTAATCTTCGTACCAGGTTGAGTTATAGCATTTGCTATACCACCACCAGTACGAAGGCTTCGTTGCAATGAGTGCCTACTCTTTGGTTCTGGCTGGTTTTTTTTCCATGTGTCTATTGCAAAACGGACTTGGTTTACATTGATAAACAGTTCTTGCTCATCACACTGTTTCGTGGTGTGTCCCATAAACCTGTTGATATAAATACGTGGAAATGAAAAAAGGGAAGTATCAACAGTAAGATTCGATCTAGAGTCCTCACGCGTGCGGAACTCAGTGCTTACTCGCTCGGCTGGGGCATCATTAAATACTAGCTATCTTCCAAACTACGTATGCAAGCCTAAAATTTTCAAACGCGATTTTCTCGAAGACATTTGAGGGTTACGTCTTACTGTTTACGTATGTTTAAGTCCTAGTCGTGCCCCACACATCCTGTCAGTATGAATCAAGTTGGTGAGAGGAAGACTGTACTGTCCCCTTGTTAACTACCAATATTATATTAGATACTGATTCAACAGTATCTAATCTGAAAAAATTATTTTACATCATAGTGTGCACATTTCTAAATTCTTGACATTAATTCCGTAAAAATTTAGTTAATTAATTTGTAATAGGTATTAAGTTAGTCTGAGTTGATAAACACTACGTTTTCATTATTTGCCTTTGGTTGAGTTTGGTAAGGACAAAAAACGGCTGGGATGGGAATATATGGATAACGCTGACAAGAAGAAGGAAAATCATGGTAGGACATCTGTTAAAACATCAGTGAATAACGTCCATGGTACAAGAGGGAGCTGTAGGGAGTAAAAATGTACTGGAAACCAGAGCTA
Source organism: Schistocerca piceifrons (assembly GCF_021461385.2). Lineage (NCBI taxonomy): Eukaryota > Metazoa > Arthropoda > Insecta > Orthoptera > Acrididae > Schistocerca > Schistocerca piceifrons. The sequence continues at coordinate 432,443,398 of NC_060138.1, forward strand.
GGTATACATCCAGCAAATAACTGAGGACGTAGGTTGCAAGAGGCTGAAGAGGTTGACACAGGAGAGGAATTCGTGGCGGGCCGCATCAAGCCAGCAAGGAGACTGATGACTCAAAAAAACAGGTGGCAGTAGTATTGCAAGGCGCCGATGTCAGGAAACATGACAGATATTCGAGGAGCAAAAAGCAAACTCAAATGACACTGAAAGGTAGAGAACACCTGTGAAGTACAACAACACTGGAGAAATGAATACGGACCTTAACCACCAGCACGCGTAAGCACTGACTCGCCTTCGCGATGAGTTCGAAACTGCTGGAGAAATTAATACTGTGCATAAGGAAAGATCAGGCTGGCCACGTACAACAACAGGTGAAGAGTCAACTCTTCATGTGTTACATGCATTCACACCCTCACCATAGAAATCAACACAACAACGTTCACTTGAAACAGAAGTGAATATGGCAAGCGTAAGTCATATTTTGCACAAAGTAAACTAGAAAGTTTATACTCCGCAATTATTACACGCACTGAATGAAGACGACAAAGACAGAAGAAGCCAGTTTAGTGAATGGTTCCTGGCGCAGGTTGAATATGATGCTAATTTTGCCAAAGTGGTGGAGTTTGATGAGGCACAGTTTCAGTTAAATGGCACGATGAAGAGACTTAACTGTGTGTGCTGGGTCCCGCGAAGTCCGCGTGTTTATGTCAAGCGAGTCGGCAGTGATCTGGAACTTGATGTTTGGTGCGGATTGTCATCAACGGGACTGACTGGATCGTTGTTCTTTCTTTCTCGAAAGCTGAATTACTGGTAGGAGTTCCCTGGAGATACTGGATTCATTAATTTTAGAGTCTATTCGTGCTTTGTTTAGTGACGAATCTTTTTTCTTCCCACTTAGGAATATCCGCGCCTACCTCGCTAACAATGCACGGAGGATTGGATTGGACGGAGGTATCTCAGAGTACCGCACACTTTCTCCCTATTTGTACGCCACTTGACTTTTGCTGATGGGGTGCTCTCAGGAACGTAGCGTACAGCAAGAACTCGGGCACACTAGCAGAATGCGCAATGAAATTGAAACGGTTTGTCAGGCAATTCCTGTAGCTAGTACGGCATCACGGTTTGAACAACCTACCTCCAACAATTGTTTTGCGCCGCACTCTGTATTAATCTCTGAGCGGCATGCCGGCAGTTCTACATTAACTTAAGATGACACGTATGGTCGTTTCCTATAGGTTGTCGAAATCAAGCTTCCTGTTTCCTTCTATTTTGTTGAAAACAACATATCTTCAAAAATCTAATCTCATTGTTAGCTACGCAAGGTGTATCGATTCGTATGTAGATGCCTGTGCTCATCCCGTAAAGTATAACGCATAATTTAAATGTAGAATACATGAAGACGTCTTACATATTAATTGAATGAAATCAGTATTCAGATGTCACACATATTCTTTGCTCTGGTACTGATGACGCCTCTAACGTCGCCTTGCGGTAAAAGATGTTTACTTGTAACATGCTGTATGGCTCGAGCTAGTTTGGGTACTAATAAAGATTGTTTGCATCTGACTAGACACTGGGTGTCGATTAAGGTATGTAACTCAGCTTGTACAGAAAATTGTTCACCTTGTGTTATATTTTATACCACAGATCTGATGATGGTGATACCGACACACGACATAAGGAATTAAAAATAAAAGACATACTTTGGCGACCAAGGCCAGACTAATTTCTTAGTCTCAAGAGATAATCGGTTGTTTCTTGGTAAAGTTTGTTTTCTGGGCATTAAATCGTATCAAGACATAATTAGTACTTTGTTGGATTGTACAGAGAGACCACAGAACAGATTAAAAATACAACTGTTGCGGTTCATAGTATGAAAATAAAGCAAGAAATACCAAATGTTTCCCATCATAACTCCTTAACACATAAGCGTGACACCGTGGACTTAGGCAGCACGACGTCACGATCCGACCGTTGCATGGATGCATTCAATCAGTTCCGATAGCTGAGCTACTTTACGTGTGAATCTGCTATCGGAGTCCTTATAGCCTCTGATGATATCTCCAGCAGTGGGAGACGCAACGTTAAATACGACTTGGACCTCGGCCTAATGCCCATGAAACACAATTAACCAGGAACGCTAATACCGACAATGAGAGCTTGCGTTATTTGATCATTTGTTTACGTACTGACCGATACAACTTGTTTACTCAACACGTTAACTGATACCTAACACGAGGTATTGTTTCATCGGTATTCCAAACCCTGAGACCTCACCATGGATGCTTTTGCCTGCAGGTGGTTGTTTAATAGAAACCAGTCACCAAGTACAAGTAACAACTGACTTCGTCTGTTTTTTGCAGAGTAGTGACATGAAGTAATTATCGAAATAATTTAACTCTCGAACAAGATTAATCAAGCACAGTGTCAGAGTACTGAGGGTGGGTAGAACATGAGAGCAAGAGACACGCCGCCAAATGTCCCGTTGTTAGCCACTTCTCTTTTCCTGGAGAGGGCGCAGGGCGGCGCGGCACAGCGCGCCACACAAATCCCGCTTTAACATTCCGCCGCCCCCTGGCCCCGCCTTTACGTCTGCCGAGTGTAGCTCCCCCTCAGAAGGACTCTTTACGCATCCGCAGAAACGTTTCGCCACTCCTGTCACTGTTCCAACTGACGGCGACGTCGAGCACTCTGCTAGCACAAAAAAAACCGAATCTTTTTTTTTTTTCTTCTTCTTCTCCGTGCCGTCGTTCGCTGCTCAGTTGGCAACATGCAGACACTTTGAACTCATTTAACTGAAAGCTTTAGGAACTGTGCCAGTAGCACAGAAGACAGGTTGAGTGTCCTTGCGACACGTGGTTTGGTTAATTTCAAAAGTCGCTCTTCACTTTCCACAACACCGGATGCTTCTTTCACGTGTGACATTTTTAAAATAATGCTTAAGAAAAGACACCTGAAGTGCGTAAAAGAAAAAAAAAGTTCCTCACAGTTACCAAAACTCATCAAGAGCTGAGACAATGGACGGGGATTCATCATTCAGATTTATGATCAGTATTACTGATTTTGATTTACTTCATGTTTCTATAGCACATGGGGAATTTTGAGACACTTCCTTCTAAATTACCTCGGCTGACTTAGTTTCCACACTATACTCCGTCGTTAATGAACTCATTGTGTCCAAGAAATATGTGCTTCTCACTTTCTATTTCCAAGAGTAGAGTGGCTGATTGGGATCTAGCCCATTATGGAATCACTGCTCTTTCCGTCCAGACAATAGGCGAACTTGTAGCGGGAGGGACGGGAGTTGATAGTTGGATTCAATGCTACGTGGAAGAGCGTTACCAGCGTCAGCATCTGCATTATACAACCAAGAGAAATTTTCTGAAAACCTTGGTTGGAATGGAATCTACCTCTACTTATCTGTTTTCTAGCGTTTGCATCGAGTGTGCATATAAACGTCATAAGAAGTGGCGTGAGGAGTGGGTCAGAAGAAAGAAACATATGAGGAAAAGACACGACCAAAATGGTTCAAATGTCTCTGAGCACTATGGGACTTAACATTTGAGGTCATCAGTCTCCTAGACTTAGAACTACTTAAACCTAACTTAACCTAAGGACATCACACACATCCATGCCCGAGGCAGGATTCGAACCTGACACGACAAATATAGACAAATTAGAACGACAGAAATTATACAACGCTACTGGGTAGGAAGAGGAAGTTTGATTACAATGTATCTACAGGAAAGCAATGGAAGTGGCAGCTATTAAAAGCTTCACGCTCTTATTATGTACCTTACGTATATTATTATCTAGCTTGCTTCAAATGACTGACTGCACAAAGACGAAAGAACTGCCAAAGAAATTGCGCTATGTTTAGGTACTGAATATTGGTTGTTTCATTTTTGTTACTGTAAGATTACAAGTATTGTTATCTAGAAATAACATAAAAACCAAAAAACTAAACTCCGTCCGAACAGGCTTTGGAAGGCCCAACAGTTCTGACCGTCCGCCATGTCATCCTCAGCCCACAGGCGTCACTGGATGCGGATATGGAGGGGCATGTGTTCAGCACGCCGCTCCCCCGGCCGTATGTCAGTTTACGAGACCGGAGCCGCTACTTCCCAATCAAGTAGCTCCTCAGTTTGCCTCACAAGGGCTGAGTGCACCCGCTTTCCAACAGTGCTCGGCAGACCGGATGCTCACCCGTCCAAGTGCTAGTCCCGCCCGACAGCGCTTAACTTCGGTGATCTGACGGGAACCGGTGTTAGCACTGCGGCAAGGCCGTTGGCATCGTCACTACTTAAGTTTTATAAAACTACATCATAAACATACCTCTGTCATCAACATGCATGTAACAGATTAGAAGTCCTTAGTGGAGTCATAATGGGGCATGTCTTTCAAGTGAGTACTTAGTTCCTTAGATACATGCCTGTGTCTTAAGAATTTGTTGATTCGTTAAGCTAAGCGTAATGCAAGTGTTCCTACAAAGTTTAAAAATTTTTTTTGAAGATGTATTATAGTTCAAACTTCTCTGTACTGTGTTTGTGTTATCGCTGAACCAATTTGCATGTTTCGTAATATTTTTTCGAAGATTCCTACCGGAAGTATTTTTTTTCCTACTTCGATATATACCGGATGGAAAGTTGTGCAGTGTACCTGACATCGATAAATGATTGAGAAGTCAAGCATTTTATGCATATTGTTTATAAAAGAAGACAGAAAAGGAAGACTAGGAGAGGATGTCAAATGGTGACCATAGAAAGTCGGTTGTTGTGATGAAAATTTTAGCCCATAAAGTGATTAGTATCCCGTCCCAAATACGTGTCACCATGTAGGCGTCACATGCTCTCAGTCTGCTTGTCTGCCGTGATATTAGATTAATTCCATGATACAATCGCACAAGGTTATAGCCACAAAATTGATTAGTAACCAAAATGTCTTCGACAACGGGTTCGAACCGGCCTCCACTTAAGTTTCGATTAATAATCAGCATTGGCGACCGAAGACTTCCGGCATAAGAAGTCACCCTCAGTCTGCCAGCGGGCGGACAGAGGTTCAGGACAATCTCTTGTTCGTGGGGTGGGAAACTGCCCCTAAAGAGGGAAGAATAAACAATTATCAACGACGTGAGGATGCAGCAGGAAATGCAATAAAGACACGTATCGTGTACCCACAGGACATGTGGCCTTTAAATGAAAAACTGTCGTAATGATCTCTCCATTACCAGAAGTTTGCAGAATAGTCCCCCATTCGGATCTCCGGGAAGGGACTGCCAAGGGAAAGGTGACCATGAGACACGGACTGAATAACCAACAAACAGATAACCTTCTACGTGTCTGGAGATGGAATGTCAGAAGCTTGAACATTTTGTGGAAGGAAGAAAATCTGTAAAAGGAATGCAAAAGCTCAATCTTGGAATAGTAGGGGTCAGTGAAGTTAAATGGAAAGAAGACAAGGATTTCTGGTGTGGTAAATATAGCGGAACGTCAATAGCAGCAGAAAATAGTATAACGGGAGTAGGATCCGTTATGAATAGGGAGTTAGGGTAGAGAGTGTGTTACTGTGAACAGTTCAGTGATCGGGTTGTTCGTTTCACAATCGACAGCTATCCAGCACCTACAGCGATGGCTCAGGTATACATGGCGACCACGCAAGGTCAAGATGAAGAGACAGAGAAAGTATATTGAAACGATAATACAGTATGCAAAGGAAGATAAAAATCTAATGGTCACGGTGGACTGGAATGCAGTTGTAGGGGAAGGAGTAGAAGAAAAGATTGCAGAAAATATGGACTTGGGACAAGTAATGAGAAAGGAGAAAGACTAAATGAGTTCTACAATAAATTTAAGTTAGTAATTGCGAATTATCTGTTCGAAAATCTCAGGAGGAGATAGTATACTTGGTAAAGGCGGGGTGATACGGGAAGATTTCAGATAGATTACACCATGGTCAGAAAGAGATTCCGAAATTAGGCACTGGATTGTAAGGCGTATCCAGGAGCAGTTATAAACTCAGATGACAATGTAGCAATGGTGAAAAGTAAACTGAAGTTTAAGAAATTATTCAGGAAGAATCAGTATGCAAAGAAGTGCTATACGGAAGTACTGAGGAATGAGGAGATACAGCAATAAGTAATAGTTCAGCAGGCAGTACCATTGAAGAGGAATGGACACCTGTAAAAAGGGCAATCACAGATGTTGGAAAGAACAACATAGGTACATAGAAGGTAACTGTGAAGAAACCATGGGTGACAAAAGCTCATCGACGAAAGATGAAAATACAAAAATGTTCAAAAAATTCAGGACTATTGAAATGAAAGTCGTTGAGGAATGAAATGAATACGAAGTGCAGGGAATGTGAGATGAAATGGCTGCATGAAAAATGTGAAGGAAGTAAAAAAAAACTGACTGTTGGAAGGACTGACTCAGCGTATAATAACGACAAACTAATTAAAAGCGAGGGTGGCAGAATTAAGGGTGCAACGGGAATTCCACAGTGAAATGCAGAGGATAGAGCGGATAAAGGCCTCTATGTGGAGGAAGATCTGTCTGAAGTGATAGAAGAAGCAACAGGAGTCGATTTAGATGAGATAGACGATCGAGTGTTAGATCTCAAGAAAGCTTTGGAGGATTTAAGGTAAAATAAGGCAGAAGGGATAGATTACATTCCATCTTAATATCTAAAATCATTAGGGGAAGTGGCAACTAAACGACTATTCACGTTGGTCTGTAGAATCTATGAGTCTGGCGACATACCATCTGACTTTCGGAAAAATGTCATCCACACATTTCCGAATTATCGCACAACCAGCTTAACAGCTCATGCATCCATGTTATTGACGAGAATAATATACAGAAGAATGGGAGATAAATTAAGATGTGTTAGATGACGAGAAGTTTGGCTTTAGGAAACACAATTCTGACGTTGCAGCTGACGACGAAAGCAAGACTAAAGAAAAATCAAGACACGTTAACAGGAATCTTCGACCTAGTAAAAGCGTTCGACAATGTAAAATGGTGCAAGATGTTCGAAACTCTGAGGAAAATAGGGATAAGCCGTAGGGAGCGAGCCAAGAGGGAATAATAAGAGTGGACGACCAAGAACGAAGTGCTCTGATTAAAAGTGGTGTAAGATGGAGATGTAGCCTTTGGACCTTACTGTTCAAACTGTACATCGAAGAAGCAATGACGGAAATAAAAGAAAGTTTCAGGACTGGAAATAAAATTCAAGGTGAAAGGATATCAATAATACGATTCGCACATGACATTCCTATCCTGAGTGAAAGTGAAGAAGAATTACATGGTCTGCTAAGTGGACTGAACAAACTAATGAGTACAGAATATGGACTGAGAGTAAATCGAAGAAAGACGTAAGTAATGAGAAATATTAGAAAAGAAAACAGCGATAAACTTAACATCAAGTCTGATGGTCACAAAGTAGATGAAGTTAAGGAATTCTGATAACTGGGCAGCAAAATAACCGATGACGGAAGGAGCAAGTAAAATGTCAAAAGCATACTACCACAGGCAAATGGCGCATTCTTTCCTAAGAGAAATCTACTATGAGGACGACATTTCTGAAAATGTACGCTTAAACTACAACACTGTATGGCAGTGAAACGTGGACTGTATCTGTGGCGCAGGACATGTTTCGAGAAAACGTTCTTCTTGGACGAGGGTGTAACCAGGTTCGTCCATCGATATGCTGTAGCTAGAAATGTCATTCAGCCGACCATCGATAATCGCGTGCCTAGTACAGTCGTAACTGACTATATGGTTAGGTATACATGGGACCAAGTGGAGGTCGTTAGCTGCGGATCCCAGTGTTCAAAAATGTGTGGTGAAAGGAATGCTCCTAAAAATTTAAGCTAGCAAAAGCATTTAATCTGTCGTCAGATCTGCTGCAGACCTCCGCCCTGCAGCTTTACAGAGCGGGCAGGCCTCAGGCCCCACCTCCTGTCGTGGCTGCCCAACACCTTGTCGCTTACTCGTTGTTTCAGCGCCACTCAACAGCTTTCCATTGATCCTCATGACAGCAGCACAAGAACAACCGACCATTTGACCATAAGAAAGTGCTCTTATCATAACTGCTCATGAGAATGGATTTCCCCATTCGCGCCCGTATCATTAGAATTATTTCCCATTCGTCTCTGCTCCGCTTAAATTCCAGGTGGCATTCAATCTCACGTTGGACAGTGGCCAGGATGTTTTCATCTATCGTTGTATTTCGACAACGTCCATAGGAAAATACTGTCATTCTAATGTTGGTCACCGATTCGGAGAGAATTACAAATTATCATAAATCCAAGAATTCCCTCCAATATTATGTGACGTATCTGTAATGTTTTGGGACCAATAAAAACTTATAACAGTGACATCGAGGGCCATATGACACTGGCATAAACGTTATACATAAAAGTACCCACGTCCTAGTTTTGAGGAAGACACCAACGACATGGACGAGACTTTTATTATTTTAGTATTCTATATTATGTTGTGGATAAAAGAATAGCTGTAAAAATAACTGCGACTTTAAAAGGAAGTAATATTGGGGCTTCTGTCCCATCGTCGAAGAAGTTATTAGCGACGGAGAAGAAGCCCGAGGTGACGGAGGATGGGAAGGAAATCAGCACTGTCCGTTTCAAATGAACCGTTCCCAAACTGGTCAAAGACGGGTTGTGTACTTCCAGACGAAGATTCGCGCTTACAGAAGTCGCTGACCCACAGCTACTCCAACGCGCTGGAAGTTCATAAACATCTGCAGTTTTCCGTCCCCTCCTATATCCCTACTGCGGAAGCTACTACGTTCATCCAGGGACTAGATATTCGCTGCACTTTTCCTGTATTTTTCACTGTTTCTAAATTCCATTTTACCATCATACGTAGGTTCCACTGAATGTTTCCAGTCACCTACTTCGGTATCGTACTTTTCCTTCTTGTCCATCAATCAGATGCGTTGTTTACCTCGATGTTTCTCTTACATAGGCTGTCTTCCTTCAAATTATTTCTAGACAACGACTAGATAGTGTCGGAATTTTATTGATTAATAACACACCGTAGTCCAGTGTGGAACTGCGTTACTGTGCTGTATCTTTTAGTTTGATGACAACATTGATAATTTATATTTGGCGTATATTTAAGTGAAAATCATATACAGAGGGGTCCCAAAAATTGTATCCACTGTTTGAAACTACATAACTTGCAAAGTAATTGACGGAGTTGTCTCAATTTTGGTGAAAGTGTAGCTTAAAGTCCAACTTAAAAATATCACTGTAGGTGTTCGAAATGGTGTAGCTTAAAGTCCAACTTAAAAATATCACTGTAGGTGTTCGAAATGGTCACCATTAAAACCCACACACAAACGATGCCGCCGAACTGCAGCATGAACTACTGACTGCAACGTGTTGAGTTGTGTATTTGCACATGAATGCACGATGGATTCTCGAAGTTCATCCAAAGTGCCTGGCTTTTGTCGATAAACGACGTCCTTTAGTGTTCTCCACAGGTAAGAGTCCAGAGGAGTTACGTCTGGGGAACGTGATAGATACTCCACAGCACCTCTACAGCCTATCCATCTTCCTGGTAGGTTTTCGTCGAGATACGCCCTAACACGATTTTGGTAGTGGGCTGGGGCACCATCTTGTTGAAAGTAAACTCTTCCGTCTCCATACAAGTCTCGGATGGCAGGTAAAATGGATGTCTGAAGCTTCTGAAGGTACACCTCACTGAAACTGTGCCGTCAAAGAAGAACGGCCCAATCAAGCCCCGGTAAGACAACCCACACCACACATTTACTTCTGGAAAATTCACGGGTTTTTCTACATGGACATTCGGATTTTCAGCGGCCCAGCAGATGCAATTTTGGTGATTTATTGTACCATTGAGTTTGAACTGTGCCTCATCAGACCACACAATCATCTCTGCAAACTCTTCATCTTTGCGCACCATGTTAGTAAACCACTCGCAGTTCTCCATTCTACGATCTGGGTCGTCCTCGTTCATTGCGTGTAGCAATCGTGGGATGTAGCACTTCCACTTTGCTGTCTTCAAAATTCGCCGAACACTTGAGCGACTCACTCCACATTCACGGGCACACTGTCTCACAGACTTCTGTGGTGAGCGAGTGAATTATTGTAACATATGACGGGAGTTAGCTGGATTTGTTACTAGAGGTCTGCATTATCTCCGATTTTTACCGGCGAGTCCCGCTCGCCCCTCTGGCTCTCGGGAGTATGCGGCCGAGCGTCCTCTTCCGCCGGCTGTGGGCAACCGATCACCAGCGCTCGGCCGAGTGCGCCAAACGCTCGGCCGGTCGCCAGTAACCGGCGGACTCAGTGCCAGCGAGCGGCGCTTCGTCACACTCCTTGAGATCAGATGCCACCGCTTCACATTAACCACTCACTTATTTCTTTTACAAATGTATTTCGTTGTTTACTACCAGTTCTATGACCTAAATATATGACTTGTATGTGTTACATTTGATGTTTGTTAATATGTTGCAGACTACTGGAGTTTCGCCTTTGAGGTTATCATGTATTCCAGTAATTGTAACGTTAAAAACAGTAATGTCTGTATTTAGTATTTTGTTCCGTTCGGTAGACAAACGGAAACACAATAGTCTAATCATCGACTATGTGTAGCCTATCTCCAAACTCGGCCACGTATACGTTGTACTAATATTAAATGCAGGATCGGGAAGGAATGACGGAGTTAAAAGTAGTACTCACGAAATTTTGTTGCACAAACGTTAATTTCTGAACAAATTGTGACCTGTAAAAACGTTACAAGTGAATCATGACTATACAATTCGTTTTTCGTCATTGGTGCTCCCTGATACACAGGCGTCATTTGTGTTCCTGGAGCTATTACAACAGATGGCGGTTTGAACTTCTTCCTGTGAAGTCAATGAAACTGGAATCATACATTCATACAGTTTGAGGAATGTTTCCTTCCTTGTGATGTTGTGAATACTTACGTAATTGTGATGGATCAATAAGAGATCATCCACTTTGTCTGATACCAGGCACGATCTTTTGCTGGACAGCAGGTGACCGGCCTGGCTAAAATTTCTCTCGCTGGCAGCACTAGTGGCAGGAATACAGAGAACCCTTCTGGCTACTACCGACAGCCTTGGAAATAACCCCGCGTGCGTTTTCCACCACTGCAAAATTTGTCCTTCGGCACAGCTACAGTCGGATTTGGAGAGCGAAAGGTACCTGTCGAGTTCATTGGTAGTAACTGTGTGTCCATCTTCGTCGTCCTCATCCGAACTCCAGTCCATCCTGGACTTTTTCATGGGAAGAACTTGGTCACTGTTTGCTTGAATGGACTCTAAACATGAATGAAAACATCCATAAGATATTCCTGTCACCTTCAAATATGTATACACCATAGTTAGAATTACTTGTTACTAAACGACTATATTTACGGTGACATTTTATATATATCGCACAAATTATATTAAAACGCATTGTGGAATGTTTAAGCAGCGAAACCTTTCCCAAATATCACATTGTAGACGTAATAAATGTTGATCTAACGAAAGATGGCAGATTAGACAAACAAACATTCGTTTACTAATTGGTTTCAGTGAATGAACCTTACCATTTACGGGCAGTTCCGAGTACAATCGTCGAACTTCAGCATACGCGGCTTGCTTTTCGTCTGCTGTGAGTTTCTTCAAATGACGCCGTGATGGCCACAAAACCGTGGCAACATAATGGATAGACTCAATTTTGCACTTCTCTGTGATGAAGTATGCTGCTCTCCTTTTTATTTTCGCCATGAGCTGAAAAGGAAACCCAATATACATAACTGCACTCTTATAATTCAACAGTTGTATAAAGGATCGTAACCTGTAGAAAGTGTTCTTACCTCGTTGTCACTGTCTATTGGTTCACAATGATGTAACAGACTCTTGTACCACGGCAGCACACGTTCCAGCGTTGTTATCTTTGCAGTTTCCAAATCCAAACTCGCTTCTTTAAAGGGGGTTAGAAAAGCGACAACGTCTCGTACGCACCCTTCTTGGAAGGTTTCTAAGAGTGTCGATTGCCCCCGGGATTCTAGTAGACCTCGAATATCGTCGATTTGACTTATGATGGAATTGAGCATTTTCCCCGGGATTCTAGTAGACCTCGAATATCGTCGATTTGACTTATGATGGAATTGAGCATTAACAGTATACTGTTCCACCGAGTTACAGCTTCTTGCTTCACAGAGTGCCGCAGATGCCCCGAGTGACCCGATCTCTTCAAATAGCCTACTATAGCTCTTGCTGATAGTAGACACGACAGGATTTCAGGGGCTTCGTCTTCTAAAAACGTCTCTTGAAATGTGTGACGAAGCGCAGTCATCAAGCAGTGATCAAAGCAAGGCAAACGGTCGTAAGATTCAAGTGCCTTCTTCATGTTAGCTCCTTGGTCGGTGACAAAGTAACATTTCGTAAGATCATTCTTGTCAATTCCTAACTCAAGCACCCGCTCTTCGATTTCGTGCCGTATGTTCTCTCCTGTCTTATGTACGTCCGGAAACTCGGTTGTTATCAAAACAAGCTTTTCTAGCTGCCACTCATCATTCACATAATGCGACGTCACAGTCAAAAAATTTCTCTTCTTGTAGTTATCAGACCACAGATCAGCGTCTAAATCGCACATTTTGTTCTTTAAGGCACATATTAGCTTGGGCAGCATTGTCACCCGTATTTTGTCTGCCTTTTCTTTAATATGCCACGATACAGTTGTAGGGTGCGGAAGAACATCTTCTATACTGACTTTGCCGTAAGTGGCGCCAACATTGATGAGCTCCTGCGAATAAATCTTGAAGCCAATCTTACTACAAGTATTTAACGGTAGCAAATCTATTCCACTCATACCGACCAACCTATCAACAACAACTTTCTTTATGCTACTTGGTACTGAAAGTGGCCGGTGGACTTCTGTTCCGCATTTACTTTTGCAGTGCCGAATCATACCTGTTGTGCTTGACTGGTACGAAAGTATGGTATCGCATGTGGTACATTGCACGAAACCAGCAGAAGCCTGCGTGACAGGATCCACTACAAGTGCAAACGATTTCCAGGCTTCACTTTTCGCCTCCTCTTGCGACATGTCTTTCTTCTCCAGGACTAATGAGCCGCTCCTAATTCTCTCCATAATACTTCTCTTCGTTTCATGAATGGAACGTTTACGACCTATACTTGATTTATCCATAACACTGTTTGCGCTTCTCAAAGTCAGGTCGTCAACTGCGTGTACACACGGTTTCTATTGCGATTCGGCACCGTAGAGCGCGCGGCGGCTGTACTGTCACCGGCCGAGATTGTGAGTACGCTCGAGCGCCCGGCAGTGCTCGACAGTCCACCCGATAACGGAGAGGTGGAGGACAACCGGCCACATGGTGCATTAGACGGCCACAGCCGTATCACAGCGTGGGCCTTTCCCAGCCGTCGAGCAGCGGCACGAAACGGGAAATGCTCGAGCGGTCGTTTTCATCGAAATGCAGAGCTCTACTTGTTACTGTCACAGGTCTCAAATGCGACGATTCGTTAAACGTGTCGGTGGCTCTGTTTGATACTCATTTCGCCATTGCCGTTGAACCTGAATAATGTTTTTGTACTTAAAGTACCACTTCAAAACTGACTTCCTTTCATCGAATGTAAGCCTTGCGCCAGCCATGTTTACTCGAGTAACTAGGTGCAACCAAGAACAAAACACTGACTATCTGGCGACTGTCATCTGACAAAATGAAACGAACTACAAACTATTACAGTACCAAAGATGAGACAACTCTGTCAGTTTGTTTGCCAGTTATAGACTTGTAAACAGTGGATAAATTTTTTTGGACCCCTTAGAACGAAACACTGACTATCTGGCGACTGTCATCTGACAAAACAAAACGAACTTTAAACTATTACACTACCAAAGATGAGACAACTCTGTCAATTACTTTGCCAGTTATAGACTTGTAATAGTGGATAAATTTTTTTGGACCCCTTTGTATATGTGCCCCAAGAAATATAATGGTGAGTGATTATCATTGCCTGCTCGCAGACTATTTCGCCTGCGAGTCTTAAGTTACGCACCCACTCAACTTTGCGCTGGCAGTTGGTTACGCCGCCTGGGCACAAGATGCAAACGACGTTTGCCATGAGTCGCCCGTGCCTTCCTTTGTACGTTCCCCTCCTCCACTCCTCCCCCCCCTCCTCATAACCCACCACCATCCCCACCACCCTCTCCCAGCGTGCTCCATCGCCAGCAGCATTATCTACTTCGGCAATATTAGGCCGTTCCAGACGCTCAACTTGCTCGACAATTAACTATTGGCCACTAATAAACTAAGTGTCCCAACTTGCAGTCCTCCAAATGAGAACGCTCGTAACATCAATAACCACCAGCTCAAACGGAAATTATACCTGATAATTACTTCCCGTCGTAAAACGTTCTCCGAAATCTGCGTGAGTTATATATATTCGAATTATCTTTTGCAGTACCGGAGGCTTTACGTCACTGCAGTTTTCGACCCGAATTAGATACCACAATCAGTGGCGCACTCAATATAATTCGAGAAAATCGGCATTAAGCTGTATCAACAAATGTAATCGCAGTTGAGGTGGCCCAAAATAGCAGCTGAAAATAACATCTGCTTCCAGTAACATTCAACGATAGAAACTGGTAATTAACCCTTATAAACACGTGGTAATATAATTTTATACTATTTTTACTGACTCACCTTTATGTAAATTCTGTACTGCAAAATATGATTTAAATCCTATACAAGTTGCAAGAGAATTATTAATCACAGACCTCGGGTCACGGCAGGCTACACAGAGCGCCGAAAAAGAGTATAGACAGTACGAAAAGCAATAGACAACTCTATCAATACATAATTTGGGTCGGACATTGGTGTGTGTGTTGTCCTTAGCGTAAGTCGGTTTCAGTTAGATTAAGTAATGCGTAAGCTTAGGGACCGATGACCTCAGCAGTTTCGTCCCATAAGACCTTACCACAAATTTCCAATTTCCATAATTTGGGACGCAACGTGTTGACTTAACCAAATTCCATCAATTCATCCTATGGTCAGGACGACACTGAACTCAATCGCCGACCTACTAGGCCCGAATCTAGGGGTGGGGGGTGGGGGGGGGGGGCAAATCCGGGTATCTGACCCGGGCGACAATTTCAGGGGGCGCCATATTCATATTCTTGAAAAAGAAAAACCTTGTTTCACAAAGCGCCTAGAATGCAGCGCACGTTGATCTGTTGATTGTTCATATTATTTTTATACGCATACGTGTCGGATTTTTAACATTTTAACACGTTCTTAGTTGATTTCTGAATGAATCATGTGATGATTTTTGAATGCGTGCGTAATGTGGATGACGTCTCTTCCAGAGGAATCTCCGTCGCATCTAGAAATAAGGAACTTCCATCAGACAAAAGAGGACCGGGCTATACGAGCTAAGCCGAATAAACCCGAACGGGTGAATGCCAATCGCTCATTGTTTATGTGATTGACTGGGTGTGCGAATAATCAGCGTTGTTGTAACTATTAGTGGAATCCGTAGATTGAGACTATCAGAGTGGGAATCAACGGCTAACAGGAATCACAGGTAAGAAAGATTACATGTCAACCTCTCGGCCTATCCAAGAAAATGAAATGTTGACAGAAAATTTTTGCCAGATCGATACGCTACTAAGAGCCAGTTGTACAGTCCCCAGTTAGAAGCCGCTTAAGTTCAGTTTAGGAATAGTTACAGAATTAGTAATCACAAGATTGTTTGTTAGGACGAGGAAGGAGAAAAAACGGGGACATCACACAATACAGAATATGAAGATCTCAAATTTGTATAGAAATATCGCACTACTACTTTTCGATCTCATGCTTGAAAAACTGGATCGTATGAATGCATTGTGAAAGTATTTCGTAACATAAAACTTTTTGCGTGCAGTAGGCCTAATAGGCATTTGATATTGGTACTTCCTGAATTATATTCTGTCGTACTATTTATGTAAATGAGTTACATAAAAATGACCATTTGTACCTAAACAGCCTCCTTAATTCGGCGTGTGTTATAATGCTGCAATATAGAAAAGCTTATATCGTTGTATCTAGCAGCAAGTGACAAAATATACTTAATCAAATCGAGAAACCACACCAGTCTTGGGGTACTGTTCATATTGACAGCTTTTTCAGTATTAACATCGGCGTTTTAATTTTTCATGTAGCAAAACGTTTGGCGAGCTTTAGCAACGTAATAAATTCTTTTGCAGAAAGGAAAGCACGCCATGTATATCTGTAGCAAGATTAGAGAGAAAGAATTGTTGGTGCCTAAGGGTTGAAGAAATGTGTACTGTCTTTGCTTGTCTCTTGTCTTTACTGGTTTTGTTTCCTATATTTAATTCTATGTCACACAAAAGAGAAAGTTATTAGCTCATAGGCAGCAAAGAGTGCAAATTTTCTCAACAGTTTTTATTCTCCTGGTTACAAATAGTCCCACCCAGTATTAATTGTGAGTGATAGGTTGTCAAACCGACCGACTGGAATCAGGAGATGCACCACAGAACATTTTAATTTCCACTGTCCTGGATATGTGATTGATGGCTTAAAAATATACGCATTTGAATTCCACAGGGCGAAATACAGTGACGAGCGACAGAAGAATGCAGTGTGAAGAGGCATGGCACTGCACATTGGCCCACTTACGACCAAATAACATGTCCTACATTTCCTCGGACATGTGTTTATGTCAAACTCTTCAGAAAGATGTGCGCTTGAAAATGAGGATATTTTTGAAGAACAGACTTTTTTGAAATTTTTTACATCGTATCTTAACCGCTGAGGAGGAGATCTCTGGTTCGGGAATATCGTAGATCCGGGGCTGCGTCCTGCATTGCTTGTTCAGTCGATCTCAGTCTTGTTGATGCTGTTGTATTCAAATATCTATCGGAGGGTCGAAAGTGAGCTGACACGCTACGTATCAGCTCTGCCAATGTAAAGTTCCTAAGGTCTGTCTGAACGTGGCAATGGTGTTTTAGCGTATTTCAGATTAATGAGTGTGTTTATTTTATTGACGTGAAATCCACGACACTGATGAGCCAAAATATTATGGCCGCTATTTACGGCGAGAGTTGAAGAGTGAATGTCTTGTGTAGTGGGCGTTGCAGGCACGCGACGCGGTAAGGAATCTATATAAACAGATCGGAGAGCAAAGAGGAATCGCTCTAGTGATCACAAGGGGTACAAACGAGGAAATCCTCTGGCATAAGCGATTTTGACAAAGGGCCGAGTGCTGTGCCCCGGTGCCTGGAAACGAATGTCATGAACGTCTATGGAAAGCAGTTGAAGGACGGTGAAACCTCTGGTAGGCAGAACGTTTTTGTGCTTCCACGCCACGTCACAGAACATAGAGCTCAAAGGGTAGCCAGCTTTGAAAGATAGGGTAGGTAGAGGACTGTGGCGGAGCCGTTCAATGCTGTTGCAAGCACAAGTGTACTAGAGCACATAGTTCAGCGCACATAGTTTGAAGTGGGGGATCCGCACTAGAGGAGGACAACATAGGTGTTACAATATTCTACAGAAGCCCATTCATAGATGTTGGCCACTGATAGAATCGTGTATACGATTTGAGTTCCTCATCGTCAGTTACGGCCTGCAGATAGTGTACTGTGTCACCAAAACTGGTTGCCCTATAATAAATAACATCGGAAGGACGACTACAGGAGATTCATTTTACTACGCAAGTGAACGACTGAAGTGCCATAAAAACAGAAAGATGCACATCGAAAAACGTCGTACCTAATGTTCCCGAGGACCTCCTTCCAGAAGGATAACTCAAATTCAAATGGCTCTGAGCACCATGGGAGTTAACATCTGAGGTCATTGGTCCCCTAGACTTATAACTACGTAAACCTAACTAACCTAAGGACATCACACACAGCCATGCCCGAGGTAGGATTCGAACCTGCGACCGTAGCAGGACTGAAGCGCCTAGAACCGCTCAGTCACAGCGGCCAGCGAAGGATAACGGATCGTGTCGAAGATCAGAATCGTACTACTACGGTTTGGGGGAACTGATGTTTGTATTTTTCTTGCCGAATTCACCAGATGTGAACCCGATGGAACACATCTGGTACGCTATAGGGCGACAGCTTCAAGTCGAGACTCCACCAGCCCTAGTGTACGGGAATTACGTGAGCCGTGCGTGGACACCTGGTGCCACATATCGTGGGAGCCTGCCAGGGACTTGTCGTATCCACGCCAAGGAGAATCGCTGCTGAATTGTGCTCCAAATTTGGACTAAAACGGTTCAAATGGTTCAAATGCCTCTGAGCACTATGGGACTTAACATCTTAGGTCATTAGTCCCCTAGAACTTAAAACTACTTAAACCTAACTAACCTAAGGACATCGCACACATGCATGCCCAAGGCAGGATTCGAACCTGCGACCGTAGCAGTCCCGCGGTTCCGGACTGAAGCGCCTCGAACCGCACGGCCACCGCGGCCGGCTCAAATTTGGACTAGTGGGATATATATATATATATATATATATATATATATATATATATATATATATGTGTGTGTATGTATCGAAATGACACACTACTTATGAATTCTACTCTTGGTACCACATTTAGTTCTCTTTAAGAGAACGTATATGTTAGCTTATGAGTCCTAACGTTATTGTCCAGTTTCAGAGTTTCCTTTTTTTACCAAACGCCTAATATCTGTAACAGCTTCTGAAACTTTAGTTTACTTCCTTACGACGTATTCCGTATTGTGCTCCATGCTCATTATGGTGCGGTTGGTGAGACGTGTAATGCTAAGCGTAATACGTCCTTCTGCCCGCTCTTTTTATTGCAACATATCAGGGTGGCAGTAAGATATTTTTTGTACAACTCCGAGCTGGTACGCCGAAGCTACAGCTGTCAGCCTTGATATAGCAGCTGGCGACGCAACACGTGTCAGCAAACGCAGACACGGGCAAGGCAAGGCAAGCCAAGGCGCCGGGCCGGTCTCTCCGTCTTTCCTCCTGGCGCCTCCTATTGTTTTTCTTTCAGCGCGGCCAACCGTGCCTCGGCCACATTCCCCCCCCCCCTTCCCGCCCCCCCCCCCCCCCCGCGCTCACCTGTACCCTCCAGCCCTACTTCTGCTGCAGAATCCACAGTCGTCTCCCCGCCTGCTCCTTTCCTTTTTCCTCGGACGCTTGTATCAAATCCTTGGAACAGGACTCGCTTCGGATCTCCGATGCGCGGTCGGCCGTTCTTGCTGCACGGGAGGACCCGTGGAGAATTTTCTTCCGGCTTGAAATGAAACTTCCGGAGCCCGACTCCCTATCTCCTCTCTAGAATTGTGAGATTCCTGTTGTTCTGGCGGCCTTTTGCTGTAACATTTTTTGAAGTTAGTTTTAAAAAAGGAAGTCTGTACAATCTACGTTTTGAGGGACGTCAGCAAATGAAAAAGTCGTTTCTTGCATACTGGTATGCAACCACCTAAACAAATAAATCAATACTTCGAAGTCTACATATTAAAATGCTAACATGATGTAATATTTCAGTTATACGCGCAGTTTTACCACAGTTACTGCAAGTTAAATATTGTAAAGTTTTTAAGGCACAAAACTTACATTTCCAGTAATTAATTAGCGCACTTTTGTAGATATACTGAACTATAATCATTGCAAAAATTATACGACAGCTATCCACAGAGAACATTACGTTTTGGAATAAAAAATAAATAAAAAATTGGAAAGTTATTTTATTATATACAGATGAAAGCCACACTTAAATACTACTTCTCTACATAGTTGTCATTTAAATTAAGGCACTTATCGCAGCGATGGACGAGCTTGGAAATTCCTTCGTCGTAAATTTCGGCCGCCTGCGCCTTCAACCACGTGGTTACCTCTTCTTGAAGCTGTGCGTCGTCATCAAAACGCTGCATAGCCAACCACTTCTTCATTGCTGGGAATAAGTGGAAGTCGCTCGGTGCCAGGTCGGGACTGTACGGCGGATGAGGAAAAAACTCCCACTTAAAAGATTCGAGAACTTCACGAGTGGCATTTGCCGTGTGGGCCCGGGCGTTGTCGTGAATCAGCAAGATCTTTGAGCCCAACTTTCCCCTGCACTTGGTTTGTATTGCTCTTCTGAGGTTGTGCAGAGTTTGGCAATACCTTTGAGAGTTTATTGTAGTGCCTCTTTCCAGGAAATCCACAAAAATCACACCTTTTCTGTCCCAAAAGACAGTCGCCATCACCTTCCTTGCCGACATTGTCTGCATGCATTTCTTGGGTTTTTGGGGGGAATTTGTGTGCCCCCACTGCATTGACTGCAATTTTGTCTCGCAGTTCACATGCTAAACCCATGTTTCGTCACCAGTAACAATGCGATCGAGTAATGAGTCGCCATTTTTCTCATAAGCGTCCAAAAATGTTAACGCTACAGCCATTTGCTGATTTTTGTGAATCTCTGTCAAGATTTTTGGTATCCATCTTGCACAAAACTTGTGGTAACCAAGCTTTTCGGTAATGATTTCGTGCAACAAACTTCGTGAAATTTGTGGAAAACTCATAGGGAGTTCCGTTATTGTGAAATTACGGTTTTCACGGACCGTGGCATCGACTTTTTCGACAAGTTCGACAGTCACTATGCTGCGTCTTCCACTTCGCTCTTCGTTGTGAACGTTAGTTCGGCCATTTTTAAATTTATGACACATTGACGCACTCCATCTTCAGTGATTATGTTGTCCCCATACACTTCACAAAGCTGCCGATAGATTTCTATCGGTGTACGTGTTTTGCAGTCAGAAACCTTATTACAGCACGCACTTCACACTTCGCGGCGTTTTCAATTAACGCTGACATTTCAAACTGTCACAGTAACTCAACGGAGTACAGCACGAACCTCTCAATAGCACGGCAGGATGCCAACTGAGCGGCATTTGCCATGACACCAAGATGGCCGCGCTAGCCCCGCACCTAACGGACACAAACGAAAACGTAATGTACTTTGTGGATAGCCCTCGTATTATTAAGTGTTTTAATATATTTTCTCAAACACCTAATTTTGCTGGTGGGATTTTGTAAATAAATGAACGACAAAAACAAACGATGTAGATTATTGTTATTATTCTAGTTCCACAAGTGTTGAACCTTATTTTCGGAATTCTGCGAAACTTTCATGTTTCTACCTTCAGCACTTTTTGAGCTAACGGGCCACTTACAGCAAGAAGTAGTTCCGAGATACTGAGGTTCAAAGCTTTTTAATTACCAACTTCTATACAGTTAAACAGTTCTGACAACCTCATTCACTATAAGTGTCTTGGCTTATATTCTGTGTTCTTTTCGCCGGCCGGTGTGGCCGATCGGTTCTAGGCGCTTCAGTCTGGAACCGCGCGACCGCTACGGTCGCAGGTTCGAATCCTGCCTCGGGCATGGATGTGTGTGATGTCCTTAGGTCAGATAGGTTTAAGTAGTTCTAAGTTCTAGGGGACTGATGACCTCAGATGTTAAGTCCCAAAGTGCTCAGAGCCATTTGAACCATTTCTTTTTGTGTTCTTTTCAGCGTCACGATTAACCAATGTCTCTATTCTTCTTTACTTCCTTGCTTTTTTGTGATTTACTGAAGCGTAAACTCGGCATGGCATACACGAAACATTCAGTTTTCATTGTCCTCTAGATGTGTTCTACCCTAATCTCAACGCTAACGTCTCCATAACTTGTTGCCACGGTTAATTGTTATTACAGTATCAAACAATGCCAACTTTAAAGTCATGAGGCCAACAGAAACGCCTTTAGGCACATGGCTCCACACAGTATTATCGAAGGAAATATTTACATTCTGGGTCTTCCCCTGCAGCTATTTCTATAGTAGCTCTAGATTTGCCAAATATCTGAATATAGGTTCGAGTGCCACCATAGTCAAAGGAAGAGAACATTTACGTGTAAATATATGTAAGTTACCAGAAAATTCAGCTTGCCTATAGTTACACCAAGCTCTTTGGGATACGGTCACTTCAGAAACATTTTTCTCTTATTTATGCTTTTTCTCGCTCCTTACACCAATACAGATCCCGCATAAATCTGTTACCTGAAAATTTGCATTTACTTTACGCTTAATTATTTTATATACGCATAAAAGAAAAATAATGTGAGTGCACTACGCAAATCGCTTGCTAGCGGAATATTTCCTAACAAATTAGTGCCAGAAACAATTTACTGATTTCTTCCACCTTACGAGGCGTAACAGTGGTATCAAAACAAAGCACTTTACAGCCTTCTACACTGTATGTTTCCTAAGATATGACTGTTCAATTCTGGCAGTGTATACGACGTGGTGAAAATCTTCAGTCACACGTCCAATTTAAAAATATTATTTGTGTTACAGAAGCCTGTTTTTAGTGTAATAGTACACGGAAATGTTCAGGATATTCTAAAGTACATTATGGAACAGAAACCACAAAAATGCAGATTTCATCTAATTTGACATACAATCTCCCCTTAATCTGGCACAATAAAAAAGTAGAACTGAAGATGTATAATTCGGTTAATTCCTCACTGCTGTTATTCTACATGACAATTAGATTCCCATCTTAAACGAACAGCTAGGGAGTCAAGAAGGCATTTTAAAATCTACAACAATGATGTAGGTCTTAAAGAGTCGAGTGATTGCATTAGGAAATAACTTTGTATGGGAAATGTGGACCGTCTGTAATATACGCAGGGTGTGCGATAGAACCTGTTCCAGGATGCTTCTCCAGGCGGGTGTAAAATGAATGTGGGCACCGGAGAATAATAAACGCTAAAATGATGATTTCGCTCTGTCCGACTACCCCCTGAAGCAGATCTTAGGATCTCTTAATTCTATAAATTACAATCTAAACAAAAATGAATGATGAAGGCAAGTACTCCTACTAAATGATAAACGTTGTTCCTGTTTACATATTCATTGTAGATTAAAAAATCCCTTATATTACAAAGTTTACATTCCCTACGTAAAATTACTAACAATTGCCCAACTCTGCCCCTTATGACTGAGCGATGTAACATCCGCGTCCAGCGCGGGAAGTTTGCGATGAAAAACCTATACTCACACAATAGTACGCTTGGAAATAACCCAGCCTGCGTGGTTTTCGAGGTACCGCTTCTTCGTTCCTCTCACCTGCGTCCAAGATTTTCAGTGTTTACAAAGTATAATCCTTCCGGATCGGCTACAATACCGCTGGTCGCGACTCTATTGTGCTCCAGGGCTTAGGTGTTACGACGTTCGTCTTGCTGTTTCCTGTGTTTAAGCAGGACCAACTCACTTGTATGGGCCTTCCACCCAGGGCTTCAGTTCCACCAGCTGTTTCATTTCCACTGGCGTTCCAACCTCTACTAGTACAGGCAATCAATCATTACGCCGTTTTTATGGTAAAGACACTTAGTCACCCTTCATGCAATAGGCGTTAACAATTATTTACAAGACGTACGTGACAATGTGAGTCTCCTTTATATATTCATATATACGATGTTCAACCTATCATATGATACCTAATTGTGTTTGTAGATCACGGCAAAATATGTGGATGAGTGCATGTAACGTGCGAAATTATAGCCACCTTACACTGTATTTACGTAGCTCGAGGCCGTCTTTGACACTACAAAGCAGCGCCCGTGTTTTAGTTGGTGAGAAAAACACTGTCTTCACTTGGTGTTTCCGGAGAATTTACCCTTGGTTTAAGATCACGAAAGAAGGTAATACATGGTGAGTGAGGAGCAAAGGTAAATGCACTAAGGGGTGATAGTATTAGTGATTACTAACGAAAATTTTCAAATGGAGGTACACCTTCGTTCCAAATTGATTCCAATATAGAACACATTTCATGCACACTGTCATTTAACCCTTGTATTATTCAGACATTGTCACTGTTTACAACATATGAAAGTAGTGTAGAGGAAGCTGAGACGAACGAATTGACAGGGGACAGTAGTGGCCTGTTGACATACAAAAACTGTCTAAAGTTGTAGGAAATTCAATGTGGCTTATGATTTTACTGCGACACGTTTTCGCTGGAGGGTGTTGTTCCCGAGTTATTCCAGAAAAACGTACAAAAACGGTATTAAATGTATTCTGTCTCGAAAAATATTCGGAGCAGGGTACGTGTTCATAAGAAGTTTTTCCGTATCTGTGATACTGTCATATCTCAGAGCACGTACCTTTCCTGCAGGCAACGGAGGTTTTCAATAAATTACATAACAGCGAGGCATAGACTTCGAAAGCAAGTTTTAAACTGCAACAGCATTCCAGATGCAGATGTGGACTCTGGTAATAATTTATTGGTTATGAATTGCAGATTAAAACCGAATAAAGTAGAGTAAGGTTGGAAAGGAAGGAGGTGGGACCTAAATAAACTGAAACAAATGGAGGCTATTGAGGGATTCAGAGGAAGCATCAGAAAATGATAGGTTGATATAGCGGCAAGGAATGTAACTCAAGATGAATAGGCGGCATTGAAAGATGGAATAGTGAAGGCAGCGGGGAATAAAAAGACAAAAGCTCTAGGCCAATTAGAAATTCTTGGAAAGAGCAATAGGTATTGAATTTAAACGACAAAAGGAGAAAATAGAAACACAGCAAATGAAGCAGGCAAAAAGGATCACGGACGCCTAAAAAATTAAAGTGACAGGAAGTGGAAAATGGTAAAGCAGGAACGACTAGTCGAGAAAAAGTAAAGCGTAGAAGTGTACTTCAGTGTGCAATAGATATATTCCGCATACTGGAAAATTATAGATGCCTTTGGAGAAATGAGAAACACTGAATGAATCCAATGTCCGTCCAGAAAGTTCCGGGAATGACTTTATTCCTGCTCTGTAAGCGACGGCGGCGCACTTCTTACGGCGGAACATCGAACTAACAACCGAAGACTACACGGGTAGAAAGGTTTAAGTCCATTTTATTGATTTTTCAGGTGAGAAATTTTACAATGTGAATTGTTACAATTAGAGAGTTTATTGAAATATGCTTTTGGTATAATTTATACAGTGCACTGACATAACGTTCTTTAGCATTCCATATAAGTATTAAAAATATTTTTAAAATCTGGACCCTGTGTGTCGGTTCGTATGAATGTCTATGTTTAATTCTTTAGTATGGCCTTCAGATCACATAGTGAAAGTCAGAATATAATGCGGTATTGAGATCATGTTTCACTTGCAGCTCCCTCGACAAAACTCTACTCGTTTATGAATCTAGTCATCCATCATAGAGGGTATTCATGACAAGTAGTTTTTCTAAGCATATTGTATATCATTCTTCTGTTTTCATTTTGAATGAATTCGAGTAGATTATAACGATTAATAAGTCAATGTGATACTTCAGTTTCTCAACTTTTGTTTACAACTTCCAATAATCATTCACTTGTTGGTTACAATACGTACAGTAAAATATAGTTATCGGGACATAAGTTCTTAAGCATAACTAACGGTTGTTATACGCCGCAGTAAGAGCGTATTCTTGTTTTACTTTACACTTGCACAAAATACATAATGTAAAATGGGCAACTGCGTGATCAGCAACATGGTAAAATATTTAAAAGCAATACTGCGATCCATGCAGATTGCAAAGCATGGACTAATTGCAACAATTACTGCCATACTCTTATACACAGTATAAAACGATATAAAGAAAGATGAAAGAAACTAGTAAAAACTTTTAATTTACTATATTCACAAAACCGATGATTTAAATGCTGACAAACTTTACTCAGACTTTTAGTTATTCCACAATGTATATTCTCAAGAAACACGTTTCTGGCCGCTATAAAGATACGAATATTTCTGTGAGTGTATGCGAACATAAATCTGACAAAATCCCTCCAGTGCGCAAGCAATCAATGACTGCGTGCAGCGAAAAGACAAAGTACCATTAATCGTCAAAAATACCAAAGTCTCCTCCGGCGCTGCTAGCACAATCATGGCAGGCTACGGCCTCTCATGTCGCTTCTCTCCAACGCACCCTGCGGCCGACCACGTCAGACTCCCCTCGACAACTGCTCGTTCGCTACTGCTGCGATAATAATATTTCAGACTCAGAGTTTGTGTATGCATACAGCAGAATCATAGACGTCCAACAATAAATTCGCAGCAGGAAAAATATGTTTGTTAAGTACTCTTGGTCCTCTAGATTACATAAAACCTGGGAATGCGTAGCGGTGCAGAAACATTGGGCTTGTACCCTCCTATTAGGATGGTATCTCAACAGGTTTATTAATATAAAACAGAAACTGCTATTTCAGACAATAATACGATCTAGTTTAATCAAACTATCTGTGACTAAATTCTTTAACAACTTATCATCGGAGCAGGGTGATGAGAACACAAGCCCTCTTTCTACAAGTTGTGATTGCTCTGCCAGTCGTCCAGCAGGGGCTGTTAGTTGTAACTGATGTGTTCCAAGGTCCATTGCAAGTGTCACGATGTGTGATTAATGTTGGATGATAAAGTTCTGCCTTCACCTCCTTAATAATTCAAAATGGAAATGGGCACTTTGGTCGGTATCTTGGATGCGAGAAATCAGTCCATGAACGTATTACTGAGACATCAACCTCAACAATATTAAAAGGAGTGGGTTTCGCCTACATAGCTTTTTTTATGTCAATCCAGCCGTTCAGAATTTCAGCTTTGTGTTTTGTGTCTGATATATCCAATATGTTTGTCAATTTTCGTATATGAATATCTTCTAATTGGAAATGTCAAACTTTTTGATTCGAAACGCTTTGCATGATGGACAAGATAGTGGATGAACCTGAAAACGGTGTAGTTTTCGTTTCGATCCCTCATGAGTCACAGAAGATTTCCAAATTTATTAACAGTTCTCTTTACCATGTGCTCAAAAATTTAGGTAAAATCTTTTTGTCCCTCAACAAAAGAACACATAGCTAAAAATATGGCTCTGAGAAGTGAGAAATTCACTCTGACCTCTCTATCATACGTAGAAAAAGAGCTAGCAGTCTTACAGAAGTGGTAAGAATGAGCCACTACAATATAGGCTACCCTCCCTTATGTTAAATAGGTATACAAGAAGGTGTAATTTATAAGAGACAATATTGATGCTGATGTTTGGAAACGGAAAATCCTCTGCAAATCCATACACATCGATCTAGTGTTTTATTTCTTTGTAAAGACTCTTTGTTTGTAATGACATGCATCAGCTTTTGGACGCTGTAGTTCATATTCAATCTTCTCTGTCTTAATACTATTCCGGATGTCTACTCTTTTCTTTCCATCTGGTACATGTGTGAGTTGTGCCTCTAGAGGTTTGAAAGTTACAGAAAACTTATCACAAGTACTGCATGTATCACTTCGAGGGAAATCGAACGAGATATTAAATTTTGTATTGATTATTTTACAATACGTTTCGTATAGTGCTGAACAGACGGAGTCTGTCTCTTCAAATTAAATATCGTCTTGATAGTTCGTTCTTCAGATTCTGTGTCTGATTTATGATTTAATAAATGAACCTCCTTGTAAAATACATGATGTGAGTGCAGCTGTTTCTATTTGTGCTGAAATTTTATGAAGATGCTTTCTTGTTTCCCTCGTTCGTCAACTGGAGACAAAGATTCTAATCTTTACTTTGAAATCCCCTACTGCGATATAAAGGAGTTTTGACGGACTCAGTTCGGTATAGTATTGTAACTCAATATTCTTACCATATAATGAAACGCTTAATTAGCAAAACATCTACTGTCTCATCTCAGTCAGGCCTTCGGCGTTGAATGTTATCAGTAGAAATCAGTACCGTCAGGTGACAGTTTTGCTAATTCCAGTCCTTCAGCAGATTGATGTTAGATATGAGTTTAGACTTTTGTGTATCAGCATATCAATATAGTTCTTCCTGTAGCTGTGACGCTGTCCTGTTTCGTACGACATTCATTTTAGGTTTTTGGGTACCTAAGGCTTTTATTACGACGCTGCCTTTTTCTAGATTTAGCACTGCTATTCACTTCTGTATATTCCATTGTCAATTCAAATACAGACCTGCCATTCAATCCCACCACACAACAAAGCAAAGAATCTACTCTCAAGTCTGCTTGTGTTAACAGCAATCACGAACTACGATATACAAACGAAAAATCAAACATGACATTTCATTTAACAACGTCGACAAAGACACTTACATAAAACCAGACAAAAAACTCAAAAAAGCTCAGAGATCCACACCTGCAGGATTTTATTCTTTCTGTCGATGTTTCGGATAGGCTTGACCCATTTTTTCAGTGCATAGCCTATTTCTATCTGCTTATAGCTCTGAGACTAAACCCATTACATTCAGCTAAAATAACCCAACTGAAAATATGTTTCATGAACTGTATTATGTATTTTGAATAAGTTAAAAGCATAACATGAACGTTGTGGTATATGAAAACTGTGATTTATGCGTAATAGCTGAACTTATTAAGCATTTCTTCTATGCGTTGTAACCATCGACAGAATGACTATTGGAAGGTACATACAAGATTATTTATTGACACATACGATGAGGCACTAAAGTATCAAACTGAGTTATTAATGATTGTAATTTATCGAAGTAAACAGAGGCAAGGCAAAGATTGCCATTGCTCAGTCAAAGCTATCACTTTCAGCGATTAACTCATAGTCTTGAAGTGTCTTACGTGAACTTTATAGTGGAATTTGAAATCCTTTTTTTTTTACTCGTGTGGGGACCGTGCACAGCGCAACACCCATGTGGATACAAAGATACCGCTTGCACGAGCTTCTCTAATGACTGGGATAAATGATACTACGCAGAATGAACTCCAGTTTACATTATGATTTTTAATTATAGGCGTAATAGTGGAATTTATTAATTAATCTTTACACTGAACCACCTTTTCTGGCCAAAGCAAACACTTTAGTGAAACCGTACTTGTCTGTCTTCTGCGACTTGTGGAAAAATCTCAGTGCGTTCGGTTGCGGCTTAAGCGAAGCCCTTTTTTGTCCTGTACGTCTGGTGGTGAAGTATTTGGGTACATTGATACTTGACATGAATCTTTAGCTTTTGGTTAAGAAGGTTGAAAGACGTAATAATGCTCATTAGGCTGCAGCAACCACATCCTGTTCCTGAAAGAAATTTACTCTTCCTAATAGAAAGTAAAATAAGAAAAACTACACTTCACTCACAACCATAGCGGATTTCCTAAGGATGTGACATTGCGCTGAAAGCGCATCCGTCTCGATCAACAATTAGCACAAATAATGCCCTAAATTAGTAATTACCAACCATTATATTGTCGCAGAAGAACCTGAGTAGCACAGTCACCGTGGTGTAGTAAATTTTGTTACTAGACTGTTGCATGGAGGGTCGTGAGTTCATAATTCACCTGAACTGTAAAATTTTAATTTCTATATTCGGTTCAAGTACATTCTAGAAGTATCCACTAATGTAAGAATCCGTATGTGTTCTGGACGGAGGCAGTTTGCTCCGCGCTCTTGTATGTGCAAATGCTGAATAAACCTTCGTTAAGTGAAGTTAGTGTTCATCATTAATCTAATTACACATTCTACGTGACAATATTATATAAATAAACAAAGGGCAGAAGTATCAACAACATCTAACAACGCACCAAGAACATAAATTACATTGAAAAGGATCGGCACGACACAAAGAAAACTGAAACAGATAGATTTTAAACATAGCTGCACAACAGCAACGGTGTCACGTAATAAAATTATGAACAGCTGACCAGTTGCAATGGATAAAGAAATTCTTTACCTAGGTTACCTTCTTCAGAAGGTAACCTAAGGGCAATGAACATCATAGCTTACATTAGAAAAGTATGAAACTTATAAACCAAGAATAAATTTTAAGACAAATTAGAGAACTCTTGCATTACAGAAGTGTGATAACGACGACTGGTACTTACACTTTTTTACATCAGAAAGGACTAATGCACCATCGACGTTTTTACAATTGTTGGCATAGATCCATGTGTCAAAAATAAAACATAGCCCTAGAATTAGGGTTTTTCACGTTAATATAAAATTGCTCATGGATCTTGCAGAGCTTACAACCGACTGAGTGTAATCGGCGAGCGTAGTTACTCTGAAAACAGGGCAGGTAGCGCTCGTGCCGAGAAACGTGTGCCAATTGGCGTACAAAGGCAACGTGTAAATTATCAGTATTAATATATAAATTATTATAATTAAAGTAACACTAAAAAAAGTAAATTAACACTCCCATCATAACAGTATGGGAGCATTGGTACAAATAATGTAGTTATACATCAAAAAAGGCAGGTCGCGCTTACGCCGAAAAACTTACGCCCAGTGGCATATACTGCCAAAATATATAAAAAATTACATTACTATATTAGTGAAGCCCACAAACGGTATACATGTCAGAAATTTAAAATTGACGATAATGGCTCTTATCAAGAAAGAATTACGAACACTAGTACACGATCCTGTTAATACACATTCACAGGAAAAACAAAATTTTTAAAGCCAGCAAA
The DNA here is from genome assembly GCF_021461385.2 of Schistocerca piceifrons. NCBI lineage: Eukaryota > Metazoa > Arthropoda > Insecta > Orthoptera > Acrididae > Schistocerca > Schistocerca piceifrons. The sequence continues at coordinate 432,473,887 of NC_060138.1, forward strand.
ATCACATAAGGGCCGATGTAGTAGCATACATACATTGTGACAAAACCACCATTACACAAGGAGTAGTGAGCTTAAAGCACTGCAGGTGCATCGTACCTTCCAGAGGAAATAAACCACTAAGGTTACCAGCATTAAAGTTATACCGTAAACAGTACAGGTTTAAAGCCTTCGAAAAATTGTCTACAAGCAAGGTTCAACTGGTCGTTCAGTATATTACCGTCCTTGAGCTCAAGATGTTTAAAATTTGTAACTCTTCCCACAGATCTAATCTACGCCCTTTGTCTTCTCTATGTAGGATAACAGTCTTCTAAATGTTTTGGCGTATGACTGGCTATCAGGAGGTGTTCAGCAAAAGTAGGATTGTGTATATTCGCTCCTTTTTTACCTAACAGATGTGCTCTATATCTTGTTTTCACAGCTCTGCCTGTTTGACCAATATAATATGAAGGACAGTTGTTGCAGGTTAGTTTTTAAACCCCTGAATTGGAAAACCAATCGCCGGCGATCTCTACTGAATGCACAAGATTTCTCTTTAAACTGTTATCTGTACAAAAGGAGACGTTACAGTTATAATTTTTCATTAGAAGAAGTTTTATCCTATATGATATATTGCCCAAGAAAGGAATAGAAATATTTTTTTTAGCTTCTCTGCTATCAGTGAGGAAGTTGTTGCTCAAAGCCGACCATTTTTGGGAAGTTTTCTTACTGAACATGTAATCAACCATATTCTGTTTGCACCCATTACTAACTACCCTTTTTCTGTCTTCCTTTTCAATCTTTCTCCCTGATTTTTTCATCATTAAGCACAGGAACTAACACAGGTGTTCATGATGTGTCTCTGCTCGCCCCACCGAGCGAGGTCTCGCAGTGGTTAGCACACTGGACTCGCGACCGGGAGTACGACAGTTCAGTCCCGCGTCCGGCCATCCTGATTTAGGTTTTCCGTGATTTCCCTAAATCGCTTCAAGCAAATGCCGGGATGGTTCCTTTGGAAGGGCACGGCCGACTTCCTTCCCCATCATTCCCTAACCAGATGATATCGATGACGTCGCTGTTTGGTCTCTTCCACCAAATCAACCCAACCCAACCCTCTACTCACCCTCTCATCAGTGGTATTGTAATTCTATCCACCACAGAAATCCCCTGTTGCTAAGTCCGGCACTACTACTGCGCCACTAATAAGTACATACGTGGGCTTGAGGAATTCTTGTAAATTCCGCTATGCTATGGCTGTAAGGTAGTAGCTAAGGGACCGATTGGGACTTTGGATGGCAGGCGAAGGCAACGCTGATATTTCGTGGAAGATCCTGGGAGGCACGTTTACGTCTCACAGGCGGGAAGGTGCGGCCCGGCAGGCACCGTATGTAGGGTGTATCAAAAACGATGGCGCTAACTTACACTGTTGAAAGTACACGATAATAGAAGCTCAAATGTCCTAGTAAACAGGGGTCCGCAAACAAGCCGCTTGCGAGATAATCACGACTGTATGGTTCCACGTCGCCACTGGCGGCATTGTTTGTAACATCGCCCGGATTTCCCATTGCGCACTTGAGGCCGTCCTATGTTCACTGTTTACACAACGGAACATTGCCGAGAGGTGGAGTTACAGTCACACCATACACGCAGAACGCACAGGATTGCTACAGTAGACAGTCTCAAAGGGTATCAGTCGCGTCTGAGGAGTGCCACGTGTGCTGTGCTGTATTTGCAATGGAACCGTACAGTAACGGATATGCATTTCATGTACGGTAGGGCTAATGGCAATGTACGGGAGGCTGCACGCTTGCACCAAGAAACATATCTTGATCGAAGACACCTCGAAAGTCGTACATTTACAAGGATCCATCAGCGCCTGAGAGAACACGGGGGTTTTCCACGTGGCAGAGCAGGAGGTAGGCCTGCTCGCATTGCACCCGAGGTTGACGATACGGTGTTGGAAGCAGTACAGCGCTCTCCAGGAACCTCGACGAAAAGAATTGCCACAAAAGTGACTGTACTAAGACACAGTGGTGTATGAAGAATTTTACATCGCAATTTACTGTACCCTTACCCCCTCCAACGAGTTCGATGTCTTAATGATGTGGACTTTGTTCTAGAGTGATGCTTTGTCAGTGGCTGCAACAGCAGGCTGTAGTCGATCCTCGTTTCGCATGTAACATTTTATTTACAGAAGCAGCAGGATTCACATGCGATGGATTGTGTTTAACTGTCATAATACACATCTGTGGTGTGAAATAAACCCACATACTCTTCATAGTCACCATACAAGCAACGTTTCTCACTGAACGTGTGGTTAGTGGCACTAGTGGCCACACATTCTTCCACCTCAACTCAATGGACGGAGGTACCCTAGTTTTCTGCGGCGCCGTCTTCCAGGACTGCTTGAGGATGTTCCCTTTTAACAACGTCAGAGTATGTGGTACATGCATGATGGAGTTCCGGCACATTTTTCTGCTAGTGAGAGACGGCATCTAACGCGCAGGTACGGCCAAAGATGGATAGGTCGAGGCGGACCTGTACCTTGGCCTCCAAGATCACCTGATCAAAATCGTTTGGATTTTTGTGTCTGGCGTCAACTCAAAACCAAAGTGTACAGCCGTGTACAGCACACGCGTTAACACGGTTGATGAACTGGAGCAGACAGTTATACATGCTTGTCAAGAATTCCGGAATGATGCAGGGGTTTTCGAAAGGATTCGAAATTCATTGCAGAGACGAGCACAGTATTGCATCCAGCTGCAAGGAGAACACTTCGAACACCACCTTTAACAAGTACCCCATACGTGAAATGTGAACTAATTGAGATGTACAACCCGATAGTAAAGTCTAAGTTTCAAATTAATATTTACTAACTAGGACAATGTTTACAATGACGTCAGTGGCGGCTTAGACCCATACAGTCGTGATTATCTCGCAAGTGGCTCTTTTGCGGACCCTTGTTTACTGGGACATTTGTGCTTCTATTAGCGTGTACTTTCAGCCGTGTAAGTTTGTGCCATCTTTTTGATACATCTTGTATAAGTGTGAAGTAATCAGAGCAGCACAGAAAAACCCATACACTGCATTTGCAGCAGCGTCTACTGAGGTGTGTGTAGGGGCCGAAGCAGGCTGAGGAAAGCTGACGTAATTATGAAAGAGCTTTCCACTTGTTCCCTTCAGCGGAGCTATGTCGGGGGCGTAGGGAAAAGCATAAATCAGCGAGCCGGGAGGGTCGACTCAGGCAGTTGTATCGCCCTTCTGTCCGCGTCTAGGACCACAGGGAAAGACGGCTGTTTAAGTTGCAGGCCAACCACGACGACCGTCTAGTGATGAATATCGGCAGCCAACCGGCCCGCTGAAACTACCTCCCACCTCCGCTGCACGAGCGTGTCGCACCTTCTAAGCTGCGCATCTCGGAGCTGTACTAGCGCGAGGAGGTTCAAATGGTTCAAATGGCTCTGAGCACTATGGGACTTAACATCTTAGGTCAGCAGTCCCCTAGTTCTTAGAACCACTTAAACCTAACTAAACTAAGGACATCGCACACATCCATGTCCGTGGCAGGATTAGAATCTGCGACCGTAACGGTCGTGCGGTTCCAGACTGAAGCGCTTATAACCGCTCGACCACACCGGCAGACGCTCGAGGAGGCGGAGGGCTGCTAGCCACTGCCCTCTGGGTGGCACCGTCTGGTGAACTGCAGGCTATTGACCGCAGGGGCGGGGCCGGGGCGCGAACTCGCGGCCCCCTGGCTGCAGAGCTGTCTGCGTTCATCGCCCGAGCTTCCCGGTGTAGACGATTGCAGCTGCTAAGGCTCACTACAACGACGGCGGTCGGCTGCTTCCCTCCGGCGCTTTACATGCGGTTCACGAGCCGCGCTTGCGGGAGTAGTCAGCCGTGTTTCGATCCACGGGTGCAGCTATCGCACGCGGAGGCCACTTACCCAGGTCGTAAGCAGGAGCGCTACATTTGCAAGGCTGGGCGGCCAGACCTCGACACTGTAGATTCCGGCACTGGAACCATTGGCACTGATCGAAGCACGCGCGCTGTGCAGCGCTATCACCGAGTTCAGTGACAGCCCGGTTGTGTACCTTCGATATAATTAAGTTAGTACACACTTGCCTGTGTTTCTCTGCACGCTTCGGCGTGAGTCACTCCTCTCTCTCAAACCATACCTCTCGGTCGTTCTGACATGTTACAACCTCTGAACTGGGAGGGCTGTAACACTACAACACACTGTGACACCGAGGTACCTTTTTATGTCTACAAAATATTGGACCCAGGCATTGTGCCTGTTAGATATCGGTACATAAAGAGTACTTCAAGCTGCGCATGTATATTTCCATTGAGCCTTTGAGACGTAATTGAGGAGCAAGTTACCTTGTTTTTCATACTTTTCTTATCCTGGCTTACACCCTGCGGACGTGAAAATCATGATCTGAGAGAACCCTCTTGGAATTACCAGATCTGCGCACACTCACACCAAGTTGTTTGATGCTTCCAGTGTGCTGGCATATATTTCATCTTTGACCATCTCCGAAACCTTCCATCTGAGCACAACGCATTTCCACCCCATGGTGACTGGTGTATATAACTTTGCCCCTACCTAATGGCCAAGAAGGCTGATTATAGAGCTCAATTAAGTCCGCTAAACGTTACCAGAGAGTCAAATTTTCCACCTTTGCGCTTCCACTTGCCACCAGAGACGACTGTGCAAAGCAAGGTTGTATTTATTGTTCATGTGTCCTCTCCACCAACGCCACACACAAGTATTCCTTTACCCTTGGCTTTATGTCTTGTGTGACGGATAACTCCTTCCTATAATTTGATACACACGCTTGATTCCACAGTTGTAGCACCGCCACTATTGAGTCATTATTTTCTATATCGACGTGGTCATCGTCATCCTGCTAAGGCTTACGGCTCGACTAGTCAGCAAATTTGCTGTGCTTCCAAATCGTGCTCCTGTACTGCGAGGGGTCACCGAATTACTCTGTTGCTAGTATTTCGGACTCTTGTTATGAATCTCAGAGCGTGATTAGTGCATAAACGCGTCTTTTGGTCTAGCAGGTCTGTCCTAAGCTGTTACCAGCATTTCCAATTCTGTAGTAAAGTACCATGCCTCTGCTTCTAGTAGTTTGCGGCAACACAGGAGCGCAATTGCATTCTCCCTTCTCTCCTGTTGTAGGCAGGCCCAAATACCTTGTGTTCTCACGTCAGTGAAGAGTTGGAAAGGTTAATTAAAATATGAACAGTCTAGATCGCAAGAATTTATCAAAAGCTAAAATTCACTCATCAAAATGGTGACGGGTTTCGGTTTTATCAAAAATCATCTTCACACGATGTCTCATCAGGCGTTGAGCAGAGATGACGGTGGTGGATTGGTAACTGTCGGAGGACAGCACTGGTAACTGATCTGAAGCTGATTTTTGATCAGATCGAACCGGTTATCATTTTGAAATGTGAATTTTAGTTTTTAGTAAATCCTTGCAATTAATATTGTTTAGTATTTTAATTTTTTTAGCCGCGCGGGATTAGCCGAGCGGTCTAGCGCGCTGCAGTCATGGACAGTGCGGCTGGTCCCGGCGGAGGTTCGAGTCCTCCCTCGGGCATGGGTGTGTGTGTTTGTCCTTGAGATAATTTAGGTTAAGTAATGTGTAAGCTTAGGGACTGATGACCTTAGCAGTTAAGTCCGGTAAGATTTCACACACATTTGAACATTTTTTTAAATTTTTTTATCAGATCGCAGTTAATTTCCAGTAATGTTTTCAAAAGTTGAAAGCTGTCGAGTGATCAGAGTATGCCAGTTAGAAGATGCTGTCTTCACCTTCTCATCTCCTCAGATCCATTTCTTGACCTCTCTCAACGGCGGGTTTAAAGGACACATCTGTACGAAGTTGTCACTGTGCCCCTAGGATATAAAGTCAGGTCCAAAAACTGTCTCAATTCTCGGACCTGGGATGATCATTTACGTTTCTCAATTCCCATTACTTTGCTTCGTTCCAGGTGGATTATTTCCAGCAAGATCTGAAATCGAAGTTAGTTCACACTGCACATGTACGGGTTCGCTTTGTCAGAACTGAGTGTCATGTGTCATGTGTCACATGTATTACTGAAATGCCACTGGCGTGACGGTTACGTCGTTAACACAGGCGAACAAAATTCCTTCAGTTTTAATACTATTACGTAAATTATTCATGACTCTCACATTTGCTGAACTTGAGTCCTTATTCTGTGGTAGACATATTGCTTCCCCTTGAACAGGAAGTCAGTGAAACTTGAGCAGGATCCATCGACTACAACTTGACTGAAGCCATCCTTAATGGCGAGAGTCGAAAGTCAAGTTTTCCCAAAGAATTCTCACAGGGGCGTTTTCCGAAGTGGCCCGCGACATCTTTCCGGAAGCCTCCATCGTCTGTATTGCATCTCTGGCAACCCCTTGTTACTTCCAGGTGACTGGCTACTCCCACATTGCCAGTGAACGACCTCACGTCATTCTAAACTTGTAACTGCTCCCTCAATACTTATCCTTGTAGGAATTAGCACAACAGTGAATCATCTTGGATCCCAATTATCCCGACTGGATCTTCCTCTGAGCTTTCCACTTTTTCCTCCAGTTGATTTATCGAACACTGAACATCATTCACCGTGTAGCCATTCACATCCGAGTGAGTTGTCAGCAGTCTCTCCCGCCATTTCGACGCATGGAAATACTTGCGCTATTCCGGCCAACTTTTAACTTCAGTAATCCTTTCCTCCGTGGATGGAGAAACATCGTCTTCCACCACTGCTGAGTCGTCGTATTCTACAATGTCCTAACGAACCTCGTAATGCCACAGTGCCACATTGCGACCTCTGCGGATTATGTGCTGTGCAATAGAGTATCTGTTACTGTGTGAGCTTCACTTCCGATCTGCAGTGTCGTCGTGGTGCGCTTATCGGTTGTTCCGTCGACTCGTGATTTCACGTCTGCCTCACACCGTGCAGGGGCGTACTCTATTGGACTCGTAACTTCAGTGCTCGCATGAGCAACGCGGGGCGACACGGAAACATTAATAAACATCTTATTAAATAGTGAAACGATTAGACCAAGATTAGACACCCATCTTGCTAACATAATTCTAGTAATCGTTTTCGCTTCCTGCCAAGGGTCTCCCATATCTTATGCATAAATTTTTACCTGACATTCAATAAAAACGTCACAGAAAGAAAGAAAGTAGATATAATTTTTACAAAAGATGTTTGTAAAGAGGAGATTTCTACTCCTGAAGCTAGCTGTCCTATTATTTTATGAACCAAATCAATAGCTACAGCAGTCCTGTTAGTAGTATAACAGCTGTTTTGGTCGCGCAGAAGCAGCTAATGCATATTCGTCCCTAAATTATCCAGCTGAAGCGTGACGGTGATAATTCAAAGGGAGATATGGGTGAGCGTAAGATAATTAATTCTGATATACAGCACATGAGCTATGTCGCTGCGAACTCTACATAACTCAGCGCTTCCAAGCAGAATCTGAGATATGTATATATAGCTTGCTTCAAATCAGACAGATCTTGACACTGACGAATGCTATTGCTGCTTACCAAACACAACGAAGTTTATCTGTACACTGTCTCCTAAAAATTTACAGTCGCTTTCATCTTCTACGCTTGTAGATGCTCATCGTTTCAGAATGGATAGCGGCTTACTTCAAGTGCCCGGGTGACAGATGCCTAAGTCAGAAATATTCTAAAGTAAGGTATTCGTTTCTCTACGGACTCTGAAAAAAAGACTGAAAACCAACAGAAGGGTAATATCCTACGTGACGAAGCGTGCACTGTCAAAAGTATGAATGAGTTAGTGAAGCTACAAAATTTGAAAGGGAAATTTCAAACGTTTAGCCTACATATTGTGGAGGTTAGTGATGTAGAATGGGAAGACTATAACGATTTAGGTTAGACAAATACAGAGTAGTGTCAATAACTGCAGAAAGTGATGTGACGGGAACAGAAACGTAGGGCAGAGAATGAGATACTGAGAACAGTTCAGTGCTGGGATTAAACCGATCAGAATCGAGAGTAAGCCAGCGTTAACAACAGTGGTTCAAGAAGATCTACCTACGTTAGAAGCAGAAGATGCAAAGAGAGAGAACATACAAGAAGGTATTGAATATGTAACTCAGAATGTTAGGGTTGATAAAAATTTAATAATCTAGAGTGATTGGAATGCTGTCATAGGGAAGATATGGAAGACACAAATACTGGAGAGTATGGGCTCGATAGTTGGAGTGACGGAGGAGAAAGATTAGTTGAGTTCTGTAATAAATTTCTGCTGGAAATAGTGAATACATGGTTCAAAATTCACAAAAGGTGAAGATGTTCTTGGAAAATGCTTGAAGACACGAGTACGTTCCAGGTGGGCTACATAATAGTCAGAAAGACAACAAAGTCAGAAACTGGACTGAAAGACATACATTGATTTCGCCCATAATTTAGTAATGAGGAAATGAACTTTAAGAGAATCCTCCCGAAGAATCAACGTGGAAAGGCGTGGGTTACTGAAGTACTGAGTTATTGGGCCAGCTATATTCATTACCAAAGCGGTCTTTCTTTATTTTACTAAATAGGTGCCGAGCACATGTGTAAGAAGTAAGGTGGGTGCTCCAAGACGTTACATTTAGGGGACTGGATAGATCCTCTATGTAAACCAATTGCAACTGGGGCAAAGGACTTGCGACAGCGGAATGAATCGTGTGGGTTTTGCTCGCCATTTAGCAAGGACGGGTTTTGGCATCATCCCCGCCCGAAGTGGAAGCTGTTAACTGTTTTTTAATTGTTATGTTTAGCAGTTTAGAGTTACAAGAATAAATTACCAATATGTAACCAGCCACGTTGCCGTGGATTGCCACTTGGCTATGTGCACCATCCTCAGTGTTAACTCTCGGAATACCGAAAAAGGGAGGTGGGGGGCGTGTACTTTGTGCTCACCTTTTGAAAATATTGTCGCCTAGTCATGTGCTTTATGCTTGTTTTAAGTGATCTTTTCATACGAGATTACGTAAGGTTTTGAATTTTCTAGTAAAACATAATCTGAAAACCTAAGTCTTAGTAGTGTATGTGACTTTTGGCATCAAATGTCATAAGCATAATTTCAAGCTCAAGACCGTTCTTACACATCTACATTTTCTCAAAAAGTGCGTTATGAATAAAACTCGACGACACTTAACGAAATCTGCACTTTTTAAATATTTGTATAGTGGTCATAAAGTACCCATCCTCTCTGTGAGCACTTTACCGAAAATGCGTTGCTATTGCTAAGATTGAGCTAAAAAATATTTTCAGGTTCTCGACCCTACTTACACAGGGTGAGTCACTAACTAGCGCCACCCAGAATAACTCCAGAAATATGAGAGTAGCTCAAATGTTTGTGGGATAAATGTTGCATGGAACAGCGGAGGCCATAATATGATAATTGTTTTTTGTTGCTAGGTGGGGTCGCATCAGAAATATGTAGGTCAACTTTGTTTTCTTAAGTGGATTGCTTTAGTTTGGTACTTATTTTCTGATTGCAGCTATCGAGACGAATCCAATGATGTGTAACAGTACGATCTTTGAGGGTCATCGAAGGTCAAATGGTGTCTTGAACGTCCATTTATAGAAGGTGTTCGAAGTGTGACCATTGGCGTCAATGCAGTGCTACAATCTTCTCGGCACTTATCGAAGCACATGCTCTGACAAATCTCTCTCGTATATCGTGCAAATAGTAAATATTCGCTGAATATGGCGTATCCATCAAACGTGCCGTTGACACGTAAACACCATTCGACGGTTTCGCAATACAACACTAATAGGAACCATAAGACTAGTGTCGTCGATTAAAGAGAATGTGAGTGATATGTTCCTTGGAAGAACAAGTCGATATGCCTCTCATTTACGGAGAATGCCAACGAAATTCAGTGAGAACCAGAGACTTATACGCTTAAAGATATCCTCGACGTACACACCCTGCAGGTCGTACATTTAAATATGTTTATGATAAATTAATAACAACTGGATCTTTAACGCATCGGAAACATATCTGGCAAATGAAAGTTACTAACGAGGAAACGGAAATTGTTACTCTTGCCACTGTGGTTCGAGATCATTGTGTTAGTTAGCGTCTAAACGTAGGGGAAGCTGGCATGAGCCACAGTAGTATTGTTCGTGTTCTGAATCGCCATAAATATCATTCTCACCATATCAGTCTCCACTAAGAAGTAACTGGTACGGACTGTACGCGTCGCATTAAATTCTGCCGATGGGCTCAACTTCAAATTCAAAGGGATGACACATTTATTAATTCGATTCTATTTACTGACGAGGCTACATTCACGAACAATGGAAATGTTAATTTGCATAACATGCATTATTGGGCAACTGAAAATCCATGTTGGTGCGGCAAGTTGCACACCAAGAACCGTGGTCGGTGACTGTATGGAGTGGGATTCTGGAGGACACAATTATAGGCCCCTATTTCATCGAAAGAAATCTCAATTGTAGGAAGCACACCACATTCTTACAACAAACATTAGGTCTTTTATTGGAAGAAATACCTTTAGGAACAAGGAACAGAATGTGGTATCAACACGATGGGTGTCCGGCACATATTTCGCTGATGGCTAGAAATGAGTTTCGGAGACAATTCGCAAATTGGGCACAGTGGAGATGCGTCGTGGCCGGCTCGTTCGCCAGACTTGTCGCCTCTGGATTTTTCTTGTGGGGATTCGTAAAAGACATTGTTTATAAAGACGTTTCAATTACACCTGAAGTTATGCGAGAGAGAATTGTCAGAGCATGTGCTTCGATAAGTGCCGATGTGATAAGGAATACCACTCAATCCATGGTAGGAAGATCGCAGCACTGCATTGATACCAATGGTCATCACTTCGAACACCGTCTGTGACCATTGTTGACCTTCAAAGGCCTTACACATCATTGGATTCGTCTCGATAGCCGCTTTCAGGAAATAAGTACCAAACTATAGCACCCCATTTAAAAAAAAATGTTTACCATCATATCTCTGAAGCGACCCCACCTAGCAACGAAGAACCAACGTCATATTATGGGCCCCGTTGTCCCACGCAACTTTTGTCCCACAAACTGTTCAGCTTCAGTCATACTTTCGGAGTTAATCTTTCTGGATATAGTTACTGACTCACCCTGTACATCAGTACCTACTTTAAAAGGATGTTGTTGGTAAATGTTAATAATAATTTACGAATTTATTTCTCCTTGTGGTGAGCACACACTAATCGCTCCCGTCCCACGCCCTCCCCTCCACCCCACCCCCCCCCTCACAGCCGTAGATGTGGAAAATTTGTTGGTATTAATAGGGTTAAATGCCAAACATATCCGCAGTGTGTGATGGCCTCATGACACTTGATACCGGTGATGGTGATCAGCCCGTTGGTCGAGTGTGGCAAGCTCACGGACTCACTTTTTTTCTTTCTATAGTTTATTGGCTTTCGGAACGTGCTCATGCAGCCATCTCAACACTAGAAATGGTAGGTTGCAGTTTTTTGTGACAGTTCAGATTAGACATATAGACAATAGTTTAAGAATAATCATTAGTTTAAGATGTACCCTAGTTCTAAGTTACCAGACCCACTTGAACCGCGAGGCATGGTGTGTTAGTAACGAGGATTTTGTCCTTTTACTTCCATAGTCATTAACAGGATTAACAAACATCAGTATTGCCTCACTGAACTGCAGCTACCCACATCGCGTGAATAGCAGCTTGTCATACTACGCCAACGGCAGTGATGAGTTCTAATGCTTCACAATTATGCAGAAGTTGATACGCTATATTCTATCATTAATGACAATGCTGGATCTTCTGAACGATGTTTAAATTTTATGTATCAGGTTACTGTGTTCTGTTTTTTGTTTTCTACTTTATGTAGAATATAGTTAAACGCCGGATATGCCTCGATAAAAATAATGTAATTGAAATGGACCTAGAGAGTCTACCACTTCGGCTAACGAATTCTAAACCGAAACTGAAAAGAGATCCTGGTGTACTAAGAAGATGAGAACCGTAACAATACGAAAAGTGCATGAAAACAAGAAGAAAACGGAATTAGTCTACCTGCTCATAATGCGTCATTTTGTAACTGGCATTTATGTAGCATGTTTTCCGTAGTAGCTGGTAGTGTACAGCATGAATTCGATACTCAGAAAAATTCACACACTAACTGAGTTTAAATATATGATGTGGTAAGAGTTTTTGTAGCGGGACAAACCTTGTACAAACACAGCCGTAATCTTTAGTCACGACTCTAGAATCTTGTGACCAGTTACCTAGCATTCCAGAGAAAATGTGACCATGATGACACCATGTGCTAGTTACGTTTGGAACTTCGGCTGAGTTGGTGATGAATAACAGCTGTACGCCCTGAGTAGTGGTCTGCATTTTGACGTGAAGCTATGATTCCTATGTTTGATTTCTGTCATATACTCTACTCTCAGAGATCGCAGATTTTCATTGGGATCTTCGGCCATACTTACTATGAACATCTGTCAAAATTACCTTTGTCCTATAGTAACATACCACTGTTAAACACTTGTCCTTCTTCACACCATTTCGAGTGCTACATTTTGATGTACCAAGACCATTAGCAGGTAGTAAATCGATTTCCGTCCCTCGTACGTTCTTGCGCAGTACGGATTTTGTTATTGTTGTCTCTATTGCTGTTGATACTAATTTGATAAGTTATTTCTTCTATTCACGCTGGCTCTCAGTTTTACTACGTCACTTCAGTAAGTTGGGAAGTTTTGTTTCTGTGTGAATCCACAGCCTCTTAATATTTTACATATGAAAATATGGTCCGTTCTTTACTTAAAATGTGCGATTAGCTAATTTAGACAATGAGTCGTTTGCAAGTTCATGCATTATATCAACTTACAACACGTTTTACAATTGTGTAAATATTGGATCTATCTTAATCACATATGCTGGAAAGAGGATTGAACCTGCATCTTTGTGTCATCCTTTATGTGACAATTTTGGTGGTGGCAAATGCCTTTGCAAAATATCAAACCGGATCTCCATATTCCTGTACATCCTCAACCACTACTATGTTTACTGTTGCATCTACACTTTAAACTTACCCAAAATGATAGATGCTTCTTCTACTTCCGTCTCTTCATCCTTTGCCTCGGCTATGGTGCTGTCCAACAGGCAGTCTTCCACCGTCGATTTGCGAATTACTGTAATTTCTCATACTTTGCTTCGAAAGTCAATTATCGTACGGGTTAGCAATCGTATGATTCATCTTTTCACGAATCATGTTATATTTTCTTTGAATGTGTTAGTATTTTTACCATTTGTCTGTTACACAGTGGAAACGAAAAACGGTGTGACTTCTGCTCAGGTAAGAGTCGAAAACCCACCTGCCTATGTCGACAACTAACGCTGTGAGTGTTGGGCTGTGCGGATAGTTTCGGAACATTGAAGTTCTTTGTATTGGAAATACTAAATGTCTCTGTTCTGGGAGGTTAATCACGTAGAAACAAATTATATTAAATTCGAAAGTTTAGTGAAGTAAAGTTAAATAGATACTTAGTTTGAAACTGTATCAGTTAGGAGAGACCTGACATTTCAATCTATCGCCAACATACTTAACACAGTGACTGATGATGGTGGGACGTTGTTACAGTACAAGTGTCCATTCGCTTTGGTTCTACTTAGAGCCTAGGTATGGAACAAATTTAAAGTAACTTTTGCTTCATTTGTCTAATTGCAGAAGTTGAGGAAGGTACTATCATGTTCAAAAGAATCCGAAAGACCCGAATTACTTTTCGCCTGATTTGCATACAGCCCACATAACGTAACTGTCTTGTACGTCCCATAATCTCGCTCTCGTACAGTGATTTGACTATACAATGTGGTTACTACAAGTGCCCACTAGAAAACACTTCTCTGTATAGTGATAACTCCAGATATAAATTAATAGCACTGTACTGCCAGACAGTCATTGACGGTTGGAAACACAAATTTATTACAAGAAGCGACATCTGTAAAGTGTTACCACTTTCATTAGTCCTGACACAAATAATGACCATGAGTCTAATACATCATCATTCTTGAGTTCGTGTTCTCTAAGAGATTTTCCAACCATCCATTAACCATCTTTCTGGCAGTTCAGCAGAAATTTCCAAGCAAGGAGACTCTGAATTGGAAATGATTATCGAAACTGGTTGATATAATATGGGAAGAAGAGAAAATGCCTCAAATATGGAAAGAGGCCCTATATATAAGAAGGGAGACCAGATGGAATGCGGTAACTACAGACGGATCACACTTCTTAATCTCGGATATAAAATCTTCCCTAACATACTGTACGACCAACTCCTTCCAAACATACTGAGAGAAACGGTGCCGTACCATTGTAGATTTATCCTTGGAAAGTTAACTATCGACCAGAGATTTATCCCAAGACAAATTCTGGAAAAAAGTCAAAGGAATTTGGGGTCCTCATGTATCATCCCTTTTCGTGATTTAAAAGCGGAGTACGATAGTATAGACAGAGATCAACTACATCAAGCTCTAGGTGATTTGGATATTCCAGAATACTACTAATGAGTTTAGTCAGGTGACAATGAGGGAAAGGCAAAGTTGCGTAGAAACTGGAGGAATGTTGTCTAATACCTTGGAAATTAAAAATGGAGTACTGCAAGGTCTTGCGCTGGCATGCCTGTTATTCAAAGCCGCCTTGGGGAAGGCGATGAGAGATCTTGGATAGGGGAACGATTTTTCATAGGTATGTGCAGATACTGGCCTATGGGGATGACAGGGACATAGTAGCAATAACTCTAACGGTAATGGAAGTAACATTCACTGCACTTTTACAGGCCGGCAGAAACATAGGACTAAGTATCAATGCTCAGGAAACAAAATGCTTAGCTACCGGGAAAGCTCTCACGGAGAACATTCCAGCCGAAATAACGATGCTTAGTATACCTTTGAAAGAGTCGATCATTTCAAGTCCTGGGCTCGATTGTAACCAGCCTAATGATACCCCATATGAACTAAAGCAGAGATTAACTGCAGCCAGAGAGCTTATTTCAATTTAAGAAAACTTCCGTCTTCAAGGTTCCTGACTAGGACCACAAAACTAACCATTTACAAAACGCTGATCAGACCAGCGATTAGATACGCCTCTGAAACCTGGACTCTGACAGCAATGGATGCTGAATCGCTGGATGCATTCGAGAGAAGGATACTTAGGAGAATCATCGGCCCAATTTGCGAAAGGGAAAAATGGAGGAGAAGGCGCAACCATGAATTGTACGTCACCTACAAAGACCAGCCTGTCAGAAGAATTGTGAAGTCATCTAGGCTGAGATGGGCTGGACACGCGCCACGGATGAATGATACATAGAAATACAATAAAAGATTTTACAAATTGTGTGTAATATTGAAACAGTATTAAATAATGTAGTTCATGAAATAAGTTCGTGGCTTGTGGAAAATAATTTGATGCTAAATCACAGTAAGACTCAGCTTTTACAGTTTCTAACTCACAATTCAACAAGACCGATATTTTGATCAGACAGAATGGGCATATTATAAGCGAGACGGAACAGTTCAAGTTCCTAGGTGTTCGTATAGATAGTAAGCTGTTGTGGAAAGCCCATGTCCAGGATCTTGTTCAGAAACTAAATACTGCTTTATTTACCATTAGAACAGTATCTGAAATAAGTGACACTTCAACACGAAAAGTAGTCTACTTCGCATATTTTCATACGCTTATGTCGTATGGTATTATTTTTTGGGGTAATTCTTCTGATTCAAGAAGTGTATTTCTGGCTCAAAAACGGGCTGTTCGAGCTATATGTGGTGTAAGTTCGAGAACCTCTTGCCGACCCCTATTCAATAGTCTGGGAATTCTGACATTGCCCTCGCAGTATATATTTTCTTTAATGTCGTTTGTTGTTAGCAATATTAGCCTATTCCCAAGAGTTAGCAGCTTTCACTCAGTTAATACTAGGCAGAAATCCAATCTGCATGTGGAATGCACTTCCTTGACTCTTGTGCAGAAAGGAGTGCAGTATTCTGCTGTATACATTTTCAATAAGCTACCACAAGAACTCAAAAATCTTAGCAATAGCCCAAACTCTTTTAAGTCTAAACTGAAGAGTTTCCTCATGGCTCACTCCTTCTATTCTGTCGAGGAGCTCCTGGAAGAGCTAAAAAATTAAGCAAATTCCTGTGTTACATTGTTGATTTTCTTTATTTACACTTACGACTTGTCACCTGAATATATTTTTTTGGATTTCATTTTATCTGTTTCTAATATCGTATTATAATTTCATGTATTGACTCGTTCCATGACCATGGAGACTTCTCCTTAATTTGGTCCCACAGAACAATAAATAAATAAATAAATAATAAAATAAAAAAAGCCAGGGGGACAGAGAGAAGGCGGTCGATCGAAAACTAGATGGGAGATCGGAGTCGTAGAAGGCTAGAGCCGCAGAGGAAGAAGAAGAAGATTATCCGTCCTTCACTAAGCGAGTGCTTTTGCATACAGTAGCCACTAAAACCATGATAAACAACGTCAAGCTCTCTATCGAAACCCCATCGTCAACAACGTATTATCAATAATTTCACTATCTTCATGATGGTACGTTGACGTACGTGTCGTTCGAAAGCTACCTATCATACTTGTTATTTAACACAAAGTGACATTAAATATGTAAGTTACTAGTATGTTGTATTGTGTGAAATCTTATGGGACTTAACAGCTAAGGTCATCAGTCCCTAAGATTACACACTACTTAACCTAAATTATGCTAAGGACAAACGCACACACCGATGCCCCAAGGGAGGACTCGAACCTCCGCAGGGACCAGCCGCACAGTCCGCGACTGCAGCGCCCAAGACCGCTCGGTTAATCCCGCGCGGCACTAGTATGTTGTAAACGCGACCACAACACTAATCGCCGTGTCGGCTTTGTGCTGTCTTTGGATCCTATGTTTGACTGGAGTCCCACTAGGAGGCGCGAATGTCGAACTGATTTGTTCGGTTTATGTGTGTTTGCGAGTGAGGATAAGGCGGGACATGTGCTGCCGTTAGGAGCTCGTGTTGGTACAAGGCGGCAGCAGGTACGGACTGAGGGGCTAGTCTGTTGACATGGTGACTGTTAAGCCTCTTGGTGTATTCGGAACCGTATGCACGTTAGCGGCCATTGTGGCTGATTTTTTGGTTTTGGAGAGATAGTGCACCAGCAATTTGCCTTTTAGAATGTTCTCGCCGTGTGCAGCCTGGATGATGGTGGCCGGAATAGTGTTTTGAAAGTTGACATAGGGAGTGCTAAAAAGTTTGCGTGCATATTGTGTGCATTCTCTCAGTGAACCTCTCTTGTGGAGTTCGAAAGATAAGGTTTTCTTGCAATTACTGTACGTGTTTGAAGCCACGAGTGTGACTTTGCTAATTTGCTTAGAGATTTTAATTTACGTGTCTATAAGAATTGCTGTACGGCAACTGGTCCTTTGAGTCTCCTAGTTAGTCTCGGGTTACATGAAGGGCCACTGACTGAAGTGATGAATTTGTCTTTGTACTGTTCTGCTCCGATTCTGCTGGCCGTACTTAATGTGCACTGATGTTTCCATTTGTTGTTCCTTGTCTTTGAATCATTCCTTATATGTTTTAAATTTAGAGCAATGTTTAAATCTTGAAGGTCTGAAATCTCAATCTTATCTGTAAATGTTAAGCCTAAAGCCGGTGTCAGGTGGGTTAGATTATATTCCGTAGTTTCAAAAGAGCAGTCGATGTCTGTTGGAAAATCTGTTATTGGTTACCACAGCTGTCTTATCCTTTTATATAAGTAGTTTTAGTGCAGCAATTGAACTTAGTATTAAAAGGTATAAGCCTTATTCACTTAACTTAGAGTTAAGTAATTGCTTCGCTGACGTTACGTTAGTTTAAAGGCTTATTGAGTCTTGAAAGACCTGAAGATCTTATTGCCAGAGCTGTATTTGTTGACAGCCTTGGCTTCCGAGCCGTGACGCGGCTCTTGCCAGCGTGTAGGTACTCCAGTATTTCCGTCTGTGCAAAAATGGTTTAAATGGCTCTGAGCACTATGGGACTTAACTACTGAGGTTACCAGTCCCCTAGAACTTAGAACTACTTAAACCTAACTAACCTAAGGACGTCACACACATCCATGCCCGAGATAGGATTCGAACCTGCGACCGTAACGGTCGCGCGGTTCCAGATTATAGCGCCTGAAACCGCTCGGCCACCCCGGCCAGCCGCCTGTGCATCTACCCGGACGGCGTCTCCTGTGGCCGTTAGCTCTCGCTGGAGTTTTGCTTTCAGCTGTAGGTGATAAACAAGTTAATTTTCCGGATATACCATAACGGTGGGAGTTTTAAGTGACTGCCTTTTCGAGCTTACCCTGCTTTGTGATCTAACGTAACGAACCTAAGAACCTATTTTCTGTACCTTAGTTTACGAAAATTTACTCTACTTAAGATTTTCGAACGTTTAACTCCTTTCTGTAAATCACTGCTTTTGATAACCAGCTTGCCATAACTTGGTTCCATACATTTGTAGCTCACTGGAAGGTTATGAGATTTAAAGTTGTAAATTTGTCCTCTTTCTCGGACGATTGATTCTGGTACTTAGTTGTTGTGTAATTTAAATTAGGAACCTTCACTTAATTCCTCTGTTATATTTGTGTGGTTTTTATTTAAGAACCTTGTGGCCTTTTAACTTTTTGGGTTACTTTAACTTGTGTAAGAGTAGCCCCTGCGTGTGTAAGGGTGGTTTCGGCCTACTTATTGCGATAAACAATAGTTATCTCAGTCATTGTTTCTCGGTTTTAAATTTGCTTGTGCAAGTGAATCTTATCGTTCAGATTGATACCTCTCTTGTCTTAAAGATTGCTGATGTAAGAAAAACTTGCTGTTCATTGTTATATGCCTGATTCAACAGAAGATTGTGGTTTTAAATATCATTCTGATTGTTGGTACATTTTGAAATAAACCAGTACATTCTTAAGGAAAAATAATGTGCCCCGCCCTTCCACGTCTCCTATCCTTTGTCCAACATATGTTCGGACATTTCAATAAATTTTAGCCAGTATCAGTTATCAACCCTGAACTTTAAATTACATAACGAAAATTTTTGTACTGGATCGACACAACTATTCTGGAACTGTTGCTCCTGTCAACTAGCCATGAAATATGTTAAATATGGTTTCATTCCCAAGTAACAGATTTGAAATGATGTAATCCATGTGTTGGATGGCGATTCGATCCCGGCACTTAATTCGATTGTTATGTAAGCACAGACACAGGTCAGATATCGAATTTTCTCATCAGTAGCGAGATGCTTGTAACTGCAGTGACGAGAAAATTAATTATTTCTGCCTTCCGAGGATTCTAACTCGGCGGCTATTGTCGTTTATAAATTTAGACAACATTGTCCTTAGAGCACAGCGATCTGATTTTACACTTTGGTTAAAACAACAGTCGAGATAGCAATAACATTTGTTTATTATGACCGGTTTTGGCTTATAATAAAGCTATCCTGAGATTTTTTGGGCCGCCTATGGCTGGTGTTGACGGCTCCCCGGTTTTCCACGTGATACCACGATCATATAGGGGTATGGCTTTAACATAAGCCAAAACCGGTCACAATAAACAAGTGTTGTTTTTCACCAAAGCTATAACAGGTGTTTCCTAGTCGAGAATGGGCAATAAGTGTAGTTTTCTTTCATCTGAAGCCATATTTGCGTATGATTAAACTAGAATTTCAGCAGTAGCTAGGAGTGGCAAGATTAAACTTTAAATGATGTGATGAAAAGTTCTGTGTCTCTCTGGGAGCTGGAACCGTCACGTATCATTGATGACCATAAATGAAGAGTAAATTGAAATAAATTTCTATCAACAGTTAGGTGTGCTCACGCTTAAGTCCGAAAGGAATTTATGAAAATTTTCCGTTCCAAGGCACGCTTCGGACCCTGACACGTGCGTTATATGGAGAACTTGAGGAATATCGCACCTTGAGCAAACAAGGAATTGATAGCACTATGTAGTCACGATGGGATCAAATCCCGTGAATCGAGAACTAATGCATTCAACATGTCAAGCTGGAATAACATGTAGAATACATGCTAGAAATCATGCCTTGGGACGTTACACGGCGTTTGCTTCTTCAACTAGAATGAGAATACCGCTGTAAGAAAGTTTGCTGCTGATAGATTTTGTACATGCTGCCACTTAAGCCTCTGTCATGGCCCAACTTAACGTGTAATCGGTAGCGACGGGAGTTCACGTTTAATGTGAATCTGGAACTAAGGTGGAATGTTATGTTCTTCATTTAGCGTAATCAGGGTAAAATAGGTTCTAACAGTGCCTAATAAAGCTTTCGCCTGAAGTGGCACTTGAACCCTGACGGATGCTAACGGATACGGATACTAACCTGGGTGTGAACCCCCAGACCACAGAAGTCCACATATGGCCGGATCGTGATTTTATCGTAGCACTTGTGCGCCACACCGAATGCGAAGCCTGGCTTTATGGCTCCCTGGAGTACACTACAGTCGGTTCAATAATTCAATTCTTGCTCGATCGAATGGCCATTAACCAGCTGCCTCAGCTACTCAGTGCAATCATTCAACTTGATTTTGAAATCAATGGAATAAAATCACATGATGGCAGACTACACAAACTGCCAACACTGTAGGATGAGGAGGATTCTGCAGGAATTGTTGCTTCCACTTAAGCTATTGTCCATGGTAAACCAATCGCAGTGTGAAACAAACGTTGAGGCTTGAACCCGACTATTCGGTAATTTAGTAACCTATTCGTCTGTCTGTTAACAGTATCAATCGTTGGAAGCTCAGAAAAAATTTACTTCATTATATAACCCACGAGTGACAGACGTTTCCGCAAAGAGCTCGTGGCTACCTGTTCTGATCGGACTAATTTCTCCTCCTCCAGTAGCAGGATGAAGCCGATACGGCGCTAGTTTATATCAAATGTGACTCAGATTGATATCAAATTAAATATCGAAATTAATTATTTAATCAATTAATTACCCCCACCCCATAATGATGGAGTGGGTTTTCCTCAGCCTGCATATGGCCCTTCTCCCTCTAACCTAACTCCCCATCGCTGCCCCATCTCTAAGACGTCACTCTCCTCCCGACCGCCTGTATGATGTCACCCCTGTAAATATTGGGAAATGGTCAGTCTCTGTCCAACTGCTGGAGAGGAAGGTTAGGTTAGTGTACTTAATTTATTTTTTGTGGGAAACGATAATGCTGTGTTCGAGAGGACGGCAGGCTATTCAATTAACTAATTAATTTACTTATAGCTCAACTGTGCTACCTGTAGTAACCACCTCAGCGACTTTTCTGAAACGCTCAATGGGCTTATTTTATAACTGCTGCTGGAGTCAGGGATGTTAAGGCACTGACTTTCTACACTCCTGGAAATTGAAATAAGAACACCGTGAATTCATTGTCCCAGGAAGGGGAAACTTTATTGACACATTCCTGGGGTCAGATGCATCACATGATCACACTGACAGAACCACAGGCACATAGACACAGGCAACAGAGCATGCACAATGTCGGCACTAGTACAGTGTATATCCACCTTTCGTAGCAATGCAGGCTGCTATTCTCCCATGGAGACGATCGTAGAGATGCTGGATGTAGTCCTGTGGAACGGCTTGCCATGCCATTTCCACCTGGCGCCTCAGTTGGACCAGCGTTCGTGCTGGACGTGCAGACCGCGTGAGACGACGCTTCATCCAGTCCCAAACATGCTCAATGGGGGACAGATCCGGAGATCTTGCTGGCCTGGGTAGTTCACTTACACCTTCTAGAGCACGTTGGGTGGCACGGGATACATGCGGACGTGCATTGTCCTGTTGGAACAGCAAGTTCCCTTGCCGGTCTAGGAATGGTAGAACGATGGGTTCGATGACGGTTTGGATGTACCGTGCACTATTCAGTGTCCCCTCGACGATCACCAGTGGTGTACGGCCAGTGTAGGAGATCGCTCCCCACACCATGATGCCGGGTGTTGGCCCTGTGTGCCTCGGTCGTATGCAATCCTGATTGTGGCGCTCACCTGCACGGCGCCAAACACGCATACGACCATCATTGGCACCAAGGCAGAAGCGACTCTCATCGCTGAAGACGACACGTCTCCATTCGTCCCTCCATTCACGCCTGTCGCGACACCACTGGAGGCGGGCTGCACGATGTTGGGTCGTGAGCGGAAGACGGCCTAACGGTGTGCGGGACCGTAGCCCAGCTTCATGGAGACGGTTGCGAATGGTCTTCGCCGATACCCCAGGAGCAACAGTGTCCCTAATTTGCTGGGAAGTTGCGGTGCGGTCCCCTACGGCACTGCGTAGGATCCTACGGTCTTGGCGTGCATCCGTGCGTCGCTGCGGTCCGGTCCCAGGTCGACGGGCACCTTCCGCCGACCACTGGCGACAACATCGATGTACTGTGGAGACCTCACGCCCCACGTGTTGAGCAATTCGGCGGTACGTCCACCCGGCCTCCCGCATGCCCACTATACGTCCTCGCTCAAAGTCCGTCAACTGCACATACGGTTCACGTCCACGCTGTCGCGGCATGCTACCAGTGTTAAAGACTGCGATGGAGCTCCGTATGCCACGGCAAACTGGCTGACACTGACGGCGGCGGTGCACAAATGCTGCGCAGCTAGCGCCATTCGACGGCCAACACCGCGGTTCCTGGTGTGTCCGCTGTGCCGTGCGTGTGATCATTGCATGTACAGCCCTCTCGCAGTGTCCGGAGCAAGTATGGTGGGTCTGACACACCGGTGTCAATGTGTTCTTTTTTCCATTTCCAGGAGTGTATTTTCATCATTTTTCAGAGCTCAGTTATATAGAGGGAAACCTACACTAGTGTCTAAGCAAAGTAGGGAAAAAGAACAATAACATATCTAAAAGCATAACATATTTTGAAACACTGAACAGATTTTGAGAAAAAACTGACACACAGGATGCCGAAATCTGAAAGATTCCCTATAATTCAAAGCACTGTTCTACAGACGAAAAAAAAGAGTGAATTTTTCTGTGCATGTTCGATGTCCTATGACTGCTAGTCTGGACATGATCTAAGGCCACAATGACGAGTATGGGAGAGCATCACATCAGACCGAACCAGAGGAGGCTGGTCTGCCTGAACTTGTCTCTGACCACTCGAACAAAGAAGATATCATGGGCCTCTCTGAGTCCTTGTCCTACCCTTGTCTTGCAGAGCAAGTCTGAGGAGACACGTATGCCCGCACAACGGCTGTCTTATGACTCTCTGACGTCATGGATCTAACTGAATATACCCACCAAAATTCTGATGCTGCCGTGGGAGCACTGTCTGCCACTTTCTACAGATGGAAAAATTACGATAATTTCAGCGGAAAAGAATTTTTGTAGAGATCGAAAAAAATACATGAGTTATATTACGCTGATAGTTAAACCCTGCAAAAGTTCATGAAAGACAACTATTGCCAATCACAGTTAGTCAATTACACTGCTCTGCTGCTGTAGAGGAAAGCTCAAATTTTTCGACGTAAAGCCGATCTCCAATCAGCGTACAGCAGCACAAACGATTGTACCACCACGCCACATCACTACGTCCCTGTAATAAGCACAATACACGTCTCGCATGATACAAAATCATCACTTCCGCATTCTGCATATAGCTATCGAGTGCCGGGCACTCTTACATATACCGTAAAGACATACCGATCCCAAAAAGAGAAGAACATGCCGAGTCCACAGCGGGCATAGTCTCAACTGCTATATGATATGACATGTGGATTGCTGTTATGATTTCACATGAGTGATAGGGTCCATTGTGCAGGATACTAGCACAAATTTGCACTCGGTCTCAATTGTATAGGTGGATTGGAGGGGGGAGGGGGGGGGGGTATGTGGTCAGCGGTCCTCTCCATTCATAAATAACGGACTCTGTCGATCATTTTCATGCACAAAGTACTTCCTGATATACAGCTCTCTAACCACCCCACTGTCAAAACTTTCAGCACCAGCCTACAATAATACGGCTACTTCCAGAGCATTCTGCCGTTAATGCTAAGAGCTTTGTCAGCAGAGGGAGAAAGGTGGTACCCGTCGAAGCCATAAAGTCCCTCGTAAACAATATTACCATCTAGAGTATCTCATGAACCATTAAGCTTACTGGCTTGAAAGACATTCCATAGCGCTGAGGGGAGATACTTTCTGCAAACCGAAACATTATTGTCACATGAACAATTTGTCTGTCAATCCAGATGGATTTTCAAGACAATGAGAACTGTAATTCACGATGGCGTGTATAGACTTTAGTGTGTTCGCCAGACAAGAGAAAACGAAGTTTGCAAAATTGCTACAGATTCAAGTTCAGTTACCGAATGATTTCTGCCTAATTACGACTATGCTTCTTTCCACAGTGGTACCACTTTCCTCAAATTCCTTGAATAAATGAGCACCTAAACCAGCTTTTGATGAATCTGTTGCTAAACAAAAATCATGTAACAGATCCAGGTGTGCACGAATTGAAGCGTAGAAAATTGGAGCATACAGAAGTGGATCCTTTAGACTTAGAAACTCTACATGTGCATGTTCATCCCAATACTGTACTGTGTTTTTACCAGTAAGAGAACAAAATTTTTGGTGGCAAAAATTTTCATACTCAAGAAGCGACGATAAAACATTTTAAACAAAGGAAGCTACGAACTCGTCTTTTGGTGGTAGAAACAGGAATGGCTCTGGCTGCCTCAAGGCTTTCGAGATCAGGCTGTATGCCTCAAGATGAGGTGATGTGTCCTAGAAACTTTACTCCGGTCTTTCCAAATACTGATTTTCCCAGATTGACAGGAATTCCTGATTCTTCAAAAATGTGTAAGAAACTATTGAGAATATGATCATCCTGTGACCAATATTTTTCAGCTATGAGGATGTCACTAATAATGTGTTGCTTCAAGTGCTCGGTTAAGATGGAGTTTAAATTGCGAGTGAATGTGGCAGAAAAATGTTAAGACCAAATGCTGATTTGTGAATATAATAGCGTACTGCAGAAATGCAGGACACTTTCTACACTCTGGGTATATTTCTATTTGCTAGGAACTCGCTCTCAAATCGACCAAAGACGTAGCCTGTACACTATAAAAAAACTGAAGTAATTCATCGAAGGTTTAGGAGTCTATATGTAAGATAAAGTAAGACAATGGTGTCGTCTTGAATCCAATACGAGTTTCATCAATACATCCTTTTTCTCTACTGTGCGCAGTGAGCTATTGTATGAGCTAATTGCTGCTTCTATGACATCTTGCTGTAGCACAGACCGGATACAGCTTTCACTTGCCCTCTGTGGATTGCAGGAAGAACATATGATTCAACACGATGTTTATTGTGATCTTTGACTTGAAATCTGCCTTTAATAGTCCCTGTATGCTGTGTAAAAACAACGAGAACGTGAGTGCAAAAGACAAAAAGATTCCTCCTATCTGTATCAGCGCAATGCTTTACTTAGCCTATATTCTCTTGGATAAAACTAGGCATACCTCTTTTCTTATTAATGTCATAATAAAAGAATTCAGGTGGAAAATATGTTGCATGGCCTGACAAAAAGCATAGGCCATTCACTTCCTCATTTGGTCTCGAGACCCAATCTTAAAAATTCAGAGTAACTGACTTACCTTCAGCTTCTTCTATGATTATCTCACTGTCATTAAAGTTTAAAATTGCTTTGTGTTCATTTAAATAGTGTACTTCCAGTATCATTTCGGTCGACGAGAATGGTACTCATAAGAAACTCATTACATGGCCGTGACATGTAAAATCCATATAATTTTGATGTCGTTCAGCAACACTTTTGCCTGAAATAGTACCTTGAAGTTTGATTTTGCGTAGAAGTAATGGAGGTAATGTACAAGAGTCTGTCGACCTTGAAAATCTTTTGAATGCAATTTCACTAATCTCAGATATGGGCCTACCTGAGTCAAAAACAGCAAATGAAGTGATGCTAGTTAAAGACACATCTATTACTGCATGTGGGATAGTATTTTGTGTATTACCTGCTTCATGTGAGACAATATCTCTTATGTCTTCAACATGTACGAAATTTTCTGTCCCGATTTTGCCGGGTTAAGCGGTCTCACTTCCAACTATCACAACGTGTCGCGGCAGGCCTGCTCTACTTGCATTTTGCCAATGTTGATTATGTTGTTTGTTATTGTTTTAATCATGTTCCCCATTTTGATGTCTGTTTCTGTAATCTCTGTTTAGCCAAGAAATCTGTGGGCTAGATATCAGAACTGTGTCCATTAGAATACGAGTTGCGCTCGTAATTGTTCTGATTAATGTGATAACGTCTGTCCTCTTTTTTCATAACGTCTGTTCTGTCGATTACCGTAATCATGATCGTCACTACGGAAATTGTTTTTGTTTTCCCAGTGTGAATCACATCAATGATGCCAATTTTGTCGTCCGTAATTATCTCTGTGGTGATGAGTTTTGCGCGATCGCTCGTCATTTCCATCAGCGTGCGGTGAAAATGAATGTCGTGAGTCATGATGTTGTTGTCATATTTTAAAGTGATACGGCTGAGGGAATCTAGTTCCAGTTCTTGTAGCAAACCTTGGAAAGTATCAAGGTCGTCCTTTAACCTTATTATCAATATTGTATGGTGCAAATGCGAAGACAATTTTGTTAAACAAGTACGCTTCAACGCAGGTAGACTGTAAAGGTTTGTGAGGTATTGGTTCCTATGTAACAATTCCTCAAAATATCTGACTGGGCTAGAAAACTCGGGCTGATTAAAATTGCTTTAGTCGATCCTGAGTACCTTGCAACTAATACGCAGACAAGAAGGCATGGTAAAAAAACAGTTTCACTTTGTAATCTCTGATTACAGGCCGCATTCCCATAGGTGGCTTTTTTTCTCGACATATCCTTACATGAATTCCAGTTTGTGGCCGAAAGGCCAGTTTGTTCGTAGTGGAAACAAAAATTGGTCGAACCAGGCTTTGAGATGAGTGTTGTTCCCCAAAGTTTTGTACAATTTTTATGTACGAACAGTGAAAAAGTGCTTGTAATCGAAACTATCGCTTCCTTGATAGCCGCAGTATTCTCTATTGCGCCTGGTGGGTGATTCACTATCGTGTCTTGTTTGTTTCCTAATCAAGTCGCAAAGACATCACAAATTGGTAGTTTCATCACAAGTTTCAAATCGTGAGTGTGAGAGTGAAATTGTAAAGTCATTGGTGTTCTCATTACTATTTTGTGAACTTTGGATTCGTGTCAGCTGTTGTCACATGATGCTTATATCTTTTTTCTGTTGCTGATTGACTTGAATCTGACTTCCTTTAAAATTCTTAAGTGCCTGATATCCTGTTGTGTCTGAAAATGGTATGCGATGTGTGACACCAGAATAATTGTCGGTTTTGTTTGTTGCTAAACCTTCGACATTCTTTTTTAACATAAAAAGTTGCTCTTTTGCTTGAAAAAATTCAGTTTTAATGCTTCTACCTGTTCACCGTTTCAACAGTGATTGAAGTGGTCGTGACATAACGTGAGTTGTGAGCTACTGCACTCGATACCATGGTATTTATTTTTGCGAGAAGCTCTTCTTTGTTGTTCTGTTGTGCAGGTTTTAAATTATTTTGTACCTTTTTCAAGGCTGCTTAGTCTGGCCTTTTGTCGAATTTCTACAGAAAGGTTTTGCTTTATTTCTGTAGTTTCATGATTTCCTTACAAATTTTTCTGTTCTGTGAATGGAATTTGTTTAGTTTCTGAAAGTGTTCCGTGATTTTTTCAAATGTTGCACTTGTGTCTTTCAAGGTTTTCTTCGTGTTTTCTAGCAACTCTAACAAAATTGCATTGTTAATAACCGCATTCGTGTTTACCGGATTTGTAACAATTAACAGCGTATTTTAGATAATAGATGTTGGCTCTTGTACTGTTTGATTATAAGAGACTGACAAAAATCTTCAGTTCCTTAGTAAGTGGTTGTTGCGAAATTTGGCATAGCTGAGACGACTTTCCGCCTACCGATCCATTTTCTGAAATTTCTTGTTCACTGTTGGATATCTGTTCATTTGCATTTCCTAATAAAGAAATCATCTCTGTTTGAAAATATTTGCATTCTCTGAAACGTCAAGTAAATTATTTATGGGTTAAAATCTGTTGTGCTTATTCTGCTTTATTAATAATTGAGTCATTACTTTGTGACGTTGTTCGCGATCTTGCAGTACGACGGAATATTCTTAGCTAGTCAGAGTGTTGAAATGTTAAAACTGAATCACCAAATAATTTCTATTTGTAGTTAAATAATGGAAAGTAATAAATTCTTTTACGCAACACAAATATCTGCGAAAAGTCTGGTCGTGCTGAAATAATTCACAAAGTTTCTACTATTGTCTGCCTATGCAATATATTCAGACTCAATACTTTTACAAAAAGAGAAGAAAATTTCACACAAAATCACATTTATAAACCACAATGAAATTACAATACCTGAAAGAGAAAAAAACAAATGTTACCGCTTATATGGGTAGCGTTGATTTGCTTTCGAGAAGATGTGTTGCACTCTAAGTACGGAATCGCGGAAAAACCAGAGTACTACTCTAGGCGGAAAGGGTGGACTGCTGTACGCTTTCTATAAAAATTTAACTATACGTATGTGGAAAAACTGACTGTGCTGATTTAAAAAATGTGGCTCTAATGTGTGTGAAATCGTATGAGACTTAACTGCTAAGGTCATCAGTCCCTAAGCTTACACACTACTTAACCTAAATTATCCTAAGGACAAACACGCACACCCATGCCGAGGGAGGACACGAACCTCCGCCGGGACCAGCCGCACAGTCGATGATTGCAGAGACCTAGACCGCTCGGCTAATCCCGAGCGGCATGCTGATTTCAAAAACTTTCACTTCCGGTAACGTGTACTTCAGATATTGTGCTCAATTGGTGAGCAAAACTCACTGTTGGTTTGCCCTGAGTCACGCATGTGAACAGAGGCGTAAATAAAACTTTATACTTCAAGAAATGCAAAATTTGCGAAAAAGAAAATAAATATAACTAAACGCCAAAAGAAACTAATTGTATGCACAATGAAAACTAAATAACTAAAACTCACAACCGAAGAACATTTGAATGTTGCGTGATATGAAGAGCGATGTTTGAGTTGGGATATCCACAAAATTAAATTATTGCTCTGTTTGGAACAGAACAACTCTTTGAAATTACCGACACTGTTCACTGAAAATAAATGTAATATTGCTAGTACGACACCTAACAATGCTGCCGTACACAATGTTTGTCCAAGAATGAAAGGTGAGATCTGCCCTGAAATGAAAGTGACTTACTTCTTGCTCGCCTTGCTGTTTTTGCGTTTGAGGTACTGACGTTCTCGAAAGCAAATACAAATCAGCAGATGGAGCAGCTAAAGATAAATAATCTAATCTAATTTCCTTTTGTCAGAAACAAACTGCTGCTTCGCGTGGCGCAAGGTGGATTGCACACACGATGAAATCTGCACAAGTTTACTATGAATCATGGAGGTGGCTCTTACTCTAAAGAAAATCGTTGTTTAGATTTGATCGACAAAAAGATTAAAAACATAGGAAGATGCTATCAATTGCAAAATTCTCTCAAGACGAAAATTACGGACCAGTTGCGTAATTTGTCACAAGCTGCGACATTGTCGCGAATAAGACAGTGACCCGTATATAGAATAAATTTCCTTTATTTTACGTCTATGGTCACAAAATGTTTTGTCAACAGATTACCGGTTTCGGTCTATAATGACCATCTTCAGGTCCGTTTTATAAAAACACTGTCCTAATTCCACTATGCTTCTATTTTTACACGACATTAGGACATTGTTTTTATAAAACAGATCGGAAGATGGTCATTATAGACCGAAACCGCTAATCTGTTGACAAAAGACTTTGTGACCATACACGTAAAGTAAAGGAAATTTACGCGTAATTTGTGCGATAGCAAAAAAACAAAACATAATATTAACGTTAATGACGGAAGTTATCTCAGGGAAAAAAATTTCCTAGAAATAAATTTCCTTTAAAATTCCCTGTGAATGTACTTCATCAGTATAAAGAACGAGAAAGTATTAAAATGCGTTTTCATTTCCATAATAAAGTATTCCCGATAGCTTCTTCCAGATTCACAGAAAACAGATGTCATGCTCTGCAAAACTCAACTACTCGCTACTAAGAATGCCCCAGCGCTGCATAACTAACTGACTAGCAAGTCAACCATGGATAAAACTAAACACAAGAGTCAAGGATCTTATTCACTGCTTATGCAGTGCGCTCATTCGTCTTTGTTCCAGTACAGTAGTAAACGTGAATTATCTACAAGGCCAGAAAACATCTGAGAAGCTTACAAGCTCTATCAGTAGACACTGAAAATGTACAAAGGACAGCAACAAGAGTCACACGTTTATTTGGTCGTGAGAGACTGTCACGGAAATGCGCGTGCTATAAGATGTTTGAAGTTAGACGCAAACAATCTCTCGAGAGAGTACTTACAACGTTTCAAGTTCCAGTATTAAGAGATAAATATAATAAAGCTCCCTACGCATCGAAGACAACATCAGTATAATTACTGCTTGCACAGCAGCGTCTAAGAAGTCATTTTTCCCGCGCTCTGTAAATTAATATATGGTATCGTGGGAGGTACCCTCTGCCATGCACTTCAAAGTAGTTTGCACGGTATGAATGTATATGGAAATGTAGAAATAGACATACACTGTTCTATATGCACAGTCCAGACACATTAATGTGACAACCGCTTATGTTTGATGTCATCGTGCAATAATCACTCACAATGGAAATGGAAAGGAGCGTATGGCGTCAGTGGCCGGGAGATCCCAGCTGGGAAGTTCGAACGCCAAGTGCAAGTCTTACTGAGTGCGACGCCACATTGGGCGACCTGCGCGTCGACAATCACTCACAGAAGATAGGTGACAGCACTAGCAGTGGATGGTATATAAAGAGTGTCGTATTGCAGACAAGGAGTGTTTTATCTGACGTCCAAAATGGCATGGTGTTTGGGTTTCGAGCCAAAGATGGAAGAATTTTCGAAGCGGCTAATTTTGTACCGGGCGGTGTACCACGGACCGTGGATGACAGGGCTGGAATTTGCACGCCAATACCCCAACTGGACGTCCGCTGAGTGACGACAGGTGGTCTTTCCGGATTAATCACGTTGAAACTCCATCGGACTGAAAGCAAAGGAGGAGGTTCCAGGCCGTAGGAGAGAGCGTTATGGTCTGGGGAATGATATCGTAGCATTCCCAGGGTGATTTCGTCGTTCTGGCAGGCAATATGCATCAACAAGAATATGCATCTATCCTTCGGAGATCATGTCCAACCCTCGTTTGCTTTTCCTCTTCATGATGGCGTCTACCATCAGGACAATGCAACCTATGGCACAGCTTGTCGTGTACGTCCGTGGTGATACTGTGGATGCGTGTACACTGCCACTAGAGCACCATGATTAGATTACTGTACTGCCATCGTCATCAAATTCCTCAGACTTATACCCAAATGTGAATCTGTGAGACCACCTCAGCCGGGCTGTTCGCGCCATTTACGGTTAACCGAGAAACAGAGAAGTTAGCCAGCGCACTGGACGTGACATATCTCCACATCCCTATTGGAACCTTCCAGAACTGCATGTCCCGCAGCGGTCTGCACTGCTAAAGGTGGTTAGTGAAGCATTACACAGGTGGTCACATTAACGTGACTGGACAGTGTAGTGGGCAATGCGGAACAATCAAACCCAGCACTGCTGGAGAGACCTTGAAGCACCGAATCATGGCTCAAGATTCAGGATCACAGCGCTAAACACAGACTAACTTTATTTCATCGAGGATCGCTGCGGGCAACTGAGCGAGCAGCGATAGTGAAGGTTAATTAGGCAGGTAAGACCATCGCTGGGCCACGCTGGCGAGCGGCGAACAATGAGGTGGCAGTGTACACGCACCCACAGTCTCACAGAACGATAAACCGTTAACCCGGTACTCCTTTCCACAAGGGCTCTTCGGTAAGTAACGACAGATCTGTCGCGAAATGGAAACCACTGTGGAAATAAAAAATGAATTATTTACCACAGCTACATTTTCTAGCTACTTCTCTACATAGACGACTTAGACTTCTTTCGTAGCATTGTAGCAACATTACGATACGCTCGTTATAGAAGGAAGCTGCCTGTGTTTTCCGCCAATTCTCTATGCCGGTGTACAACGCTTTCTCGAAGCGAAAATGTCTTCCTAGACTTTATTCATAGATTTTCATCTCTGCTTACATGAACGGTGTCCATGAAAACAGGAAGAGCCCATTACGGGCTCTACTGTGGGTGATCAAACACTTCCCATCGAAAATGCTGCAGGAGCACCTTCATTGCTCCTACAGAGGTGCTGCCGAGAGCTATCACGAAGAAGGAAACGCATGACATGTACGTTATGTGGCTGCATGACATCACGCGAATCTCTCACCAGGCCCTCATACTTGGCGGGGGAAACTATTTTCTAGGCATTTTTACGTCCTCACTGTGCGCTCAGAACTGAAAAGAGCAACGTCACACTATAGATGGCTGTACTAGACACATTGCCCGACCTATCTACGCAAAGCTTCATCGGATTTTCACTGTCGTTTCCAGTTCGAGCCCGATCGGACCTTACTTTCCGAATGGCCCTCGCAAAAATTATCTTACTTTGTCTCTCCATTGACTTTCTCGGGCCCGTATTTCGTTTCTGCCTTCTCTCTGTATTTAAAAAGGACGGATTTCCGTGGGTTATTTCATTATTTTATTATTTACGTCAATATCGAGATATGTGAAGATGCACTCTTGAAAGACCTACATCCGTTAGACACCTAAGTAATTTTCTGAAAGACCGCTTCATTCTCGAGATACTGGTAACGTGGGAAAGTTACAATAAAGAGCCCCCTGCCACAAACCATTGGATTGTCGAAAAAAGTTTTCGCTACAAACCTTTTGTACTTTTTCACATAGAATACGAATATGGAACAGAAAGTAGGGGTTACCATTTGCAAAAACGGTTCAAATGGCTCTGAGCACTATGCGCCTTAACTTCTAAGGTCATCAGTCCCCTAGAACTTAGAACTACTTAAGCCTAACTAACCTAAGGATATCACAAACATCCACGCCCGAGGCAGGATTCGAACCTGCGATCGCAGCCGACGCTCGTTTCCAGAATGTAGCGCCTAGAACCGCTCAGCCACCCTGGCCGGATGCAAAAATGGACTTGACCTTGGTTTGACCTTGAAAACAGGGTTTATAGTCATTTCGAGGTAACCACTCCATAACCCCCCCCCCCCCCCTTCAAGCCCTACAACTTTTACTACAGTTTTTTTTGCGCACCCTGTGTAGCATGCCAGCATGAACGTTTTTACTCCTCGCCTTTTAATGCTCCAATTTTAATCGCTATCAGTGCATTTTTCTTGAGTTAATTAAAGACGAAAGTGCTGTTCGGAAGTTGCCTGAAGCCTGTAGGGCAGACTTGACGCGCATCAGATTTCACTGTTGGGTCCGAGTCTGTAGCTGACGTAATGGATTCGACGTCTGCCTTCAAAGCGTTGCCGGCGGCGGACGGATCCGCCCCTACATTCGCCCGCCGGGAGCGTCAGACAGCTGCCTGACGCCGCGCCACTCGCTGATTGCGTCAAAATCTTCCTCTGGCGAGCCAATCAGCGCGCACGAGTGCCCGCCAACCGCGTTCCGCGTCGCACAGCACCGCGCCGCGCCGAGCTACGGTCCCAGGCGGCGTGCGACAGAGCCCGCAAAGGAGAATCCGATAAAGTGGGGCGCCCAAGGGATAAACTGTGTAATTGAAAAACTCCCTCAATAATTTGGATAAAGGAAATTATTTTCTCGCACGCCAATTACTGGAGGGAATTGCCTGATGAGAGCCGACTATTTCCTTCCCTCCTATTTTATTTGATCTCTTTTCTTCCAGCTCCTTCAGGCGTAGCGTCCCCTAATCCGCTTTCAGTCAGCAAGCTGGTGTGGCGTGCACTAAACTGAGATACTCATAATGCATAACTTTCGCGAGACAGAAAGCTGTCAGCAATCGTTGCCGGCTTAGCCCTGCAGAACTCGTGAAAGTGTCTCGGTGGATATATTCGTGGACATACTGTGCAAGTAGCATATCTCAGAGAATACGCATTGAGAATCTAGAATATGTGCAACATCTACCTGCATATGGTAGCCACTAGTCACACGGGACATATAAGAAGAAGTGATATCGTAGACGTAATGGTTACAGTGGACGTGGTGCCGAACATACGCTATGTGATCACAAGTATTTGGACAGCTTGCTGAAAATGACTTACAAGTTCGTGGCGCCCTCCATCATTTTTTTTGTAAACTCTTGGATGGGGTCCCTCCACGCCCACACCAATGTGGTGACCAAACCAGAAGTTCTACTGTCACCTCCGTATAACAGGTTAGTTTTTGAATCAGGAGTCCAAGGATGCTGGCTGTGATGTTATCCATGCGTCTGGGTAAGATTAATCATTAACATGGTCCATCAGGAGATAGAAAGTAGACGAAAGCGATCGAAGGGTAGCGGTTATAAGGGCAGAGGGAAAAAAGTGAAAGCGCCAAGGGAAATAAACCTCTGCGACAGTAGGACGGGTAGTAAGGGCAGTAGCGGCTTGCTATCTGCGACAGTGCATGCAAGGTGTGGTTATGTTAGTGCAAGGTATCGTGCATCGTTACCTTTGTCGTTGCGGAAACTCGTTGTGGGGCTTGCTGTAGTTGCTGCATCCCTGTAAGGTAGTCATACATTAGTGGGCGATCGGTCATAGATCGGCTCACACACAGTGTAGGGGGTGTGTGGCCGGTTTGCGTGCTGTGTACAGTAAGGTTTCCCTGCGGTTGCCTGTTTTTCGGCGGGTCGAGCGTCTGGGGTTACCAGTAGTAGCCGTGTTGCAGGGACTCGCCAGTATAGTCGTGTTAGCGTGCTATGGACCATAGATGTTTCGTTCCTTGCCAATAATGTCTTTGGTCTATTACGTTTCCATCCATGGTTGTGGTCGTAGTTACCCAGAGAAAGGATAAACGGGTTGCGCGAGTGTCTTGTGTTATTGTACAGTCGTGTGGAGCGTTTGTGGAATACCTGCAAGATGGTATCTATCCGATATTCCCGGTGAACGTCCGTGATGCATGTGTAGCGCGGAGCGTTACTTATGATTTTGAGTACTTTGTTCTGTATGAGCTGCAGACGGCGCAGGCGTGTGGGCGCAGCATATCCCCAGACAGGGGCTGCGTACGACATCAGGGGTCGAATAAGTGTCATGTACATGGACCTACACACCCTCCTGTTCAGTGTGCTACGCTTGTTACGCATAGGGTAGAGTAGTTTGAGCCTCACGTTTGCCTTGTTGGTCACGTGCTGAATATGGTCCCCCCCAGAGTAGTTTCCGGTCCAGCCAGACACCGAGGTATTTGACCTTCTCGTGGAAGCGTATTGGGCGTACATGTAGTGTTATTTGGTTGCAGTGCTGGTGTTTGCGCAGTAGCTTCGGTCTTCTAGTGAACAGAACGGCTTCGCACTTGTCGACGTTTACTCTAACACGCCATTTCACCAGCCAAGGCTCTGCCGCTCTGAGTGCAGTCTGTAGTCGTGTTGTGTGTAGCTGGGACATCGTTAATGTAGAGGTTAAACAGTAAGGGCCCTAGGATGCTTCCTTGGGGTACTCCTGCCTGGATACCATGTCGTGTCAATTGTTTGCCCTGCACGTCTGTGTGGAAACTCCTGTCCGTGAGATATGAGTGTATGAGACGTACGAGTTCGTCGGGGAACCCTGCGTCGCTGAGTTTGCGTATAAGGCCGTTGTGCCATAGACGATCGAAAGCCTTTTCGATGTCCAGGAACACCGCCCCAGTTGCTTTGTTTGTGTTGTATCCGTGTGTTATGTATTCAACGACGCGGAGGAGTTGTAGTGTTGTTGAGTGGTGATTCCTGAAACCGAATTGCTCCGGTCTCAGGGTGTCGTTTGTGATACAGTGCCTGGTGAGTTGTTTTAGTATTACCTTCTCAACGATCATGCTGAGCGCGCTCAGCAGACTGTTGGGTCGGTAATTTTGTGGGAGGGAATGGTCTTTCCCCGGCTTCCTGAACATCAGGACCTTGGCCGTCTTCCAAATGGCGGGGAAGTGTTGGTGTTTGAGTATGGCATTCATGATGTGTGTGAGGTACTCTACTGCCTTGTCCGTGAACTCCTGGAGGACACGGTTTTGAATGCCATCGTGACCAGGGGCCTTCCTAACGGTGGTATGCATGATGGCCCATTTGACTTCAGCTGTGTTAGCTTGTCGGATGATGTTGCGCTCTGATTGGGCCAGGATGCGTGTGACCTCCTGATCGGTCGCAAGTGTGAACGCTGGGTCTGAGGGATCCAGGTTCAGTGTGAACGACGCTGCGAGTATGAGGGCCATCAGTTCCGCTTTTCTTGCGCAGAATATGCTGGTCCGTCAGGCCCTTGTAGCGTGGGTGTATACAGTATCTACCTGGTGAAGTGTCGGGCCATCTGCCACACGCCAGGTCGCGTGGTGTCCAGCCCTTCGAGTTTCTGGCCCCACTGTTGTGTTTTAAATGTCTATATTTTGCCCAGTATTATTCCCTGGAGCCACTTCATGTGATGTTTGAAGTGCTGGCGCCTGGTACGCTGCTAATGTCTCCTGAGGCAGTTCCTCATTGAGCTAAGGCCCAGGATCACCTGGAGCAGGGCAGCATTATGTTGTTGTGGTGTGCGGATCGGTATGGTGTCGGTTACTGCGTCTTGGACAGCGATGGTGAGGTTTTCAATTGCCTCATCAATCTGAGCTGTCTCGTTAATCGCGTGGGTGGGCGGGCTGCGACTGTCAAGCGTTTCCTTGAACAGTGTCCAATTTGCGCGCCTGTAGTCTAAAATCCTGCGTTGTTCCATGTGCTGCAGTGTTTTTTCAATGTATAGTATAACGGGTTGGTGATTTGAGGGCAGATCGTTTTCAACGGCAACGTTGAGTGTTGTTTTTATGCCCTTGATTAGGGCCATGTCTAACACGTCTAGCCTGTGTCCCCTCCGGTAGGGAATGTGCGTCGGTTCGGTCGGCGCTAGTGTGATGTAGTTTCGTCCTAGTGCGTGTTCGTATAGTTTCTTACCGTTGGAGTTTCGTATACGTCAGTTCAAGTCTGGGTGTTTTGCGTTAAGATCCCCAGGGGCGATTACGAGCGATGATATGTTGAGTATTGTGCTGATGTCGCGTGTTTTGATGTTTTTAGGGCTGTTGTATACTGACACCAGTGTAGTGTATGTTCCGTTGAACATGACCCTGACGGCGATTGCCTCTAGTTTTTCAAGTTCAGGGAACACAATGTTTGTGCTTTCTATGTCTTTGTGTATGATGACAGCTGTTCCTCCATGACCGGAGCCGTCCGGTCGGTAGGTACGATAGACGCAGTATCCGGTGTAGTTGGTTGCGTGGTCTGACCTTAGTTTCGCTCAGCAGTGCGATAAGGATATCCTTAAGCTCCATGAGCGCGGCCAATTCCGCCCTTTTGTTGTTGATCCCGTCTGCATTCCAGAAAAGGATCTGCGTCAGTGTCTGGTTCTTTGCGATGGGGGCGGGGTGTGGCGTGTTATCCATGTAGGGGTGTGAAGAGTGTGGTGAGCGCTGTTTGTATGGCGGCCCAGTACTGCCCCGGTTGAGCAGCTATTAGCCGTGTGACGATTGTGGTGACGGCCGCCGATATCTTGCTAAAGATCTGAGCGGTCGTGTGCTGGGAGAATATTGTTGCCAATAAACCCTCAAGTGATATGTTGGTGTTGTGTATGTCGGCCTGTGGCTCGGTTGTTGTGTTGGCGGCCTCTGGTGCGGGTGTTGGCGTTATGTGTGAGCTGGCGCTTGTGTTGCTGCTGTGTGGTGCATTTTGTAGTGCCTGTGTTTCAGCTGTGGTGAGGGGTGGAGCAGTGTGTGTGCTGGTGTTACTGGCTTGCTGACTGTGCGCCTGCGTCTCAGTGTTCTGTTGTTGCTGGGTGGTTTGTTGTGGTGTACGTGTGTTCCCACTCCTGTTACCTCCTGGTCGCCTGTGCCTCCTCTGGGTTCTTGGTTCTGGGGCTCCTTGTGTAGGTGCGTTTTCCTGTGTATTGTGTGAGGATTCGCAGGCTGTGGTCTCAGGAGGTGGGGTCGTGTTGTTTTGGGGGACTGGTGTTGGTACCGGTGTGGTTGTGGTGTTGCATGTTGGCTGAGACTGGCGCCCTCCATTGGTAATGCTAGAATTCAGTATGGTGTTGGCCCACCCTTAGCCTCGCTGACAGCTTCCACTCGTCGCAGGCATACGTTCAATCAGGTGCTGGAGGGTTTTTTGGGGAATTGCAGCTGCACAGGGAAGAGGTATCGATGTCATTCGGTGAGGCCTGGCACGAAGTCAGCGTTCCAAAACATCCCAAAGGTGTTCTATAGGGTTCAGGTCAAAAATTATAACGATATAATTGGACCTTGCCGTTGGTGGGGAGGCTTTCGTGCCTCAGCGACACAGATAGCCGTACCGTAGGTGCAACCACAACGGAGGGGTATCTGTTGAGAGGCCAGACAAACGTGTAGTTCCTGAAGAGGGGCAGTAGCCTTTTCAGTAGTTGCAAGGGCAAGAGTCTGGATGATTGACTGATCTGGCCTTGTAACACTAACCAAAATGGCCTTGCTGTGCTGGTACTGAGAACGGCTGAAAGCAAGGGGAAACTACAGCCGTAATTTTTCCCGAGGGCATGCAGATTTACTGTATGGTTAAATGATGATGGCGTCCTCTTGGGTAAAATATTCCGGAGGTAAAATAGTCCCCCATTCGGATCTCAGGGCGGGGACTACTCAAGAGGATGTCGTTATCCGGAGAAAGAAAACTGGCGTTCTACGGATCGGAGCGTGGAATGTCAGATCCCTTAAACGAGGAGGTAGGTTAGAAAATTTAAAAGGGGAAACGGATAGGTTAAAGTTAGATATAGTAGGAATTAGTGAAGTTCGGTGGCAGGAGGAACAAGACTTTTGGTCAGGCGAATACAGGGTTATAAATACAAAATCAAATAGGGGTAATGCAGGAGTCGGTTTAATAATGAATAAAAAAATAGGAGTGCGGATAAGCTACTACAAACAGCATAGTGAACGCCTTATTGTGGCCAAGATAGACACGAAGCCCACGCCTACTGCAGCAGTACAAGTTTATATGCCAACTAGCTCTGCAGATGACGAAGAAATTGAAGAAATGTATGATGAAATAAAAGAAATTATTCAGATAGTGAACAGAGACGAAAATTTAATACTCATGGGGGACTCGAATTCGGTGGTAGGAAAAGGGAGAGAAGGAAACGTAGTAGATGATTATGGAATGGGGCTAAGAAATGAAAGAGGAAGCCGCCTGGTAGAATTTTGCACAAAGCATAACTTAATCATAGCTAACACTTGGTTCAAGAATCATAAAAGAAGGTTGTTCACATGGAAGAAGCCTGGAGACACTGAGAGGTATCAGATAGATTATATAATGATAAGACAGAGATTTAGGAACCAGGTTTTAAATTGTAAGACATTTCCAGGGGCAGATGTGGACTCAAACCACAATCTGTTAGTTATGAACTGTAGATTAAAACTGAAGAAACTGCAAAAAGGTGTGCATTTAAGGAGATGGAACCTGGATAAACTGAAAGAACCAGAGGTTGTACAGAGTTTCAGGGAGAGCATAAGGGAACAATTGACAGGAATGGGGGGAAAGAAATACAGTAGAAGAAGAATGAGTAACTTTGAGAGATGAAGTAGTGAAGACAGCAGAGGATCAAGTAGGTGAAAAGACGAGGGCTAGTAGAAATCCTTGGGTAACAGAAGAAATATTGAATTTAACTGATGAAAGGAGAAAATATAAAAATGCAGTAAAAGAAGCAGGCGAAAAGGAATACAAACGTCTCAAAAATGAGGTCGACAGGAAGTTCAAAATGGCTAAGCAGGGACGGCCAGACGACAAATGCAAGGATGTAGAGGTTTATCTCACTAGGGGTAAAATATATACTGCCTACAGGAAAATTAAAGAGACCTTTGGAGAAAAGAGGACCATTTGTATGAATATCAAGAGCTCAGATGGAAACCCAGTGCTAAGCAAAGAAGGGAAAGCAGAAAGGTGGAAGGAGTATATAGAGGGTCTATACAAGGGCGATGTACTTGAGGACAATATTATCGAAATGGAAGAGGATGTAGATGAAGATGAAATGGGAGATAGGGTACTGCGTGAAGAGTTTGACAGAGCACTGAAAGACCTGAGTCGAAACAAGGGCCCGGGAGTAGACAACATTCCTTTAGAACTACTGACAGCCTTGGGAGAGCCAGTCCTGACAAAACTCTACCATCCGGTGAGCAAGATGTATGAGACAGGCGAAATACCCTCAGACTTCAAGAAGAATATAATAATTCCAATCCCGAAGAAAACAGGTACTGAAAGATGTGAAAATTACCGAACAATCAGTTTAATAAATCTCGAATGCAAGATACTAACGCGAATTCTTTACAGACGAATGGAAAAACTGGTAGAAGCCGACCTCGGGGAAGATCA
This sequence comes from Schistocerca piceifrons, assembly GCF_021461385.2. NCBI lineage: Eukaryota > Metazoa > Arthropoda > Insecta > Orthoptera > Acrididae > Schistocerca > Schistocerca piceifrons. The sequence goes on from NC_060138.1 coordinate 432,514,508, forward strand.
GTCGGGATTCCGTAGAAATATTGGAACACGTGAGGCAATACTGACCCTACGACTTATCTTATAAGCTAGATTAAGGAAAGGCAAACCTATGTTTCTAGCATCTGTAGACTTAGAGGAAGCTTTTGACAAGGTGGCAGGGGTAAAATACAGGGAGCGAAAGGCTATTTACAATTAGTACAGAAACCAGATGGCAGTTATAAGAGTCGATTTTGATGAAAGGGAAGCGGTGGTAGGGAAGGGAGTGAGACAGGGTTGTTGCCTATCCCCAATGTTATTCAATCTGTTTATTGAGCAAGCAGTGAAGGAAACAAAAGAAAAATTCGGAGTAGGTATTAAAATCTATGGAGAAGAAATAAAAACTTTGAGGTTCGCCGATGACATTGTAATTCTGTCAGAGACAGCAAAGGACTTGGAAGAGCAGTTGAATGGAATGGATAGTGTCTTGAAAGGAGGATATAAGATGAACATCAACAAAAGCAAAACGAGGATAATGGAATGTAGTCGAATACAATCGGGTGATGCTGAGGAAATTAGATTATGAAATGAGACACTTAAAGTAGTAAAGGAGTTTTGCTATTTGGGGAGCAAAATAACTGATGATGGTCGAAGTAGAGAGGATATAAAATGTAGACTGGCAATGGCAAGGAAAGCGTTTCTGAAGAAGAGAAATTTGTTAACATCGAGTATAGATTTAAGTGTCAGTAAGTCGTTTCTGAAAGGATTTGTACGGAGTGTAGCCATGTATGGAAGTGAAACATGCACAATAACTAGTTCGGACAAGAAGAGAATAGAATCTTTCGAAATGTGGTGCTACATAAGAATGCTGGGTAGATCACATAACTAATGAGGAGGTATTGAATAGGATTGGGGAGAAGTTTGTGGCCCAACTTGACTAGAAGAAGGGATCGGTTGGTAGGACATGTTCTGAGGCATCAAGGGATCATCAATTTAGTATTGGAGGGCAGCGTGGAGGGTAAAAATAGTAGAAGGAGACCAAGAGATGAATACACTAAACAGATACAGAAGGATGTAGGTTACAGTAGGTTCTGGGAGATGAAGAAGCTTGTACAGGATAGAGTAGCATGGAGAGCTGCATCAAACCAGTGTCAGGACTGAAGACCACAACAACACCAACAACATGTTTACGTAATGTGTATACAAAAAAATACAGTAGTAAATGTCCCTGTTCGTAGTCGCTAATTATAACAATATGTTTACCTTTGTGCTATGACATATAGCTATAATCAGCGGTGGAAATATATTTGCGAACGCCGACCGTCTGATCAGTCGGAAGTTGCATTGCAGAGGAGAGTAAATGCCTATTCAAAATATAATTATTTTTGGATAGCTCAACATGAATTTTCTAAGGGACCGTAATTTATCATGCATTTACCAGTAGAATATGGCGCGGAGACAATATTTCTCCGCCGGCGGAAGTGGCCGTGCGGTTAAAGGCGCTGCAGTCTGGAACCGCAAGACCGCTACGGTCGCAGGTTCGAATCCTGCCTCGGGCATGGATGTTTGTGATGTCCTTAGGTTAGTTAGGTTTACCTAGTTCTAAGTTCTAGGGGACTAATGACCTCAGCAGTTGAGTCCCATAGTGCACAGAGCCATTTGAACCATTTTTGAACAATGTTTCGCCGCATGCAACTTCCGTCCGATTTCGACGAAAGAATTCGTGACTGTGAGCTCTCTATTTAGCAGAAACATAAAGAAAATTAAATAACTTCATGAAGGAGTGAGACATAGATTCTGTACTAAATAGATAGTCCATATACCAGTTCCATTTAACGCTGAATTTATGGCAATTAATAGATGAACTTACACCACAATGAAGGATTTAACATGGATGCCGTTTTGACTGGCACTTCTCGTAATGAAAATAATTCCTTTGACGTTTTCACATACACTTCGCACAATAAATCTACTGCTATGCAGTATTGCACTTTTAGTATTGCATTTTTACTTTACACTAAAATAATATTATTTTTAACAGTAATAATACGGTGGCAAGACATGCGCGTCCGACACAAGTTACAAGAGACAAGAAAAAATGAGTAAGTGAGTAACTGTTCATCGAGAATATCTCGTACATGAAAAATACGTGTAAAAGTGTTCTTCTTCTGTCCGTTTTTCGCCCCGCGGTTTTCAAAGTCAGTAACTCACTGCATCTCTGACAGCGCTTCGACAATAAACACGTTACGTCACAGTACGTTCTCCTTTTACATTCTCGCAACATTATTTGCTAACTGTAGCTGCTGCAGAGCGACTGCTCGATTAGTGAATCATTTAAAATGATAAGGCAATCACATAATGTTACAAAATCCATTACAGGGTTGTTATTGTGTTACCACTCCGCCACAGGCCGTGCATTATGAACAGGTGCTAGATCATGTTGAAAGATGCAGACGCCGTTCCGGAATTGCTCTTCAACATTGGGAAGGAAGAATGTGCTGTAATACTGCCGCGCAAAACAACAGGGAGCGCAAGCTGCCCCAATGAAAATCACCGTAACAACACCGCCTCCGAATTTTTCTGTTGGCACTACACACGCTGGCAGATGACGTTCAGCGAGAATTCGCCATATCCACACCATGCTATCGGATCGCCACATTGTGTACCGTAATTCCTCATTCCACACAACGTCTTTCCGCTGTTAAGTCGTCAAATATTTACGCTCCTTACATCAAGCGAGGCGTCGTTTGGCATTTGCCTGCGTGATGTATGGCTTATAAGCAGCCGCTCGACCACGAAATGCAAGTTTTCTCACCTCCCGCCTAACTATCATAGTCCTTATAGTGGATCCTGATACAGTTTGGAATTCCTATGTGATGGTCTGGATAGGTGGCTGCCTATTACACAGCCTAGGTTGGCCTGTACGCTTTTTTGCTGTACTTATCCCTTCACGTTTGCACTTCACTATCACCTTGGAATGTTTAGGAGTGTGCACAGTTGTATGACCCAAGTGAAACCCAATCACCTGACCACGTTCGAAGTCCATGAGTTCCACGGAGCGCCCAATTCTGGTCTCTCACGGTGTCTAATGACTACTGAGGTCGCTGAAATGGAGTACGTGGCAGTAGGTGGCAGCAAAATGCACCTAATATGAAGAACGTGTGTTTTTGGGGGTGTCCGGATACTTTTGATCAGATAGTGTATTTTGTAATATTCGTGTCATATCACGCGATAAACAGGTACGTAATATCAGTACGAATTTGCAAGCCTCACGCAATATGACACAGTATACTTATATCAATGTTACCACAGCCTATATTCGTCGTCAGCGTGCAGTAACCAATCACAGACGACAAGTGACTGCACTAGAAGTGGAGAGTATATCAAGGATGTCGAGGATATGGAAAACAGTGCAGTTGTTTTAATGAGAAGACGGAACGATTTATGTGATCGCGAAAAGGGTATAATTATTGGATTGAAGCGTTTCCGAAACAGCTACGGCTGTAAACTGATCGCGTGCTACTACGGTTAAAATATACCATGCATGGCAAAACAGCGTTATCCAAAACCGACGGCAAGGCAAATGTGGTGCATCAAAGGCTTTAGATGGCATGAGTGTACGACGGCTGTGGTGATGTGTACAGGCGAATACACGAGCAAATGTTGAGATTCTGACACCCATATGAACAAAGGAGCTACAGACAGAGTCTTCTCAACATTACTGCCCTCTGCACCAGGCGCCTGGTTTAGGCAACCATGCTGACTGCTATTCATCGACGACGAAGGTTGGAACTGGCACGCCAGTATCGTAGCTGGACTTCCAGTGAGTGATAACAGGTGGCCTTTTCAGATGACTAGCGTTTTATGCTCCATCGGACATACAGCACTCGACGTGTACGGCATGAAACTGACGTGTACGGCGTGAAAAGTCTGAAAGAAAACGTGCTGCAACAGTCGTCGGATTGGTTCAGGCTAGAGGAGGGAGCGTTATGGTCTGAGGGATGTATTCACGCCATTCGGTGAAACGTACAATGGGTCAACACAAGTATGTGTATATCCTTGAGGACCATGTCGGCTACTATATGCAGTTTTATTTTCTCCAGCACGATGGCATCCACTAGCAGAACAATCCAATATGTTCAATAAATGTAACTTGATCCTACGTCTTGAGTGCGGTCGATTTCCAATAATAAAATACCAACAGTGCTGCACTGGATTCTAACACAAGAGTTACTCGATATACGCAGGCCTGAAGATGACATGACGTAATGTCGAAACTGGTTGCCTAACAAAGTGGTTCAAATGGCTCTGAGCACTATGGGACTTAACTTCTGAGGTCATCAGTCCCCTAGAACTTAGAACTACTGAAACCTAACTATCCTAAGGACATCACACACATCCATGCCCGATGCAGGATTCGAACCTGAGACCGTAGCGGTCGCGCAGTTCCAGACTGTAGCGCCTAGAACCGCTCGACCACTCTGGCCGGCGTTGCCTAACAAATAAAACGAAAATAACGGCTGTTGGTATTTTATTATTGAAAATCCAGTATGTTGTTTGAAGAGCACCAGGATGAGTTTACCTTCCTTTGGCGAGCAAACTTCTCGGATCCATACCCAATAGAGAATCTGTGGGGCCTTTTCGATCAGGCTGTTCCCGCCTTAGATCCTCAACCGAGACACCTAGCGCAGTGGCCCAGGGCTCTTGGCGTGGCTGCACATGTCTGTCGGCACCTTCCAGGAACTCTCTTCCTGCACGTTTCGGCGCGGTCCGCGCTGAAAAGAGTGGGTATTCAGATTTTTGACAGGTGGTCACATTAATGTGACAGAGCAGTGCATTTAACGAGACAAAATAAAATAACATCTATTTGGCGACTGCCACAACAATAAATTATTAAATTATTACTTTCTGTGAATTAATTTCGGAGTTATGGATAGTTAAACAGTGTACACAATTTGGGCCACTCTGTGTATATGCCTTGATGCGTCTCTTTCGGTTAAAACAATGCAAGGTGCAGATCGGTTTATAGTTAACAAACTACCTTCCCAGTTGATTGGAAAGCATCTTTAAATAGAAAATTTTTCTCTCTTCAAGACAATGACATTTAGACGACTGATACTGAAGCTCAAAATAATCGTTAGCAAGATATGCTGACAGTCGGCCGTTTTTAACAGCAAAAGGTTACTCCGCAGTAAATAATAGCAAAAATAAATGACGAACTTTATTCACAACAATAGATTTCAAATCGTTCAAAAATTTTATCCCAGAACAATAATAAGCTACACTTGAACAGCATTGCCCCAAATAAAAATTTTACCCCACTCAATAACAATGACCAGAGCTCTGGCAAATCACTTTTCAAACAGTAAACAAGAAATGTTTATTCCAGAACAAAAGTAATAACAAAGCTTCAATCAAACAGCGGAACTCAAATAATAAATGATTTTACCCCACATAATAATAATGTCAAAATTTATGTAAAATCAATTTTTAAGTAGTTGAAAACTGAAAGAGTGAACGAACTGATCGCGGGATATCACAATAGTTGAATACAGATAACCATCTTGTCAAGGCTGCACTTTTTATTTCAGTGTTTTCAAGAAAAATTGGAGGGGAATTCCGCCTTATGCATGACACCTATGTAGCTTTGTTGCCTCTCAGATAGATTCTAGCGCTTCTGCATAATTGCTAACCGTTAAAGAAACTTTTCGTGCAAAATATTTACATTCGTAAAATATGGTATTATTGCCAAATGCTTTTACATTCGTTTGCACACATCACGGAGTTGAGACACGTATACTGAGGCAGTTTCTGGTGATAGTTTACGATATGTCTAAAGTTCGTAGTTTTATGGTAAATTTGGAAATGGAGCTACTCGATATTTATGCTGTTAACTTTAGGTCTAATATGGAATCTACAACTTGTCATCCGCAAACAGGAAAACGTTGTGTAAATACAACCTCGCAGCTCTACCAAAAGGCACACCGAGGTCATTTTCTCCAGATGACATGCACTTTAAAGCTCTGTTGAACAGGCTACTGGCCGTATATCTCAAGTGGAGCCACGTCTGTAACATATTAAGATTAGCAATGAGCGATCGATAATGGAACAAATACAATTGAAACATAAATTTACATATACAGGACACTGTATCAAGTAGTTCCACTTCCCTTTCTCCAGTTTTTTCTTTAGGCACTGGAGGGAAACAGGGAAGGTCCAGAGCGTGCCAGCCACAACGTCAGAGAAAGCAGCCATGCCACAAACAAACATATGAAGAACTGGAGCGATATTTATAACAGTAGTGCTCACGACCCGGCGTAGGGGCCTCACTACCACAGACAGAATGAGGCCAATGCATTGCAGAACAAATTTAAGTTTCAAGACAACATTATAACACATAATAATGGCACTAGCTAGATATAATTTAACCTTGTAAGACAGATACTTAAAACATCAATCGGAAATAAACTGTTCTTAAATCAACACAAAACAATCGAATCCCCAATGGTAAAGAACAGTAAAGCCATCTTCACTGAAGGATACTAACAAAATTTGAGAGCCTCGTTCATGTTGCCTAGCCTTAACCTTACAATAAACTTCCGCATAAGTCTAAGTTATTAAGGTGCAACATACACACAATAGCCAGACCAATCAGGAGTGACCGCGGAAACAAAAAAGTCACACAGAAAGGGCAGTTAGCCCACCACCAGCGCTTAACACTGCAGGTTCACATTACATTTGGGAAGCGAACCAGCAAACGCCCACCCCGGTAATGTGCAGGTTGACAATCACAGTAAAAGCCTCCTTACAAGGTGAAACAGTACATCAGACAGCCGTCACACAACCAACATGGACACCCGCTCTCACTTGAAAGCACCAGCCATCACCAAATCCAGGGGTAAAAAAATACGATACCAGTATGGATCAGCAAATCCAAGGTAAGAAAATCCTTAGAAAACACTCGGACAGGTCACGGCGACGCCTAAGGCACAGCCCAAGCAGGTGGGCCACGCAAACGAACACCCCCGTCCCCATCGCCCCCTCCCCCTAACCCTAGTTGTCACCCCGGCGCCGTCTGTTAAGCCCCATTTACACGCTCGACTTCCTTGTCTTAATTGGTTACTCGAGACACGTGCTTACACGGCAGCGCCCCAAGCATTTTATTCCTAAACGGAATATTGTATGTTGTCACCGGCCACTTTTTTACACGTCAGAGCAAAAATTTCCGTTGTTGTGTGGGCTGTCTGCTGTGCAGTTTTGTACTTGAACGGTGAAATGAGATACTGTCATTTTTATGGTAAAATCGAATTATTGTAACCAAGTTAGAACCAGCAATGACAACAGACATTTTAATGATCAAATCAGAATTCATATTGGAAGTACTTGGCAAAGGTCGCATGGTAAATTCTCTACACTTCTGAAAACTTCAACAGGAAAAGTGTCATCTAGATACGTCAGAACGTATACATTTATTTGGTGGACAAAAAAATATTCCTGCAAGCACATTAGACAATATGTAGAACGCAATAAATAGTGCCCTTTTCTTTTATCCTTTGTACATCGTCTTTCTGCGAAGTGCCAAATAACAACAAAGACTATTTTTCTTGTCAATAATTCCAACTTTACAACACATTTATCTATTTACTTTCTTATATATGCGTAGTATAGGTTTTTTTCTGACAACAGCTGCGAGTGAAAGTTTAAAAGCTGCACTTTCGGAAGGTTTTAACTGCATAGTATCACAATTACAGCCAAAAGTTTCAAACGCGTTCGTTTTCTAGGGGATGATTTCTTGAAACTGTGCTTTAACTCCTTAAAAAATTTAAGTCTATTTCGTGATGTTTCTCTGTATGACGTGTTGCGATCAGCATCTGAAAAGTTTCAGAATTTTTATGGATCCATCCAGTAGCAATGTGCTTACACCATTCCTCATTCTGCAGCAATGCCATTTTTTTAGTAAAAATAAAGAAAATAAGATTGTATTTGGCTGTATTTGTTTATAGACATATAACACAGGCATAGAAAGGCATAGAAATACTGGAATATCCGTTCGGTATCGTTCGTTCAAGGTGTCCGTTCAAGGTGTCCGTTTCCGTTAGTATGCACTCAATATCCTGTCTCAGTCTTCTATACAGTTCCGCTCATGATGGGACTTGGCAGTTTGTTGCCTTTATTTTAAATAATAAAGAAAGCCTAAAATATACGGGGTGTTCATGAATTAAAGTTAAGACTTTAATAACTTTAAAACTATGCTAGGCATTAACAAATAGTTTTCATTTTATCTTCAAGGTAACGCATTTTGACCCCGAACTGAACTGAAAACCTAATAAAATGTGGCCTGGTTCACAAAGACAACGTTCAATACCGATGTACAACTGTATGCTGTTTTCATGTGATTGTGCTGCTTCTACTCGTATTGTCATCACCATCATATAAATCTATGTTGACAGTGTTTGCTTAAATGTGTAAATGTGGTTTGATTTGCTTATTTTGTCTTTTGTGTTTTTAGCTTTCCATTACTTTTCCCTTCTAGTGTTTCCTTACAACCATTTTAATGCTCTCTGTTTTACAGAGGCTAGTTTTATTTGGCAGTCAAAAGAATGTAGGAGCATCCTAGTGACTGAGTTCAAGATGTATGTTTTCAGCTGTTTGTGATTATTAGAGTGGTTTTATGTCGCATCTGTTTTCCTGTATATGCCGAAGGTTTGGTTGTGATTGACTTTTCTTATGATAATGTATACAATGTTGAGATCCTTCTTCTTCTTCTTCTTCTATTGTAGACTTATTGTCCTTGCGTATTTGTGTCTTTGTGTAACAGTGGTTCATGTACCGTATATATTATTTCCTCGTTGTATCTGTAACATTAGATAATGTTAAAGACTACAATTTTTCTTATGTCTATAAGTTTTTCTGGATGGTTCATGAAGATGTTGGCTGCGTTCCTCAAATAAGTGAATCCATAGGTAGATCTTCTCCTTATACACAGTACTCTACACTCAGTTCTATATAGTTTTGTGATGCTAACTGTGATAGTTTTATTGTTTCATTTAATTTTTCTGCAGTAGCTCGTTGTGCATTTTCAGTCTTTTCCAATTATTTTAATGCTTTCATTAACAGGGATGCAACTGTGCGTGATTTCTACCTCACAGGAAATCAGCGTTGCAGTGCACCAGATTTTTATATCCCTTATGTGTTTTATTGGCTGAATGGTGTTTCTGATTATTCCATCACTTACTGGAGTATTGTCTGTATTTGTTTTGCTAGCAGGTGTGCATTAGCTTCCATAAAATTTTCTATTGGACTGGTGGGAATGTCTTCGTTATGGATTTTGACCAGCATCTAATGTTGGAATTCTTGTAAGAGATTTTGCTTCTCCCTTTCCGAAAATGTATGCTCTGTACCTTTGAGTGTGCTCTTAACTTGTAACCGACGCCTGGTTTTGGATTAGATCGTTACTTTTTTACCCTGTATTAGATGATGAATTCCTCTTCTTTGTCTTACTTTCTTTTGTTTCCATGACCACTATAATACTGCCGCTATTGACTTTGTTGTACTACAATTTTCTGTTTTAATTTTTTTTAGATTTTAAATTTTTGATACATCTCTTTAGTCTCGAATGCATTACTTTCTTTTTATTTTCTTTGCTATGTTTTTAATTTTTGCTTTGACTGATTCTCTAAGTAGCCCAGTATTGACCTTAAAGTTGTCATTTCTTTGTTCTGTAATGTGAATATATTCAGACAGAATGTAAGCAGGCATATTTGTAGCTGCAGGTATTCTGGCAAGGCAGAGCTAGGTCATTGACCTTGACAGTGAAAGGTACGCTCACATGCTACTTGAAGTGAAATAAGGGAAGTGCCCACTATACTGCTTGTAATGGGCTGTAGTCAGAGAGGGTTTATTAATCTGGAGGGGACATGGAAGATATCACTGACTTCTACAACCAGCCTTTCGATATGAGGTTTAGGGCAACTATATAATTAAAATTATTAATAAATAGAGTTGACGATGGAGTAAGACTGTAGTGCATTTCTCACATGTAGAAATTAGAAGTTATTGCAAGAATTTGATAGAAAGAAAATAGCAATTATTAAGAAGAAAACGGTAGATAGATAACTTCTTGGAGATTGAAGAAGGAGCATTTCGAACGCGGGAACCAATACTTGAATTTCGCATGCATTTGGAGAAGGGCGTACTTCAGGCTGGCAAATAAAGCATAAAGTACACACTCTGTTTTTGCCATTTTTTCAATCAGAACTGACAGATCGTCAAACTGCTCTTTTTCATTAAACCGCTTTACCAAGTGTTACCTTTACGATATGCTACAGACCATATTTTAGCCTAAGAGCAACTTCTGCCCTACACATGTGATTATTTGTGTCATACAAAAATGACTATTGAACGAGTAACAGCCATTACATTAATAATTTTTACTATATTAGACTAATCTCTCTCTTGAGGCACAGTCAAGTCGACCAATATCAATATCACCTGAGAGGATCGTTTGTTGACATCAAAAGTACTGACAGAACTCAGTAGTCCACTGTATGACACATCATAAATTTACGACTTTTTTGTTTATCTCATGTCAAAAAACTGAGATATGTTGTAAAATTATGATGCATGATACAGCGGTCTCCTGACTTGTACATTTCATTTTGATATGTTAATAGCAGGTCTTAAGGCTGCGGGCAGTGAAAGGACCGAGTCCATAGAAAGTTCACAACAATAAACTTTATTTACCATGCATCGAAACAGTCAACACTGGTAGCAGCACAGAGACACAATGATATTACAACTTAATAACTGTTCACCTAATAAATAAAGTCAAAAATTCAGAAAAAACTTTCAAAGCAATAAGCGTAGTGTTTAAGAAAATATGCTTTAATTTAAAACAACTTAAAGTGATTTTCTTCAGTAAAGAAATTTTTTATCTTGGAGCTTATGCTTTAGCTTGTGGAAAAACTTAGTTGCAAAACACAGTTTCGTTAAAAAATAATAATTTTTTTTAAGAAAAGGCGTTACAGATATACTACTTGTTTAGTGCAAATGCTTTAGAGAAAATTACTTGACAAAGGACTAACCAGCCTTTATTCTTCGATAAAATTGAATCACCAGAAACATGATTAACGAGCATGTCATTTAATTTCTTATTCGCATGCGTTATCTTTGTAGGTCACATTTTTCGAGTTTATGCAAAGGTCTGTTTTACAGTTTAAAAGTGTATGGCGTAGTAGTTAAGTCAATGAAGACAAAATAGGTCAATATGAGCAATAATTCGTCTTGCTGCACAATTCTGTACAGTAGTAGGAGGGAGTGTCTAGAAAAACATACTAGAAATACTGACTGGTGTGGAATGAGTGTTGGTGTGGAGGTGCATTTGAAAGTAACTTTTGTACGATTTTCTTGAATAATATGAAAACTGTAGCCCCTAGAGAAACCTTTTTCCAGTGTAAAATTAAACCACATAAGATTTACCATGATCCTATGTATTTTTTATTCTCTGGGAATAATAGTTTGCTCGAACAGAGAGAAAGAATATTGAACATCCTGCGTGATGTGCATGTGGTGTACCTTATGTAATTTATGTATGCCTATTTGAGGTCGTCTGCCGACTTGATAGACAACAGATCTCCTATATCAAATTGTTGCCTTTCGACTTTCTCTTCACCGCTGTGGCACATTGTAAACAGTTAATTTTTGCAGCAAATTTACAGTACAAAGTGTTTTCTCTGTTAATGCAGTGTTCCAAAGAACTTATTTTCCTTCATTTTGTATTCCTTTGAAGGTGAATAAAGATGCACACATCAGTAAGACATGTAAATCCATGCAGGCACGTGGTCTAACTACATGTTTTTGCAGCATGAGCTTTGGGGCGCTGTTGGGTAGCCTGCCACAGAGTTTTCGTTCTGCTCACAAACTTTTCCAGAGAGACATTTTGCACCAGGGGAGCTAACGGACCTATTTCCACGGTACTCATGTCTGACACACACATACACACACACACACGCACAGTCAGACACACAGACATGAAAAAGTCGCTCTCCCACACGTAGCTGTTTCAGAACTGACGTCTTTGAGGGATCTTGAAATTTTAAACTGTGCGCTATTTAATTACAGAACATATATACAGCCACTTCAGTTGCACAAAATTTTGTCGATTGACCACGGTTTCGACTGCACTAGTGTAACCTTGATCAGAATAAAAAGTTACATGGAATACATGTATTCACACCATGGTTTAAAACGTCCTTGAGGGATTTTGCAACACATCAGATGGCGAGGGTGCCTCCGTGGACGTGGTGTGTAGGTGTGCTTGTTTGTCTGCTCGGCGGGGGCGGCCGCGGTGACGTACGGGCTGCTGTGGGAGGCTGGCCGGACAGCTGGCTGCTGGCCGACAAGGGCGGTGCAAGAATTATTGATGGCCGCCGCCGTCATCACGTATTTAGCCGCCTGTGACGTCACAGTAGCACGGTGCAGGCGCCGTCCGTCCCTGCGGGCGCGTCCATCACGGCCAGAGAGAGTGTCGTGCGGCGCGGCGCGGCGCGGCAAGCGGGAGGCCTAGCGCTGCCCGCTGCCCGCTGCCGGCCGGATTACATTAGATCCGCGCGTCTCCCCCCTTCCTGCCGTGAACGTCCCGTCATGCATACAGGAACTCGTGGAGTCCAGAGTACGCTGTAAAGGGGAAGAATTGTGGTCTACATGGTTTCTTGATAGTAATGTGAACGGGACGGCTGCATGTGATATTTCTGAGTGGTTACTATGTGAATAACAGCTGGGTTTAATTAGAGGTAGAGCGAAAACAGATGCAGTATTTCTGAAGAAACAGGTCATCGGTAAACATGCAGAATTTAAGAGAGACCAACTAAGAGTCTGAAGATCTGGAGAAAGCCCTCTATAAAAGAAATAGGGAAAAACTGTGGGGCTTAATGATTGAAAGATGGTACACATCCGATTTAATGAGCTTTTTAGGAAGCCTATACGAAAACACAACTATCATCACAAATGTAAAATGAGAACTGACAACGTCCCTCATCACTAATATGAGATCAGACACGTGTATAGCGTTTCTCCCAACTTGTAGATTGAGGTGACAAAAGTCATTGGATAAATGCTAATATCTTATTTTTCCCGGGATAATGCAGCAGCTTGACGTGATATGCGCTCAAATAGTCGTTGAAGTTCCCTGGAGAGATACTCTGGCCACATTCTCTCTCGTCCATAATTGCGAAAGTATTACCAGTTCCATAAATGTTCGATGGGATACACGTCGGCGATCTGCGTGACCAAGTCATACTCTCGAATTGTCCAGTATGTTGTTCAAAGTAATCGCGAACAATTACGGCACGGACACAGTTCCGTCGTTGTTTGGGAACGTGAAATCTTATGAGACTTAACTGCTAAGGTCATCAGTCCCTAAGCTTACACACAACTTAACCTAAATTATCCTAAGGACAAACACACAGCCGGCCGCAGTGGCCAAGCGGTTCTAGGCGCTACAGTCTGCAACCGCGCGACCGCTACGGTCGTAGGTTCGAATCCTGCCTCGGGCATGGATGTGTGATGTCCTTAGGTTAGTTAGGTTTAAGTAGTTCTAAGTTCTAGGGGACTCATGGCCTCAGCAGTTCAGTAGTGCTCAGAGCCATTTGAACCTTTTGACAAACACACACACCCATGCCCGAGGGAGGACTCGAACCTCCGCCGGTACCAGTCCCACAGTCCATGACTGCAGCGCCCTAGACCGCTCGGCTAATCCCCCACTCAACTGAAATCAGGACTCATGTCACCAAGCTAAGGAGTTACGGCCGTCTAGGGTCAACCGGTATGGTCACGAGCTCAGGAGAGGCTCTGCCTATGATGTGGTGCTGTTAGCAAATTCACTGGCGTCGGTCGTCTACTGCCATGGCCCATTAACACCACATTTCGCCGCACTGCCCTAACGAATACGTTAGAGGTACGTCGCGTATTGATTTCTGAGGTTATATAAAGCCGTCTTGCTTCTGTTTTAGCACTGAAAACTCTACGCAAACTCCGCTGGTCTTGATCGTTAAGTAAAGGCAGTCGGCCAATGTGTTGTCCGCGCTGACAGGTAATGCGTGTAGTTTGGCATCCTCGGTGGGCTCTTGATACTGTGGATCTCAGCGTACTGAATTTCCTAACGATTTTCGGAATGGATATACCATTCCGCGTTTATAGTCTGTTCATTCCCGTCGTACGGCCAAAATGACTAAAACCATTTCACGTGAATCTCAAGAGTGCAAATCACAGCTCCGCCTTTTTATACCTCGTGTACGCGGTAATACTGTCACCTGCATGCAGTGATCAGCCGGAATATTGTGACTACAGACCTACTGCCGGTATAAACCCGTCCAGGCGACAGCAGCGTCAACTGGCGAGGAATGACTGCTACACGACGCACGTAGTTCAAAATGGTTCAAATGGCTCTGAGCGCTATGGGACTTAACATCTGAGGTCGTCAGCCCCCTAGACTTAGAACTACTTAAACTTAACTAACCTTAGGACATCACACACACATCAATGCCCGAGGCAGGATTCGAACATGCGACCGTAGCAGTAGCGCGGTTCCAGACTGAAGCGCCTAGAACCGCTCAGCCACGCACGTAGAGCGAAAGCGCCAGCCGTGGTGTCCGAGCTTTTCTAGGCGCTTCAGTCTGGAACCACGCGGCTGCCACGGTCGCAGGTTCGAATCCTGCTTCGGGAATGGATGTGTGTGATGCCTTTAGATTATTTAGGTTTACGTAGTTCTAATTCTAGGGGACTGATGACCTCCGATGTTAAGTCCCATAGTGTTTAGAGCCATTCTAACCATTTGAACTTGGCGAAACAATGTGAATGCATGTCCAGATATCGTGTCCACCCGTCATTACAGATGTCGAACATCGTAAGCTGCGCAGACTGGTGAAACAGGGCAGGAGGCGAACTGTGGCGCAACTAACATTACACTTTTATATTGGGCAGAGCACAAGCGTGACTCAACGTACAGTGCACCGAACACTCCTAAAGATGGGCCTGCACAGCCGACGACCGACGCATGGGCATATCTTAACACCATGACCTTGTCAACTACGATTGAAATGAACACGTGACGTTGGTGCAGTGGCAGAGCATTGCGTGGTCTGATGAATCACGACACCCTCTTCATCATTCGCATGGGAGCGCGCGAATCCGTCGTGTTCCAGGGGATCAGCTCCTTGACACCTGTACTGCGGGACGGAGACAAACTGGCGGCGGCTCCATTATTCTTTGCGGAACATTCGCATGGGCATCCTTGGATGCAGTGGAGCTCGTGCAAGAAACCATGACGACCAGGAGAATCCGTACACTAGTAGCAGACCATTTACATCCCTTCATGACGATCACGTTTCTCGACGGCAGTGACGTTTTACAGCAAGACAATGCACAATGTCACACCACCGGGAGTCTGATGACGAGGTTCGAGGAACACAGTGGCGAATTCCAATTGATGTGCTGGCCCCCGATTACCAGACCTGAACCCGATCGAATACACCTGGGATATAGCGTCAGAGCTCATCACCCCGCTCCCTGGACTTTATGGGAATTAGGTGGCTTGTGAATGCACCTCTGGTGCCGACTCACTCCAGAGACCTACCAAGAACTCAATGACTCCGTACTACCACCACCCGTCGCCGCTGTTATCGGTGCCAAATGTGGGCATACCGGCTATGAAATAGGTGGTCATACTGTTCTGGCTGGTGTTCGCGTATGTCGCTATCACAGGACTTTTGTCGCCTCAGAGTATAATGACGTCATAGAGCAGTTACTAATGTATCTGAGGGCCACAAGGAGTAGCTTTGTTCTAACTTTAATAGCTACCCGTCAACAGGGGTACTCTGTTCAAGAACCACAAGAGGAGAAGGTATACTTGGAAAAGGTCGGATGGTACAGGAAGATTTCAGTTAAATTGCATCGTGGTCAGCAAGTGATTTCAATGCTTACCCGGGAGTAGATATAGAGTCAGATCACAATTAGTAGCCATGAAGAGTAGGCTGAAGTTCAAGACATTAATAAGGAAGAATCAATACACAAAGAAGTGGGACACGCAAGTACTAAGGAATGAAAAGATACGCTTGAAGTTCCCTATGGCTATAGACACGGCAATGAGGAACAGCTCTGTAGGCAGTACAGCTGAAGAGGTACGTACGTCTCCCAAGAACGGCTGTCACAGAAGTTGAAAAGGAAAACGTAGTTGCAAAGAACGTTACTGCGAAGGGACAACGGGTAACAGAAGAAATACTTCAGTTTTCGATGAAAGAAAGAAGTGCAAACATGTTCAGGGAAACTCAGGAATACAGAAATACAGGTTACTGAGGAATGAAATAAATAGGAAGCGCAAGGAAGCTACAGCGAAATGACTACAGGAAAAATGTGAAGAAATCTAAAAAGAAATGATTATCGGTAGGACTTACTGATCATACAGGAACGACAAAACATATCATATAGGAAAGACAAAACAACCATCGCTGAAACTGAAAGCAATGGTGGTAATATTAAGAGTGTGGAGGGAATTTCACTGTTAAATGCAGAGGAGAGAGTGGACAGTACATTGAAGGAGAAGATTTGTCTAATGTGATAGAAAAAGAATCGTGGGTTGATTTAGAAGAGATAGGAGATCCGATATCAGAAGCAGAATTTAAGTGAGATTTGGAGAACTTAAGATCAAATGAGGCAGAAAGGACACATAATATTCCATCAAAATTCCTAAAATCATTGGGGGAACGTTGATGTGTAGAAAGTATGAATCTGGCTACATACCATCTGACTTTCGTAAAAATATCATACATAAAATTCCGAAGACTGCAAGAGCTGAGGAGTGCGAGAATTATCGCACAATCAACAGCTCTTGCATCCAAATTGCTTACAAGAATAACATACAGAAGAATGGAAAAGAAAATTGAGAGTGTGTTAGGTGACAATCAGTTGTGTTTAGAAAAGACAAAGGCAACAGAAGCAATTCTAACGTTGCGGTTGATAATGGAAGCAAGTATAAAAAATATCAAGACATTTCATAGGATTTGTCGACCTGGAAAAAGTGTTCGACAATGTAAGATGGTCAAGACGTTCGAAATTCTAAGAAAAATAGGGGTAAGCTCTAGGGAGAGACGGGTAATATACAATTATGCGCAGGGGCCAAGAGGGATTAAGAGTGGACGAACAAGAATGATGTACTCGGATTAAAAAGGGTGTGAGACAGGGATGTAGTCTTTCACCTCTACTTTTCAGTCTGTACTTCGAAGAAGCAATAATGGAAATAGAGAAAGGTTCAGGAATGGGATTTAATTCGAGATGCTATCAGAGATACGATTCGCTGATGACGTTGCTATCCTGAGTGAAAGTGAAGAAGAATTACATGTTCTGCTGAATGGAATGAAGAGTCTTATGAGTTCATAATATGGATTGAGAGCAATACGAAGAGAGACGAAGGTAAAGAGACGTAGCAGAAATGAAAATTTAACATCACAATCGAGGTCACGAAGTAAATGTAGTTAAAGAATTCTGGTACTTAGGCAGTAAAATAGTGAAACATGTAGGGAGCAAGGAGGACATGATACTAGCACTGGTAAAAAGGCCTTTCCCGTCCAAGCGGAGTCTCATAGTATCAAACATAGACCTTGATTTGAGGAAGAAATTTCTGAGAATGTAAGTTTTCAGCACAGCATTGTATAGCAGTGAAACATGGATTGTGGGAAAACCGGAACAGCAGAGAATAAAAGCATTTGAGATGTGGTGCTACAGACGAATGTTGAAAAGTAGGTGGACTGGATGGGAAGGAATGAGGAGGTCCTGCGCCGAATCGGAGGCGAGCCGCATGAAACCAAGGAGAATAATAAAAAAAAAAAATCATCTTATTTAGGAGAAACAGTTGTTCCAGTTTCGAAAGCTCCCATTTTGCCAGATCATGTGCTCCTGCAAGTACCTGCTGATTAAATATTTTGAGTGGGAATCCCTTATATTTTTGTAAATGCTATAAGATTACGATCCAAAGTATCCTCGTATATGCTTTTGGCAATCACAGTCCAGGTAGGCGGTTGAGAAGAGAGATTTTTTTTTTTTAAATTTTCTTTCTTATCACACGTTTGTCGCTTCTGATGGTTCTGGCGTATGTCGCGCTATTTACCTAGTACGTGACGAGAGGTCAAGTTATAATGTTGTACAATATCGACTTTTTTAAATATCTGAGACACAATTTGGCATTAACTTACACTGTGTGATCAAAAGCATACGGACAGCTGGCTGAAATGACAAGTTCGTGGCGCCCTTCATCGGTATGCTAGAATTCGATATGATGTAGGCCAACCCTTAGCCTTGATGACAGCTTCCACTCTCGCGAGCATACGTTCAATCAAGTGCTGGAAAGTTTCTTGGGGAATGGCAGCCCATTCTTCACGAACTACTGCACTGAGAAGAGGTATCGATGTCAGTTGGTGAGACCTGACACGAAGTCGACGTTCAAAAAACATTTCAAAGATGTTCTATAGGATTCAGGTCAGGATTCCGTGCAGGCCAGTCCACTACAGGGATGTTATTGTCGTGTAACAACGCCGCCAGAGGCCGTGTATTATGAACAGGTGCTCCATCATGTTGAAAGACGCAATTTCCATCCCCGAATTCAATAGTGGGAAGCATGAAGGTGCTTGAAACATCAACGTACGCCTGTACTGTGATAGTGCCACGCAAAACAAGAGCTGCAAGTCCCCATCATGAAAAACGCGATCACGCCATAACACCGCCGCCTCCGAATTTTACTGTTGCCACTACACACGCGGGCAGCTGGACGTTCACCGGGCACGTCGCCACCTTATGTACCGTGATTCGTCACTCCACACAACCTTCTTCCACTGTTCAATCGTCCAATGTTACGCTCCTTACACCAAGCGAGGCGTCGTTTTGCATTTATCGGCGTGATGTGTGGCTTATGAGCAGCCGCTCGACCATGAAAATCAACTTTTCTCACCTCCCACCTAACTGTCATAGTTCTTGCAATGGATCCTGATACAGTTTGGAATTACTGTGTGATGGTCTAGATAGACGTCTGCCTATTACACATTACGACCCTCTGCAGCTGTCGATGCTCTCTGTCAGTCAACAGACGAGGTCGGCCTATACGCTTTTGTGCTGTACGTGTCCCTTCACATCACTATCACATCGGAAACAGTGGACCTAGGAATATTTAGGAGTGTGGAAACCTCGCGTACAGATGTATGACACAAGTGACACCCAATCATCCGACCACGTTCGAAGTCTGTGAGTCCCGCGGAGCGCCCCCTTGCCTCTCTCACGATGTCGAATGACTAGTGAGATCGCTGATGTGGAGTACTTGGCAGTAGGTGGCAACACAGTGCACCTAATGTAAAAACGTATGTTATTGGGGGTGTTCGGATAATTTTGATCACATAGTGTATTTCCTGTATCCGTTCCCGTAGCTATACATGGTTTCTGGTAAGATGTGACATTTGAAGGTTGGATTATATGATGTTGCATATTTAACGGTATACGAGATTATGTTCTGTAACACTTCTTATTTTCATGGTGCACTAGAGCTAGCATTTTGTTGGTATCTGTTTCCGTTGGTAGTGCCTGAAATGTCCAGACTAAGTTCAAAATTATTTTAATATATTATGAACATTTCCATCATTTGGTGCGATAGACGAAAATTTATATTGCAGTGTAAGAGCAGTCTAATTGTAGACACCGACGTAGTAGCGTGTAGCGTTGCCCTGATTACGGCAACGACGCTTCGTAGCCTGGACTCGAAGAGACAGAGACTCATTAGGGGAAACATTCTCACACATGACCGCTCAAACGTTGACAATACATGAAGACTTGTCTGACGGGCACCAATGTTCGCACGTCTAACTCTCTGGCGTCCTACACGAGTTCGAGAGGAATGTGTTCATTTGATCTGGATGGATGAACACAATGTACCGTAAGCCATTATCACACAGTTCGGAAGCGATGTGGCGGTGCACGGCATTGCCCGAGGAACAGGAGGTGTGCAGTATACGCTGGGTTAACAGACGGATCCACATCATCCCACAGCAGGTTCGCTAGCCCGCAAGAGACGAAGGAAACGCTACTATAGGACTTATCGAATTGAGGTTAAGCACAAAGGAAAGGAAGGCAGGTGGTCATTTCAGGTGGCTATGGAAGACATGTAGGAGACGCCGTAAATGACATTCTGTAAAAATTGGTCAAGTGGTGTAGAAATATCAGCAGACTAAAGAACGTACCACAATCGAGAAATTACAGAGCCATGGGGCACACCTGCAGTGGGAAGCAAAATAAGGAAATTGGTGCTGTTAATAATGCATCGAATGAAAAAGCAGGTAAGCAGTATGGAATTCGGCGGGCGTAGTTGATTGAAAGTGTGTTGAACTTAAGTTTGAGAAGGAATTCTGAGCAATATGCATGGTCATATGTCTTTTCAAGGTCAATGGATACAAAGGCGACAATCTTGTAGTTAATTAGTTCGTGAAAAATAGAACGGCGAAGAATAGTATTTGTTCACTGTAAGAGAAACTTCCTTGAGAATTCCACTGCCTGCTTAGTAGAATGAGTTCTGGTTTATGTGTTTATGAATTCATTGAGAAACGGCGCATTCAAAGACTTTACTAGATACCAGCTAAAGAACAGGGGATTTGCATAATCTCGTGGGATGTGTGCAACGTTTTATGTTGTTTAATAGGTACTGTAATGCGGCAGCTAAAACATGCTAGAGGTGAAGGAAAAGATATACTCAAAATTGTATTAGTGTCAAAGGCGGCAGGATGCAAAATTGTGGACATTTTCCAAGAGTTTCGGTCAAAATGTGATTTCGTGTAGATGTGGGTAAGATGTACGGGGTGTTGCCAATAAGGTGCCTGTGAGTTTTCTAAGAGATGAGATTATTGGTTGTGAATTAAGTCTGACGCATATTTGGTTTAACACTGAGCATTTGAATATATTGTGTTTCTAGTACATTGTTATACTGCTTTTTCTCAATGCCGTGCTTGTTCACTCCATTCACAGTTCTGCAGGGTAGACAGGTACGGAATCCAACAAAGCCTGTTTGAGGAGGGAGGTGGCGTGGGGAATATTATTGGAATGGTGAGCCAGAACAGAGGCAATCCATTACCGAAAAAGGAGAAAGAAAAATGTTCTTTCAACCTTCAAGTAAGTAAATTATTTATTATTTCAAAAGCATTCTTCATAAAAAGACGGTCAGTGCCTTCAAGGAAAAATGTTTGCGTTTGCCTATGGGCCCATGATTGTGCGTAGGCATGCAGCTCATCTCCGAAGCAGGACGGACTCGAATGTGTTATTTCCTCAATATGAGAATCACGTAGGGAGGGATGGGGACTGTGTCGTGGATGTGTGTAATGACTGCCGTGCGAAACTTATGCAGAGTAGTCAAACCAACAGGCACGCCAGCGCCGGGTAAGTCATAATGACCTTTTTGACTGCTTTGGCCCGCTCCTCATTGACTTTCTGGAACAGGGCGCCGCAACTAAGGCACAGCGGTAAGTGGACGCTTTGCAAAATCTTAAGCGCACCATCAAGTCCAAACGCCCAGAAAGGTTGCCAGACTGCATCATTCGGTTGAAGGATATCGTCCAGTTAAATGTTGAAGAAATAATAAACAGTTTCCTCATTTCTCTTCCTGTCTGTCTCGTTTTTATATGATAGCCGCTTGTACGTCTGCTTTGTCTTTGTACGTGGGTCAGTTACCCAAAGGCTTTCGATACGATGCAGATTTACTAAGTTATATTTATAGTCGAAACAGATAGACATTGACATATTTATCAGTGTTTCAGCTCAAATAATGAGTTTCAGTTTTCGTTCTTACAAGATTAACATTGGGAAACGTTGAAGATCTTTTTTTTTACATTATCTGGGCTCATCAGTAGAAGCAGTTACTTCAGATCTACTATATAATGTCTATCGCTGAAACAAATGTCTCACAGCGGAATTCTCGTTAACAAAGGCACACTCATCGCCGCTCTTGTTATCAGGGTTTCAGAAAGTAAACTTTTGGCATATCGGAATTTCGTATTCTTTGACTTATTTACCCAGTTTCACCAATTTTAACGTTTACATGAAAGGTATGGTATCAACGCTTCACCTACCCCTCACTCTCCCTCAGTCCCGCGATTTGTGTGTTAATAACTGCAATTCAGTTTCCGTTCGGAAACGTGGTTGGACGTTGTGTGTTGGAGAGCTGTACGTTTTACAGGAAGTGATGGACAGCAGGGATTTTAAATTTTTGTCTGCGCCTTTTTGTAGTTCACATAACAAAGACACACGCCCTGTGGTCAACATCTCGTCAGAAATAAGGGGTTAGTATCTTGCTTGAGATAGCACCTTGCCTTGGAAAGCTTTCAGACTAGTGTTACAAACGGGAAAGAGGATATGTCGCCCTTATCACTAGGACTGGACACAGAGAGAAGAAACCAGGAAATTCTGCCCCAGATATGAGACACAATTTGAGATTTAGCAAATATCAGTGGACCTGATTTCATCTGCCTACCACACGCTACACAACAAAAGCAGTAACTATTGGATCACGTAGAAATCAGTGCATTCCTGCATACCTTTAAATCACTTGCATTGTTAGACAAACCTAAAATCAGCGTTTACTTTAGTATATGAATACCGGTAGCGGGAAGTTCGAAATGTAATGTCTTTCGCTAGTTTTAATTTTTATCACAGGCGGTAATGTACAGTGGAAAATTTCAACGGAACCACGATAAATTGAAATTTGTATCACATGCTAAGGCCCATGGTCTATTGAGGGTCTAAGAAATTCAAGCTTCTAGCTCAGTGCAATCAAAAGATACGACCACTTTCATCACATATTTCTTACACTCGCAAACTCACTCATCAAAACATGTAGGGCATTTCCCGCTGATTTAGAATTACGTAATATAGAAAAACAAAAGAATCACGACACACACAAAGGAAACAACCTGGAAACTACATTTTGTGATTATATTTTGTTCTTTGTTAGCTGATACTCTGTCTGTCCGTCCGTCTGTTAAGACGTACTTTTTCCCAGGAACGGACAGACGTATCAGGTTCATTATTTTGTCACGTACTAACGTACAGGTTGTTGCCGGTGTAATAAATCTAAACTTCCAAGTCAATGAAAACATAAGATAAGGCCATTTATGTCAAATATTTTAATAATTACAAATTCAATTATCAAAAACTGTAGCGCACTTTCGGTTGACCTAGGGTCATGAAAGTTGATAAGACACAAGGCTCCACAGTAAAAGTAAAGGAAAACATCGGAAGATTACTAATTTGTATTTGTATCACACGCAAAGAATATTTCTTTCACGAAAGTCCAGCATGCGGAAGTCACTTGGGTCACAAACTTCTGTTAATCACTAGAACGAGAAACCAGTCGAAGTTGCAAATATTTTATGTTTCATTCGATGACTAGTTTCTGGCTGAGACCCATGTTCAAATCAACCTAAAGAGCAGAAAACCAAATTTACAGTCAAGCATAATACAGTTATTACCAAATTCTTACGCATAAGCCAGAGATACAGAACATATCGTTTTAAACTTACATAACAAAGTCGAAAATGCCATTTCCGGAGATCTCAACAGAATGTGGTAATGTACATTCGCAGTGCATACGGATACCTGGCAATTTACTCCTTCCATCGTCGTAGAGAAACCTCGGGATGGGGACGACTTATCAGGATATAGAAAAGCGTTTTATTTATTAAAATGTTCTCAAACAATGAACAATACAACAATTCATACAATATCCGTACAAGTCAACAATAACGTTAATACTGTTTTTAAATCTTTTCCAAAAAGTGTCAAATACTTAAAAACACTGACCATTAGTACACAGCAGCCCCACATACGGCGCGTATTACAAAATTGTATGCTGTGTTATCACGTAAAAATCATTTAGGTGTGATACCGTGCAAATCAACAACAAAATTATTTCTTTTTAAATACATCACCAAAAACTATCAAGTATTTAAAATAACAGAACAATAAAACAAAACAACACTATCTACGGTGCATCTTAAAAGTTGTATGCCATATACGCACGTAAAAATCTCTAAAAAATTAATAGCAACATTAGAATTAAAGGAAAAGAATAGAAGATTGAAAATGGTCGGAAGGTATGACGATTTGTAATCTCCTTTTATTTTCTTTTACTACTACTGCTGCTGTTCAGTTTTAGAGATTTCTAGGTGCCTACATTGCATACAACTTTAAAATAAGCGCCGTAGATGGTGTTGTTTTGTTTTACTGTCGAGCGGTTTTAAATAGTTGACAGCTTTTGGTAATGGATCTAAAAAGTAATAATTTTATTGTTCATTTTCTCGGTTTCATATTTAATGATATTTATATGCTAACATGCCATACAATTTTGCACTACGCGCCGTATATGCCACTGTTGTGTATTATTGTTCATTAATTTTAGGCAGTTCTCAAATTGTTTTAATACCGTTGTTGCTGTTCACGTGTAATGAATTTTATGTGCCTACATGTCATACAACTTTGTATGTGGTACTGTTGTGTTTTACTGTGCGGTAGTTTGATAGGGGCTTTAGAAAAGCAGTAGTTTTATTGTTGACTTGCACAGTTGTTCATTTAACGGCTTTTACGTACCATCATGGCATACAGTTTTGTAATACGCCCCATATGTGGCGCAGCAGTGTACTACTAGTCAGTGTTTTTAAGTATTTGACCCTTTCTGGTAAAGATTTAGAACAGTATTAATTTTAGTGTGGACTTGTATGATTATTGTATGAGTGCTGTATTCTTGATTGTTTGAGAACATTTTAATAAATAAAAAGTTTTGTATCTTGATAGGGCTCTCCCTTCCTGAGGTTTCCTTACGATAAAGGAAGTAGCAAGCTGCCAGTTACCTGTATGCACTGCGAATGTACATTACACATTTTGTTGACATCTTCGGTAATGCTATTTTCGACTTCGTTATGTAAGTTTAAAACGATATGTTCTGTATCTTTGGCATATGCTTAAGAATTTGCTAATAACTGTATTTTGCTTGAGTGTAAACTTGGTTTTCACGCTGTAGGTTGATTTGAAAATGGGTCTCAACACGAAACTAGTCATCGAATGAAAAATAAAATATTTACAAGTTGGTCTGGTTTTTCGTTCTATTAATATTTCTTTTGTCACTTGTTATGCGATGTCAAACTTGAATTTAAAACAATCAGTAGCTCCGCGTTGAGGCTGACTGAGTCGCTATGTTGAAAGTCAAACGTCAGGCAGAGAATGGCTTTATTCGTCACGAGACGCGTTTGAGAATTTATCCATCAACATACACCTAGTAGCGATTGATGCATATAGATATTGTCTTCAAGACAGTGAAGTCATTCCTTCTCTGATACCTGACTATTACCACTGCAACCCAGCCAGCTAGAATGCAGAACTGCTGACTGTTATTTTAATGGTCGCCTGCCTCCTGCACGACTCATATTAATGAAATTAATGCGTTGTCGAAATCCTCTCTTGTAATCCCTGGGGCCGCTATCTTGCCAGTATCAGTGTCGAAAACAGGCAAAATGGTCGGGATCCCGGAATGGGTAAATTATCTATATACATAATTATGTTTGTAAGGAGCCCTCATTGAGCGAGTCTTACTCGCACCTACGTTTTTATTTTTTTAAATTTATTTTAATTTTTAATTTTTTGACAGTTTCGCGTCCACATTCCGCTAAAGATTATGAGGTCTCAGCACTTACAAGTTCGTGTATTACTGGGAAGAGGAACGCTGAAGGTTCGTAGCACGAACTATTCGATAAATTTATCGCATCCTGAGAGGCAAATGTGTTAAGATTCCTACACTCTTCTTACGGTAGACGTATTGCAGGAAGAGATACATAACGTCCTGAATCAAGTTTGTGATTTCAAAAACCCAGACTACTTAATGGGCTCTGCGTTGACTCTAGACGAAAATCCCTCAAGGAAGGATGGTATTTGAGAGAGTTAATGCGTAAAGCGAAATATTTGTGGTATTATTCGTTGAATCTAGGAGAGAAGTGGATTGTGCATGTTACGAAAAAGACAGAACTGCTGTCAGTGGAATAGGGTATTAACGCTGGAGAAAGGGAAAAACAATTTTGTCTGCGATAAAAGAGATCCTGAGGGTCTCCCTTTGAGCTGCCGTGTTGCATCACTTGCATAAGTGTTTGTAACACAATTCCAAAAATCTGCTTATAAAAGTCGACGGCTGTCTGACTGACGCCCGCAGATTGGAATGTGTATGAATCACGATCTAAAATTTTAAATTTATGAAAAAAGAATTCAGTTGCACATAAAATATAGCTCTGACATCTTAACTTTCTTTGCAGTTTTCGGATGTATTTGATGTCAGACACATTACGTGCTTTTATACGTTATAACTGTGAGAGAAGTCATTGAGATTTGGTATAGGGAAAGGAAGTATCAGAATTACGCGATTATATTACAATTTAATTTATGTGTTTTAGATATTTTAGATGTATTTACTTCTTACCTCCCTCTTTTTTCCTGGCGTTTTTCCGTATCTTCAAGGGATCAGCACGTTAATCTCCATTTGGCAGTTTAGTGACAAAGGATGGCCAGGTTCCCTTGCTGTCGCCTTTTATTTGCTCTTTACGTTGTAATTCATATTACATTAATTAATGATTTGGTTCATAGCTGTAATTCAGCAGCTGTCGAATATCTTAACAAATATTAAAAAATCAGTAGTCAGCTGCATAAGAATACCGGTGTAAACACTTTAAGCTGTAATTTTCACAAGTGAAATAAGTTCAGATCAATGGTAAGCCAACGTTAAAATATGAATAGGACGGCAGTGTCCTTTTATAATTCTTTAGCTTCGTCCACTGAAGGACACTGCCGCCCGATTCTCATTTTGATGTTGGCTTATCAGTGATATGAGCCTATTTCACTACAGAAAATGACCAGCTGACGATGACTTTTCATCTTTGTTTGAATTAATTAACATTGTAAAATTATAATGTTACCTACTGCATGAATATTCATCACAGGAACATTTAAATGCCAGAAAATAACTTTACACAAACGCACAAACACACACACACATACACACACACACACACACACACACACACACACACACACACACACACACACACACACATAAAAAACACACAAAATACACATTCAATGCACGTGAATTACACTCATCAGCAAATTATTTTAGCATTTAAAACTTTGAAGAAGAAGTAATTTATTCCTATGATCTCAGAGTTGACTGAGCATGACACGGCGCTCGGTCGAGAGTCGAGTTATGTTCAAGCCTGATCGTGGGGTGTCGTTTGTTTTCGTTTTCCGAAGTATTTTTTTAAATATTAAACATAATCATATACATATACATATAACTGTATATTGTTGTCCCATACCAAAGGAATTTGCATTCAACGTATTAAATTAGGTGAAATGATTAGAGAAGAAATGAGGAGGTTCTTCTCATACTCAGCGCAGAAAGGAACACATTGGAAATCTGCAAAGAAAAAGAAACAGCAGCTGAACAGTTGCAGTTCTTTCAGTCCAGTGCAGCCTAACTACCAGGGGCGGGTGGTTGCTGTGGCACTATAACCGCGACGGAAACACGGCAAGCAGGGAAACATGTCGATTTACCTCCTGTGAAAAACTTGAGTAGCCAACCTTCAAGAGGCAAGGCAATGCTCTGTGTTTCTTGCGACTGCTCGTGAGGGATAAGCCGTCACAGGAACATACTACCCAAATATGCTGGATATCGTTATGGTAGACTGTGGAGACAAACGGTCTCGGAATATGTCGAAGAGTGTTTTAGCTCCACGATAACGCCCCTGCTGCGCGGGACACTGTCTTACATACTCGTTCTTTGTGCTATAAACTTTAGTCTCAGGCTACAGGATCCTTATTCTTCTTACACGGCAACTTGTGACTTATTCTCTTTCCTCTGATGAAGTAACCACAGCTTGAGAGGCATTTACAGACTAATGACGAGGTGCTTTTTGAGATGAAACATTTCCTGATCAAACAAAGTGCAGTCGTATACAGCTAAGGCCTCCGTTAAGTCAACCATAATTTGTGGAAAATGTCTCGTGAACGTGTGGAGGAGCACTGACACTGAGTTTGTCGCTTCATATGTTTTTATAAGACAATTAAAAACTTATGGCTACCCTTGTGCTTGTAAACGCAGACAGGATAGAGACCAGAATGATTAGTGTGACTGAATCTTAAAACTGAAAGTTATTCGATCACGTGGATAATGCGTCGCAGATGATGTGAACAAAATTGGACTGGTGATGCGATGGGAAGAGAGCAAAAGCTGGGCGGTAGTATATCTGCTTCAGCCCACTTCGCACTTGAAGGCGAAGCTGAATCTTCCGATACCACTAACAAAGAGCCCCTTGGGCTCATTTGAAAAAGTTGTGTTACAATTATGACAGGAACGTATTAGCTGGTAACGTACATCAGAGGCCGACAGAAAATGAGCTTCCAGAGATCTGCCTTCAATAGGATATACGTATTACGCACCACGTCGTCGACATTCAAGAAATATTGAAAGAAAACCATTAACTTGCACCATGAACACCAAATGAAAAATGGCAGGCCGAAGGCTTTCAGCTAGTTATCCACCATTAAGGAATGCATATAGAATCATAGTGGTGTAACGGAGTGATGAGAACTGATGGAATGTGATGGAATGCTACCGAATCCGAAAGAGTCTGTCGCGGAGCTTATCGTGAAACTACCTAACCTTTAAGGCAAAGCTGCAGATAGTGCGGTAGTATGTTTTACAGGCATGGAAAAAAAAATCCAGACGCTGAATTTGCCCAGTGGTTGCAGATGGCCTGATTTGCAACGTCACACACTTCGTTAAGAGGGATAATTTGTTCTAAGGGAGAATGGTTCTTATGCCAGACAAGGAATGAAGCACAAGCAACGTATTTTTAACAGCTATTGGGCAAAAGTAGTACTCATCCCATGGTTGTAATTCTGTTACGCCATTTTCCCACTCTTGCTTGCTGTAATGTATATATTACCTACTGCCCTTGCATAGGGGACAAAGCACCTCCAAGTTCTCGCAGCACAATACATGACTCACCAGCCAATTTGCCATCCAGATTAACAGTCGCCATAATTCTATACGAATGCGTTAACGCACAGATATTAATTGATACAGCTCTCTTGATACCTCTAGTTTGCAGGGTTCCTTTCATATGCATTTCCTCTTCACGTACTGATTGATCGGAGTTGAAAAGAAATGCCTTTCTGAAGCGTGGGATAAGTTTGTTCATCTCATCTAAAAGTTTTCGGATCGATTCCGCAATTTTCTGTGCATCCTCAAGTTGACGGCTTTTCTTTTTTTAATTTCGTTATTTTACGCCTTCCAATTCTGCAGCACTCTTTGAAGCTATGCAACCATCCACTGCTTCCCTTGAAATCACTGTAATCTATGTCACGCGCAGTTTGATGTACATAACGTAGTAATTAACTTTCACGCACAGTCTCCAAATTGCATCGAGCGTCCTTAAAACGTGCAAATATCAGTTTTTGTAACAAATGCGCCTCGTCCTCCGTTGAATATCCGTAGTTTTTCTTATGCACTACACGATGATATTGCTGCGTACTTATTCCAAAACTGTATAAAATTGATTTTTACTGTGCAGTGGACGATCTTACATGTACGTAATTATGTTTAGTTCCCGTTCCTTAGACAACGAATGTCCTTTACTACATTTCACTGCATACGAGATTTATGGCTCACTGAATACAAGGATGATGATTTACATGGTGCGGCGCCTGTTTCAACATCACCTTCATTTGTTAAGCATATATCGTCCTCGTGTACATGGTCCCCACAGGCGATCGTGTGCAGCACCACACATTCCACTGGCTCTCTTTTAGAAAAGCGAATATTTCAACTGCAACTTCTTTTTCGTCCTCCGAAAATCGTTGGGTTCCTTTCTGACTAAATGTCAACTTCGGCAACTGTTATTGTAGATATAAAGCAAAGTTTGTTTCGCTTATCGTCATCATTACTCCGCTTTGTACCAGCACCACTAGCACTGTAGCACTGTTGTAAGTTACTCGTCGACTGCGCAGTTCAACATAGCTCCGTAGCCTTATATCGTGCTCGCTATTCCACACCTCCAGTCCCATCCGCTGCTTCTATTAGCAGCCAGTGTTGTGGTTGCGTGGTAGACAATATGCGGAATTTCGAATGCCGTAAACATCACTGAGCTTTGGCACCCTCGCACTCAAGGGGTTTCTTGTAAGTGCTGCTGCCTACATGCACAAGAAATGTGCCACAATCTTAGATGACAAGTCCCGCCCCTTATCAATGGCGCCATCATCGTCATCATCATCATCTGAAAATCCTCAACCCTCGCTTCCGACTCCACTTCCCCTCCCTCTTTGCCACTTGTTATGGCTCTCCTCCCATCTCAGGACAGCATTGAAATGAGCCACAGTGTCACTTTAACCATGTAAAATGGTGCTAAGTTTCAAGACATGAAGTACTACCGAAAAAAATTATTCACTTTTGAGAGAGCGATTGAACTTGAGTAGTCATGATTTCTTTTTCTTTCTTCGTTCTTCCCAAATTCTTTTTATACGTTCACTGTTTTCTCTCTTGCGCTCTTCTGACCATCTTTTTACCGTTCTGCTTTCCGTGTGTTCTTGTTTAAGTGGGTGTTTCTGTATGATGTTTCTAAACTGTTCTCCATTGTTTATGTTGTCTTGTGTGATCCCCAGTTCTTTAATGTCTTCTTCTGCTTCAGTGATCCACGTTGTCTTGTTTTTGATCTTGTTTACTATCTCAAAGATTTATCTTGTGAGCCTGCTTTTATTCATCCTGCTGATATGTCCATAAAATTTCATCCTTCTCTTTCTAATGGTGTGTGTTATTGTTTCTATGCCTTTGTAAATCTCTCTCATTGGCCTCTTCATCCGAATTCCTTCCCGAAACACTGGTCCATATATTCTCCTCGGAATTTTTCTTTCCTACTTTTCAATCTCTCTGATCTTAGTATGACCATGAATCACTGTAGTTTCTGCAGCTAAAGTGCTTCTGGTAGGACAACTGTGTTGTAATGCCTTAGTTTCGCATTGACAGAAATAGATTTCTTATTATAGTGATTCCAAGTGAGCTTATATGCTTTTTATAATCGGGAGATTCTATCTTCATTGGCTATTGAGTTCAGTCCTGATGGTCAGGTTATCTCTCCCAGATATCTAAAGTTGGCAACTTGTGCCACTTCCCCGTATTGAGAAGTAATGGGGAGATTACCTACAGGTTTGTTTTCCATGCACTGTGTGTTCTCGTAGGAGATTTGTAGCCCAGTTTTCTGTGAGAGTTCGTGTAGTTTTTCCAGTGCAAATTTGGTTTCCTCTCTATTGTTCGTTAGAATGGTAAGATCATCCGCGAAACAGACACACTTCACACTAATTCTCTGCTCTTTTTTAATCCCAACCTGAATTCGTCGCCTATTACTTCATTACTTACAGAGGCAAACACATTTAGTGAAAAACCATATATATATATATATCCAAAGAGTTACAGCAAAAAGATACAATCTTTTAAATGGAACAATTGTTGTTTCTATCATGCAGTGGAATCAGTAACACCAGCTGTGTATACATCAATTTAAATTACATTCATATCCACATACGCTGTGCTTAACGCAATGCCCCTTCGAAATGTGGTGCAGCCGAGTTGTAACGTCGGCAGTATTACGGGCGGAGAAGCTTCCTCGATGCGCTGTTAGACTGACGACTGTCGCCGCACACGGACGTATACCCGGCAGTTCGAGCCGCACAAACTAACGGGGCTCAATATACCACAGTCGCTGACATCGGATGAAGATGGCATATACGAACAGCGAGTACGTTGACATGTTGCTGAAGCTCGACGAGTGCCGACACGATGCCACTGAAGCAGCCATGGCGTATGCCGTGAGATATCCTAGGCGAAGAGCTCTGGCAACCTCCACGTTCTTATATTCCGAACAACGACTTCGCGGCACAGGAATCTTGGTAATGTGCCACAGTAACAGACGAAGAACTGCAAGAAGTGAGGAGACGGAGGTGTTTATTTTACCTGCAGTACACCACGATCCTCATATCAGATTACGAGCCGTTGCTTCAGTCACTGGTGTCAGGCTCACATCTGTGTGGTTCCTTGGTGGGTACGACCTGTCGACCGTCAATGTAGATGGTCTATTAATGTATGGTGTGGACTCATTGGGGATAAAATCATCGGTCCACACTACTTCCCTGTTACACTGACAGGTGAGTTATATCGCGCATTTATAGTCGTCATTTTGGGTGGTCTCCTTGAACAGTGTGTCTACACACAAGAGTCCATATGTGGATGCAGCACGATGGTCACCCAGCCCGTCGTGTGCATGCTGTTGCCGAAGAACTAGACAACAGGTTTGCAAGAAGGTGATTGGGGTGCCATGGTCCTCATTCATGGCCCGCAAGGTCGCACGAAAAAAATGGTTCAAATGGCTCTGAGCACTACGGGACTTAACTTATGAGGTCATCAGTCCCCTAGAACGTAGAACCTAACCAACCTAAGGGCATTACACACATCCATGCCCGAGACAGGATTCGAACCTGCGACCGTAGCAGCAGCGCTGTTCCAGACTGTAGCGCCTAGAACGGCTCGGCCACCCCGGAAGGCTTGTCGCCCGATTCAACACCATTAGATTTCTTTTTGTGGGGCTATCTAAGGGATCATATTTATGTCACTGAGCCCACATCCCCACATGATGTAAAACGGCACATCCAGGACGCATGTTGCTCCGTGATGCTGGCCATATTACATCTCGTCTGCAGATACTTTAGAAGGTGCATTGCATTGTGCATTCAGGAACATGGACACACATTTGAACATCTCATTTAAATCAACTTTCCACCACCAGAACATCCATCACCCACCACACAGCCATGTATTTTGTACAGCGTGTGGTATTTGCCCCTGAAACTTTGAAGGGTTGTAGCCCCCAAGCTAAAAGTGATAGGAATGTAATTTAAATAGATGTATACACAGCTGATGTTACTGATTCCAGTGCACGATAGAAACAACTATTGTTCCAATTAAAAATTGTATCTTTTTGCTGTAACTCTTTGGATAATAACACAGTAAACTATGTTCATAGTTCCGCAGGCAGTGTGAGGTTTCTTATGGTGACCTATTACTTCGTAACTTAGAGTGGCAAACACATTTAGTGAAACTTTATATATATATATATATATATATATATATATATATATATATATATATATATATACCTGAAGATGTCTGATAACTAGGGCCCGGATTTTAATGACAAGTCGTATTTTTTCTGAACTATAGGGTGAATTTCAGAACAATGAATACACAAATCTAGGCATTTCAGTGTCGAAAAATGTATTTTGATTTTCCATATAATGTCATATTTCAACAAATTTTAGTAATAGGTCATATTTCGGCTAACTTTTAATATAATAGGTCATACATGAGTCAACTTTTTCCAAAAATGCATATACCGTTTTTCTTGTATCTTACGGGACACACTAACAAGAAATTGAATATGTTGCTCAGGAGACACTATTTAACGTGCTATTACGAAAGATAAATAGGTAAATTACTACACAGCTTTATTTCTCAGTACTACAGCAGAAAATCGGTGTACCACAACAGTCGTTTCGCGAACATAAAACATTGTTGTGCAGAGTCGACAATACGCTCTCAGAGCCAACAGAGACGGATTCTGCCGTAATAATCATAGCAGTCGCACAGGTGTTCCCAGTAACCAGTTTTAATACAGCATTTGCCTTTTTCAAAAATTCCTAAAGCAATGTGCTCCGACAGCGTGAAGTTGCGAGGATATGTTCAAGAATTTGACGAGAAGTTCTTTAGTACTGATGGAAAAATATCATTTTGTAAACTGTGTGAAGTGAAAGTTGGTGCAGAAAAGCGCTTTCGTGTGCAACAACACTGTAATACCGCTATACGCAGCAGCGGTGTGAAACGAAGTGCTGAAAATAACAGCAGGAAAACGCTGTTATTTGAACAGACAGATCAATAGTCAACCGTGCAATCATTCTGCAAGGATTTGTGTGAGGTAATGGTGTCCTGCAACATCCCATTGGGAAAGCTTAAGAATTCACGCTTCAGATGGTTTTTGGAGAAGTACACAACTCATCCAGTTCCATACGAATCTATATCGAGAAAGAACTATTTATCCGTATGCTACAATGATGTGCTCAACAAAATACGAGTTACTATTGCTGAGCAAAATATCTGGCTGTCGACAGATGAAAATACGGATATTAGAGGGCGATTTATTTCAAAGGTTGTTGTTGGTGTTCTAAAAGTTGATGGCCTGGAGATATGTTGCTACTAACGTATGAAGCTCTCGATAGAGTAAACAATTCGACGATTGCTATTTTGTTCGACAACTCTCTGAAGCCACTGTGGCCGGATGGTGTGAAAAGAGAGAACGTTTTGATGCTTGTAACAGATGGTGCTTCATATATGGCTAAAGCAGCCAAAGGGCTGCACTTTCTCTACCCCAGTATGGTGTACGCCACTTGCCTTGCACATGCGTTGCCAAGAGTTGCCGGAGAGTTGCGATCCAATTACCCTGACGTGGACAAATTAATTTCCTGTGGCAGTAAAATCTATGTGAAGGCTCCGCTACGGGTGCAGAAATTCAAGGAACAGGCACCTTCAACGCCCCTCCCACCTAAACCTGTTCTTACACGATGGGGTTCTTGGCTTAATGCTGCTGAGTATTACTGCACCAACTACACCCAAATAAAGACAATCTTCTGTGAGCTTGATACCGATGAATCAAGTGCTATCAAAATTGTGAAAGAAATCTTTAGAGATACATTTGTCTCGAAACTTGGCATACATCAACACCAGTTTTTCAGTGATATCAAAAGCCATCAAGCGACTGGAGCTGTTGGCACTCAGCTATGTGAGGCCCTGAGTATTGTGCAACACGTGCAGAGTGAGTTGGATCGAGCTTGTGGTCATGTGGCTGACACAGTGAAAACCAAATTGCAAAGTGTTCTCCAACAGAATCCTGGATATTCTACACTGTGCAAAATAAGTGACAGTCTTTCAGGGAATACCGCAACCTTTGAAGATACTGAAACAAAGCTGAACTGCAGTGACGTCTTGTGACGTGGAGAGGAGCTTTTCCAGGTACAAAACTTTCCTCAGCGACAACTGTAGATCTTTGACAATGGAAAACCTGTAAATGCACCTTGTGATCCAGTGCAACTTTGCAGATACTGCAGATTGACATACGGTATTAAATAATGTGAAACGCTTTAAATACTATGTAGAAATAAAAACATTGTTTTACTGTTTCGATAGATGATATCTTTTCAATGTACTTTGTGTTTAGAAAATAAAACATTCAGACATTCAAAAAATAGGTGCAAATTAGCCACAAACCCTACAGAAAGAGAGAACTATATTTACAATATTTTGAGAAGTGAATTTTGTATTACTCTATGGTGAATAAAAATTTAAATAAACAAACAAGAATGCTTTAAGTAAACTTCTGTTAAGTCGTATTTTATTTTTTAAGGTCATATTTATGACAGTTTTAGGTCATAAATGCTTGTATATTTCACTGTTTTTCAGGTAATTAAAATCTGGGCCATACTGATAACATGCCCAAACCCCATGCTATGAATCATGACACATGTCAAATTCCATCCACCTATACTGTACAAAGCACAAACGTATGTTAAAGAGGCATGGGAGAAACGTGAGAAAAACTATCACAGACCAGCAATACTGTAGATAATTAAAAATCGTTAAAAATTATTTTAAAAATTTTCGCACAATGTTTTTCATTCAATATCTTTACATTGCAGCATAGCCTATTACATAAACATCTGCTGTGACAAGAGGTATTCAGAGTTTAAATTGTACAATGTTTTTAAAAGTTCTCACACAAACACTATGTGAGAAATACTGATGGACGTTTCTTGGTGACGACGATATCTAAAGAAACTAACTTACATCAATTTCCATCGAAATCAAACGAACAGATAATAATGAGAACATATCTTTCTGGTTGCTAAGCGTTTTGTCTAGTTCGTCAGAGAGGAGTGAGTGAATTTACATTACTTACGATTTTCAGTTATTACATTCTGTTGTTGTTGTTGTGGTCTTCGGTCCTGAGACTTGTTTGATGCAGCTCTCCATGCTACTCTATCCTATGCAAGTTTCTTCATCTCTGAATAACAATTGCAGCCTACATCCTTCTGAATCTGCTCATTTTATTCATCTCTTCGTCTCCCTCTAAGATTATTAACCCCCACACTTGCCTCCAATAATAAATTGGCGATCCCTTGACATCTCGGAAAATGATCAACGTATCTTTTTTTTGTGATCAAGTTGTGCCATAAAGTTCTTGTCTCCCCAATTCTGTTCAGTACCTCCTTATTAGTTACGTTATCTACCCATCTTATTTTCAACATTCTTCTGTAGCAGTACATTTCGAAAGCTTTTATTCTCTTTTCGTCTCAGCTGCTTGTCGCCCATATTACACTTCCATACATGGCTGCACTCCAGGCAAATACTTTCAAAAAGAACTTCCTAACACTAAAAGCTATGTTCGATGTTAACAAAATTCTCTTCTTCATAAATTCTTTCTTTTCATTTTCAGCCAGAATTTTATATCCTTTCTAATACAGCCGTCATCATTGATTTTGCTGCACAAGTAGCAAAACCTGTCTACCATTTACCGTGCGTCGCTTTCTAATCTAATTCCCTTAGATTCACCTGATTTAATTCAACTACATTCTGTTATCATTTTTTTACTTTTGTTCATGTTTATCTTATAACCTTCCTTTAAGGCAATGTCTATTCCGTTCAACTGCTCTTCCAAATCTTTGCCAAATCTCATGCTTTTATATCTTTTTTCTGAACTTTAATTCCGACTCCATAGTTTTCTTTGGTTTTTTTAGTGCTTGTTCAATGTACGGATTGAATAACATCGGGGATAGGCAACAATCCTGTCTCACTCGCTTCTAAACCACTGCTTCCGTTTCATGCTCCTCGACTTTGTTGCGGGTGTCTGGTTTCTGCACAAGTTGTAAATAGCCTCTCGCTGCCTATATTTTCCCTTTGCTACCTCCAGAAGATCAAAGAGAATACTCCAGTCAGCATAGTCAAAAGCTTTCTCTAGTTCTACAAATGCTATAAAGGTAGATTTATCTTCCCTTAACCTATTTTCTAGGAGAAGTACGAGGGTCGGTACCGTCTCGACTTGCTGGAATCCAAACTGATTTCCCCGAGGTCAGCTTCTGTCAGTTTCTCCATTCTTTTGTAAAGAATTTGTATTAGTTTTCTGCAAGCATGACTTATTAAACTGGTAGTACGATAATTTTCACCACTGTCGGCAAATGCTTTCTTTGGAATTACTATTATTACATTCTTATTGAAGCCTGAGGATATTTCTCCTGTCTCATACATCTCGCATACAGATGGAAGAGTTTTATAATGGCTGGCTCTCCCAAGACTATCAGTAGTTCTAACGAAATATCATCTACTCCTGGGGCCTTATTTTGACTTAGGACTTTCAGAGCTCTGTAAAATTCTTCTCGCAGTATCATATCTCCGTATCATCTTCATCTTCGGTCACTTTCTATAATATTGTCTCCAACTTTATCTCCCTTGTATAAACCTCTATATACTCTTTTCACCTTTCACCTTTCTCTTCTTTTCTTAGGACTGGATTAGCATCAGAGCTCAAGATATTCATACAACTGCTCCTGTTTTGCCCGGAGGTCTCTTTAATTTTCCTGTTGGCGGTAACTATCTTTGCCCCAGTGAAATGCGCTTCTAAACTCGTGCATTTGACCTCTAGCCATTCTTGCATCGTCCTTTTGCTCTTCTTGTCGACCTGAGTTTTTAAATTTTTGTATTCTCTTTTATCTGCTTCATCTGTTGCATTTCTATATTTTGCCGTTTCGTTAGTTAAATTCCATATCCCTTGCATTTCCGAAGCGTTTCTACTAGTCCTCGTCTTGTCACCTACTTGATCCTCTGTTACCTTCACTCATCTCTCAAAGTGACCCATTCTTCTTCTACCGTATTCCTTTCCCCTGTTCTTGTCAATCGTTTTGTAATGCTCCCTCTGACAATCTCGTCAACCTCTGGTTCTTTCAGTTTATCCAAATCCCATCTCCTCAAATTCCCACCTTTCTGCAGTTTCTTCAATTTTAATCTCCATTTCATAAGCAATAAACTTAGGTCAGAGTCCACATCTGCCCCTGAAAATTTTAAATCTGTTTTCTAAATATATCTCTTACCATTATACGGGGTGATTTTTTCCACTGTGTATAAATTCTAGAAATTGACAAATGAGAGGATACGGAACAAAAATTGTCTAATGATGTCCAAAAATGCATGATTTCCTTGCTAGAAACCACTTATTCAGTCATACATTGTTACAGAGACAGCGATCTAATACGAGCTGTACCAGGCAGCCACAGCTACAGTACGTGTTGAAAATGGTTTCTCATGTGCCTTATAACACTCTCGTCTGCTACTGCTGTACCATAACCTTAAAGCTGGAAACAGGTTGGGAAATAAAACTATTTTATTAAAGCAATTATGGTACGAAGCAACAGAGCAGTGTTACCCTCTGAGAGGAATTTTGTTATGTTGACCGTGTTGTACCTAATGGATGTGGCTTATCGGAAAATGAAAGTCAGAATTACGAATATTCGAACAGTAACAAACAAGATTTTTGCGTATCTACACTGTTTAAAGAAAAAGGAAAAAAACGGTCGCCAGCCTCATTAGGCAAGAGAAAGATTAACGTTCTCTTTTAAGAAAGTAGGTATGCGTAACTTATAATGGACAAACACAACCTAGACTTGGCCACATGCGAGCGCAATGAACTCTGTCACCTGCATATGTTAACGTTAAGGTTGGAACAAACAGCTAGAGCAGCACAAACTATTTGTAAAATTGTAATAGATAACGAAACACACTATTATTTTCAGGGCTTATTCAAACTGAATGGTCTTTATAAAGTTACTATTAATATTCACTGCAGAATCATTAATTGGACATAGGTTCAGTATTATTGTTCAAACATTTTCCAAGCTGACATAAAATTATAAATGTAGTTCACTGCAAAATTATGAACTGATCACAGGGTAAGTCTCTCTCAACTAAATACTTTTCTATTAAGAATGAAGGCTATATGGAATTCATCAACAGGTTACTTCTCACTGTCTTTTGAATAAAGAAATTAATGTTTTCATAGATAGTGGTCTTCCCATTACTTGTTACCTAGCATTAACACAATAGACAAACTGTCGATCCTGTTATACTATTAATATGCACTTCCAATACACAAGGAAACAAACACTTAGCAAACGAGTATATAACCTTCCACAAATGCAATTCACGACTTTTACTACAGTGAGACACAATGTTGACAAATTTGCAAGATACTGACTCACCTTCTGCGATTTACAACAGGCAGCAATGTGATCATTTACTAAGCAAAACTTTATAAGCCTCAGTCTTAAGAACTTTTAATTTTGAAGTTGGCAACAACACTTTAATAAGCAGTTTTAATAGGAAAATTATTTTTCGTAAGCATCATTTACTTTAACTCGCTCTCTTACCACATTAACTTTAGCTTTCTCTTTACTATGTTCAAGAAGCATTAATTAGCAAAACACTGGTCCTTAATGTTCTTTCAGTAGGGACACTCGGTAATCACTTTAGTTTAAACGGAGAGGAACCTGAGAGGTGTTGTGATAGGGAAAAAATCAAGGTAGGTACATAAATTCAGTTATAAGTTACCTTATATTTGTGCACACTAAAACATCCAGAAGCTGATCCTTCACTGTACATCATTATAGTATTCCGTTACAGTGATTGCGCAATGTGGTGGCAACTGCATGTTGGTATGTAGATTCGCAGGCGGAATTGCTGGACTCTGGCCCTTCTTGGTGGCGATGATGAATACCAATTCCAGAAGCGTTCCATCTATTTATCCATCCATCCGAGGCATTGGAAAGTAGCAGAAAAGCCTCTCTCGGAACCAGCACAATATACAAATTTTACATGGCAGTGCACAGTTTGGTAGCTCGTCCCCGACTGACTCTTGTTTCACCTTTTCTACCTTGGCCAACCACAATTTGCGCGCGCTACACAGTTTCGTTCCCGAGGGGAACCACAACAACTTTTACACACAGAATAACTAAGAATCCTAAGTGAATGTCAGCAGTTTACATAACAGTAAAAAAATACATTAAATAAAACAGAACATTTGCACATATTGACATTTCTACAAAAAATTATTCACACAGAAATTACAATTATGTACAGTAAGTTTTGTTCACCCCAAATGAGACGAAGAATATAAATGACAGATATACTACATTGCATAGAATCAAATCATGACATCAAAGTATTAACAAAGAATGGAGTATACAATTTTATGTTATCGATTCAAACAAGCAATATTTACAGAAGCTCAACGATGTAACATTAAATAAAACAAAAGCAAAATAAATCCGTACAGCATAAGAGCTATGGTGTTACAGCCTCAACGCATGCGTGTATCCTCCGTAGCATATTGTATCTCACACGATCACATCGGCCATGTTGCATCCGAAGTGTCGAAGACAGCATGAATACGCAGCTCCAGTATCTCCACATCTGGAATGCGCTCTGTATAAACGATACTTCTGAGATGGCCATATGACAGGAAATCGCATGGGTTGAGATCCGGTGAACGAGAAGGCCGTGCAACAGCGCCCCATCGTCTGATCCCTCGACCAGGGAAGACACGATGAGATGCGTCTGGACGTTAACGGCGAAGTGGGCTGGAGCACCACCATGTAGCAGTCACATAATCCTACGAATCATAAACTGCAGAGGAGGCAAAGTCACCTGCAAGAAATGCCGATAGTTCCGGCCTTTTAGGCGACATGGAAGGAAGACTGGTCCTAAAATACGGTCGCCAATAATCCCGGCCTACACATACCGGCTGCACTGATGCTGATGATCCACTGCCATCGTACCACAGGGGTTCTGCATACCATCCTACAGATGACCGCTAAGGAAGTTGAAGAGGTGGCTTCATCTGTGAGTAAGGTGGATGACACAAATCCCGTTATCGTGTTTGTCTGGTGAAGAAACCAGTGACAAACTGCTCCCGATGTGGAAAGCCTTTCGCTAGTAAGCCTTGCACACACTGTAAGTGATAGGGCAGGAACAGTTGTCATGGAGAGTGTTCCACACGGTCGTCGGCTTACCCTGTACTGACGGACAACTGCCTGGTACTGACACGGCGGTCGCCTTCCACATTGTTAATCATATTTTCCTCCAAGTCTGATGACTAAACATTTCGGATACGCCCTTCATGATTACCTGCTTCCTGAAACCATCCAATCTCAGGCAAACGGCGAAACTCAGCTGCAAATACTGAATGCTGTGGTTGTTGTCGGCGGCTCCTGATACAACCTTGCTGCCCGCCGCCCGTTGTCATATGCCTTTCCGTAAGTATACACCATGTCGACAAGCTCTAAATTCGAAAACGGAACCATTGTGTACAACACTGTATCACATCCACTGCAAGGTGAAACAGCAAGGGAAGTGAATCGGACAGAACATTACCACCGCAAGAGAAGGCGCTATGGCATGACGTATCACCCTCTAGGGGGAAACAATGCTTACACCCGATCGGAGGAAAGGATGCATACTGTAACTGTGGCTGCGTGGTACAGCGCGTATTAGATCGCAGTGTCTGCAACAAAGTATGATGGAATAAATGGTCTCTAGCACGGAAACCATGCGTTTCCGGACATAAGTTCATTAGATCTTTTCTGTTCCGTATCCTATCTAATCAGTCCCTAGATTTTGTACACGGCGGAAAAAAATCACCCTGTATAATCAATCTTCCGATTTACAGAGGTCTCTTCCACGTATGCAACCCTATTTTATGATTCTTATATCAAGTGTTAGCGATTGTTAAATTGTACCCTACGCAAAACTCTACCGGGCTGCTTCCTCGATCATTCCATTAGCTAATAACATACACAAAACTCACTTTCTCTATGAATTAGGAGTACATGAATTTCATTGTCCTGACCGCAATGCCTGTTATGTAGAGCGAACTGAGAGAATGGTTGATAGTAAATTTTGTGAGCATGTGGCTTTAAAAAGGAGAGCTATAGTTGCAAAATCAAATTTTTCTGCACATCTTGTTGACACTGCACATGACCCTCATGATTTGACATCGCAACTAAAGAAGCTATATATGGGGTATAAGGACAGAATTTAGGAACTCCTTGAGAAAATAGAGGTATTTTGTTATTGGAGATCTCCCCATGCCACATTGCTCATTGTGGTATGTGGCATTGAGTAACGAAAAATACCCAATTTTTGGAGCTTTTATGTGGTGCTGTGCAATGGCTCATTGGGAGAGAACAAAATTCGTAGATCAAGAACCAAGCCATTTTTTCCAGTAGCCAATGACAGTGCATGCACGTGTATTATTGCTAACTCCAAACCAAGTAAAAGAATGATAAGTAAACAAAGTTTCCGTAAGTCAATTTGTACGCTGAAGCTCTTTGAAATCGTAAGACGATTTATGCATGACAACCATGTAAGTAACTTTTCATAATGCAAGTCGAGCTGAAAGAGATAATTATGATTTG
Organism: Schistocerca piceifrons; assembly: GCF_021461385.2. Lineage (NCBI taxonomy): Eukaryota > Metazoa > Arthropoda > Insecta > Orthoptera > Acrididae > Schistocerca > Schistocerca piceifrons. Next base: position 432,557,189 of record NC_060138.1, read on the forward strand.
AACGTAATATTTATCAACAATGTATAACTTGTTTTTGAATATTAGCATTGATTTTCGTTTATATACAAAAGCAAATGTTATTAGTGCTTCAGTCTACACCAAATACATGTGAATTCTTCCTTCTGCTTCTAACATAATTAGTAAATTTAGTTTTGTATCTAAGGATGCGACTGTAATTTTATGCAATCCTATTACATACAATTTTTTTAAATAAAACTTAACTCCATCTGGACAGGCGTCGAAACGCCCAATGGTACCGACCGAATGCTTTATCATTCCTAGCCGATGTGTACATCACTGGATGCGGATATGGAGAGGCATGTGACCGCTCTCAAGACTTTAGTCAGTTTTTGTGGCCGGAGCTGCTACTTCCCAGTCAATTGCCCTCACAAGGACTGTGTGCACCCCAGCGCTCGGCACACTCAGAAATGCATGGAAATATAAGCAGCAAACTCAGTTTAATTGTTTGTTATCTGTAATGTCAAGTGGTAACATGTGCGATTTTATTTACGATGATTCGTCATGACGTAGATTCAAATGGTATGCAAATTTACGGTTTCAGAGCTGACGTATTTTTATATTGTTTTAATTTATATTTTAATGCCTGATTCTCATTATATTCTTTTATTCATGTAGTACTGAAGATAGCTAAACAGTAGCTGAAATCAATCTGAATAAACCGGCTGAAAATTTACGACTGATGCTGCCCTTCCTCATACCTTGTATTTACAGTGTGCTTATGGTAACGCGAGTGGTACTGAGAAGGGTACAATAACAACCTTGAAAAGAAACCTTAATAATAAGTTAAAAATAAGCGGGAAATGATATTTTCATTGCTGGTGGTGTTTTGTATAACAGCTTTTCAAGGTAACAGTCATTATTCTCTTTTCATAATAGCTGCGTTCAAGAAAGAAAAAAAACAATTGAAATCATGGTCATATTGCCACCAGTGGTATTCAGTGCAAAGACGACGAATAAATTTTAACGTACTGTAAATAGGAACATGAACAAAACATCATCGGATGCGACTGGCTTAGAGGGAGAAAGTCATTCAAATAGTGTTCAAAACATTTATTAAATTATCGTATTCAAAACAAGAGTGATATATATTTCCAGTGTGCTTATGGGATCACATTGTCCCCACTGGTAGTAGATAGGCTAATATGTATTAATAATGAAAGTCAATAAGATTTGTTTTCGAAACATCTAAAATGGGAATTCCTACTGCAAAGGGCTTATGAAAGATTACAAAAAGTTTGTACAGTCAATGACATCTACATTTTTGTTAATAATTAATCATTTTGAAATTTGGTTCAGCAATTAATGCTGCTGCTCAATATCTGCTTCTCCATGATGTTGCTAGTTTTACGTCCCATACATAATGCATAATTTTTAGAAACCCACTGTTATTCATTAGTTGGAAAAATTCTTCCCGCGATAATTGCTTGCACTCTTGCGTTTTTGTAGATTAAACTCACTGTGTTGTTCCAGCCACGGGACTTGCCTAAATGACGAAATTCGGCGACTATTTCTTTTTTTCTTAAAAAAAAAGGAATCAGTTTGTATGGTAAACACTGTTTTTCATTTCTTTGACATTAAAAACAATTTCTTTGGTTTATTAGTATCCGATGGGGATGACATGTTTTCTGGACGTATATGCAAATCTGAGTTAAGATTGTGAGTAAATTTTGGGTATTTTATTTATATTTTTAATTATTACACACAAATCTTGAAAGGAGTCTGGTTGACGATTATAACTAAAAGGAAATATAAGTCCAGGATACATTACAGTGTTTAATGTTTCTTATAAAAATCACAATAGCAGTAAAGATTCTACAATTTATTTCCATCTCAAAGGGATATGCGAAAACACAAGAAATGGTCATGTTACATTGATGGCTGTCACAGGGAAAACTAGCAGGACGGAACAAAACATGTCACTTAGAATGAGTTCGGCCAGAGACTACACGACATCATGGGCACCAGAACAACAGAAATAAGAGGAGAAAATTTACTATCCTTTGGGTCTGAAGAAACTTTGAATTTCTCGTTAGCCGACTAAAAAGTTACAATTCAAGTATAGGGCTTGCAGGCGTCATCTAACAGCATCCTCGCACCACACTTCTGTCAAACTGTAGCTGTAGTTTCCATTAATAATAATCACGTAGTATAAAGGTGTTTAAATATGATACAAGAACCACAGAATGTACATTATTTCCGCAATATAGGCCCATACGCAAGTTACGAAGCGACTGGACTAAGTAACAGCGCCTTCATATTGTAAGGAAATGTAGCGAACAGCCTTCAGCCTGCCTCTTGTTAAACAGGTGGTAGGCTAAAGGCTGTTCGCTACATTTTTCTTCATTTTTGTTTTTGAGTCCTCTGGTTTGATACGTCCCGTCATGATTTTCTCTCCCGCGTCAGCCTCTTCATGTCGTGGTGTTACTTACACCCTACATCCCCAATTATTTGTTACATGTATTCCAATCTCTGTTTTCCACTACAGTTTCAACACTCTAAAGCTCCATCCACTGCCACGCGGGTCATTCTCCGACATTTTAACACATGCTGCATCAGCCTGTTCTTTCTTCTTGTCGCTGTTTTCCAAATGTTCCTTTCTTCGACAATTCTACAAAATACCTCCTCTTTTCTTATCATTTCACCAAATTTTTTACATCCTTCCACAGCATCACATCTCTGACGCTTCGATTCTTTCCTCTTCCGTTTTTAACGTCGTCCATAAAACACCATCACACAAGGGTGTGCTCCAGATGTATATTCGCAGAAATGTATTCTGCAGACGAGGGTCGATGTTTAATGCTAGCAGACTTCTATTGGTTAGAAAGGTCCTTTATGTCTGTGGTGGTAGTCTGAGCTTTGTATCTTCCTGTTTTCTTCTGTCATGTGCTATTTTGCTTCCAACGTAGCAGAATTCTATAACTTCGTCTTCCGCGTGCTCCCCAATTTTGCTGTTAACTTCACATTTTTGCATGTCCTAGTTACTTTCCTATTTCTTCAATTCACTCTCACTCCACGATTTGTATTATTCCGTTCAACAAATCTTGTAAATCTCCATTAGTATGAGGATAGCTGTGTCATCAACGACTCGCACATAGATATGCTTTCTCTCTGAATTTTACTCACACTCATGAACTTTTATTTTATTTCCTTCATTGCTTCATCTACTTGATTACTCTGCAATTCACATGTAAGTGCTTGGCAGAGGGTTCATCGAACCACAATCATAATGAAACTTCCTGGCAGATTAAAACTGTGTGCCCGACCGAGACTCGAACTCGGCTGTGTGTACCGGGCGTGAGTCGTGCTTCGGTAGCTCAGATGGTAGAGCACTTGCCCGCGAAAGGCAAAGGTCCCGAGTTCGAGTCTTGGTCGGGCACACAGTTTTAATCTGCCAGGAAGTTTCATATCAGCGCACACTCCGCTGCAGAGTGAAAATCTCATTCTGGAAACATCCCCCAGGCTGTGGCTAAGCCATGTCTCCGCTATATCCTTTCTTTCAGGAGTGCTAGTTCTGCAAGGTTCGCAGGAGAGCTTCTGTAAAGTTTGGAAGGTAGGAGACGAGATACTGGCAGAAGTAAGGCTGTGTGTACCGGGCGTGAGTCGTGCTTCGGTAGCTCAGATGGTAGAGCACTTGCCCGCGAAAGGCAAAGGTCCCGAGTTCGAGTCTCGGTCGGGCACACAGTTTTAATCTGCCAGGAAGTTTCATATCAGCGCACACTCCGCTGCAGAGTGAAAATCTCATTCCACAATCATAATATCTCCCTACCATTTCACTCCCGAGCAGCGCGCGGGAAAAATGAACACCTAAACCTTTCTGTTCGAGCTCTGATTTCTCTTATTTTATTTTGATGATCATTCCTACCTATGTAGGCTGGGCTCAACAAAACATTTTCGCATTCGGAAGAGAAAGTTGGTGACTGAAATTTCGTAAATAGATCTCGCCGCGACGAAAAACGTCTTTGCTTTAATGACATCCATCCCAACTCGCGTATCATATCTGCCACACTCTCACCCCTATTACGTGATAATACAAAACGAGCTGCCCTTTTTTGCACCCTTTCGATGTCCTCTGTCAATCCCACCTGGTAAGGATCCCACACCGCGCAGCAATATTGTAACAGAGGACGAACGAGGGTAGTGTAAGCAGTCTCTTTAGTGGACTTGTTGCATCTTCTAAGTGTCCTACCAATGAAACGCAACCTTTGGCTCGCCTTCCCCACAATATTATCTATGTGGTCTTTCCAACTGAAGTTGTTCGTAATTTTAACACCCAGGTGCTTAGTTGAATTGACAGCCTTGAGAATTGTACTATTTATCGAGTAATCGAATTCCAACGGATTTCTTTTGGAACTCATGTGGATCACCTCACACCTTTCGTTATTTAGCGTCAACTGCCACCTGCCACACCATACAGCAATCTTTTCTAAATCGCTTTGCAACTGATACTGACCTTGGATGACCTTACTAGACGGTAAATTACAGAATCATCTGCGAACAACCTAAGAGAACTGCTCAGATTGTCACCCAGGTCATTTACACTCCTGGAAATTGAAATAAGAACACCGTGAATTCATTGTCCCAGAAAGGTGAAACTTTATTGACACATTCCTGGGGTCAGATACATCACATGATCACACTGACAGAACCACAGGCACATAGACACAGGCAACAGAGCATGCACAATGTCGGCACTAGTACAGTGTATATCCACCTTTCGCAGCAATGCAGGCTGCTATTCTCCCATGGAGACGATCGTAGAGATGCTGGATGTAGTCCTGTGGAACGGCTTGCCATGCCATTTCCACCTGGCGCCTCAGTTGGACCAGCGTTCGTGCTGGACGTGCAGACCGCGTGAGACGACGCTTCATCCAGTCCCAAACATGCTCAATGGGGGACAGATCCGGAGATCTTGCTGGCCAGGGTAGTTGACTTACACCTTCTAGAGCACGTTGGGTGGCAAGGGATACATGCGGACGTGCATTGTCCTGTTGGAACAGCAAGTTCCCTTGCCGGTCTAGGAATGGTAGAACGATGGGTTCGATGACGGTTTGGATGTACCGTGCACTATTCAGTGTCCCCTCGACGATCACCAGTGGTGTACAGCCAGTGTAGGAGATCGCTCCCCACACCATGATGCCGGGTGTTGGCCCTGTGTGCCTCGGTCGTATGCAGTCCTGATTGTGGCGCTCACCTGCACGGCGCCAAACACGCATACGACCATCATTGGCACCAAGGCAGAAGTGACTCTCATCGCTGAAGACGACACGTCTCCATTCGTCCCTCCATTCACGCCTGTCGCGACACCACTGGAGGCAGGCTGCACGATGTTGGGGCGTGAGCGGAAGACGGCCTAACAGTGTGCGGGACCGTAGCCCAGCTTCATGGAGACGGTTGCGAATGGTCCTCGCCGATACCCCAGGAGCAACAGTGTCCCTAATTTGCTGGGAAGTGGCGGTGCGGTCCCCTACGGCACTGCGTAGGATCCTACGGTCTTGGCGTGCATCCGTGCGTCGCTGCGGTCCGGTCCCAGGTCGACGGGCACGTGCACCTTCCGCCGACCACTGGCGACAACATCGATGTACTGTGGAGACCTCACGCCCCACGTGTTGAGCAGTTCGGCGGTACGTTCACCCGGCCTCCCGCATGCCCACTATACGCCCTCGCTCAAAGTCCGTCAACTGCACATACGGTTCACGTCCACGCTGTCGCGGCATGCTACCAGTGTTAAAGACTGCGATGGAGCTCCGTATGCCACGGCAAACTGGCTGACACTGACGGCGGCGGTGCACAAATGCTGCGCAGCTAGCGCCATTCGACGGCCAACACCGCGGTTCCTGGTGTGTCCGCTGTGCCGTGCGTGTGATCATTGCTTGTACAGCCCTCTCGCAGTGTCCGGAGCAAGTATGGTGGGTCTGACACACCGGTGTCAATGTGTTCTTTTTTCCATTTCCAGGAGTGTATATAGATCAGGAACAGCAGAGATCCCAGGACGCTTCCCTGGGGAACACCTGATATCGCTTCAGTTTTACTCGGTGATCTGCCGTCTATTACTACAAACTGCGACCTTCCTGACAGGAAATCACGAATCCAGTCGCACAACTGAGACGATACCCCACAGGCCCGCAGCTTGATTAGAATTCGCTTGTGAGGAACGGTGCCAAAGCTTTCCGCAAATCTAGAAATACGGAATCAACTGGAGATCCCCTGTCGATAGCGGCCATTACTTCGTGAGAATAAAGAGCTAGCTGTGTTGCACAAGAACGATGTTTTCTGAAACCATGCTGATTACGTATCAATAGATCGTTCCCTTCGAGGTGATTCATAATGTTTGAATACAGTATATGCTCCAACACCCTACTGCAAACCGACGTCAATGATATAGGTCTGTAGTTCGATGGATTACTCCTACTACCCTTCTTAAACACTGGTGCGACCTGCGCAATTTTCCAATCTGCAGGACCGGCCGAAGTGGCCGTGCGGTTAAAGGCGCTGGAGTCTGGAACCGCAGGACCGCTACGGTCGCAGGTTCGAATCCTGCCTCGGGCATGGATGTTTGTGATGTCCTTAGGTTAGTTAGGTTTAACTAGTTTTAAGTTCTAGGGAACTAATGACCTCAGCAGTTGAGTCCCATAGTGCTCAGAGCCATTTGAACCAATCTGCAGGTACAGATCTATCGGTGAGCGAGCGGTTGTATATGATTGCTAAGTATGGAGCTATTGTATCAACGTAATCTGAAAGGAACCTAATCGGTATACAATCTGGACCTGAAGATTTGCCCGTATCAAGCGATTTGAGTTGCTTGGCAACCACTGGGGTATCTACTTCTAGGAAACTGATGCTAGCAGTTGTTCGTGTTTCAAATTCTGGAATACTGCGTTCAATAATTCCGCTTTAGCGGCACAGTCGTCGGTAACAGTGCCATCGGCACTGCGCAGCGAAGGTATTGACTGCGTCCTGCCGCTTGTGTACTTTACATACGACCAGAGTTTCTTCGGGTTTTCTACCAAATTTCGAGACATTGTTTCGTTGTGTAACCTATTAAAGGCATCTCGCATTGAATTCCGTGTCAAATTTCGCACGTCTGTATGCAGCTATATGCAGATTTAACATGGAGCCAAAAGACTGCACCCAGGTCTTACATTCATTGTAATCCGAGGCTTTCGTTCTTTGTCTTCCATTCTTAATGTTCCCTCTTCATTCTTGTACATACTGTGTGCTCATCGTCTTTCCTTATACCTCACTCCAAATTTCTCAGAATTTTGAACGTGTTGTACCATTTTACACTGTCGAACGCTTTCTCTACGACGTCAAATCCAATGACGATGTCTTTCTTTCATTTAATCTTGCTTCCATTACGATGCATAACTTGTGAACAGTATCTCTGGTTCTTTTATCTCTCTGAATACAACCTCATCGTTACCTAAAAGATTCCTCAGTTATCTTTTCTATTCTTTAGCAACATGGTTCATGATCCGTTAAGCTGACACTGGGGTATTTCTCGCATTTATCTGTCCTTGCTAGCATCGACCGAGCGAGGTAGCGCAATGGTTAGCTCGCTGGACGCTCAGTCAGGTGGATGACGGTTCAAGTATGCGTCCGCCCTTAAATAAGTTTACCGTTACTCCAGCCTATTACTCAAGGAAAAAGCCGGGATGGTTCCTCCACTCCCGCCTCCCTCCCTTCCCCCTCTTAATCAGAGCGTGTGCTTCTTCTCTAATGGTTGTCCACGGGACGTTAACAACTAATCTTCTTTCCTCCATTCATTGCTATCCTCAGGACTGCGTGGATACTTTTCCAAAAATAAGACAGTAAGTTTCCAGTCTCATACAGTCTACAAATAAACTTGAATAGTAATTTGGTTGGCACTTCCATAATTGGTTATGAAACTTCCGAGGGAATGTTATCTATCACCACAGCCTAATTTCATCGCACTTCATCCAAAGCTTTGTTACTCTCCATATCTAAAACTAGTTCCCTAGTGTGTTCCACTTCGGTACCTATTTCGTGTATCACATTTCCACGCCATCGTACAAGCCATCAATGTACCCTTTGCACTTATGGCTCGCTCTTCTTATAATGGAATTCCTTTTACCACACTTAATGTTTGCGCCTTTTACCTTAATTTCACCGAAGGCTTGACCTTTCTAACGCTGCATCGGTGATTCGGTTGACCATTTCTTTCCTGATAAGCTGTCATATTTTATGAAACCATTTCGGCTTAGCTTTCCTATACCTTCTGATTATTTCAGTTCTTATTTACCTGCTGTGTTTCCGTCTTTCCCTGAACATTTTTATACCTCCTTTTTCGTCGAACAATTGAAGAGTTTCTTCTGTTGCCCATGGTTCTCCACAGTTACCTTCCTTGTGCCTGTGTTTGTCAGTACAACTTCTGTGAGTGCCCGTTTTGGAGACTTTCATTCCTCGGCAAATATACTGCCCAATGTGGTATTCTCTATCGCAGTAAAGCCTTAGAGAATTTCAAACGAATCTCACCAGTTCTCATTACTTCCGTAACCCACTGCATCCCACATTGATGCTTCCAGATGATTCTTTTAAAATTCTGCCTGCACTTCTGCATAATTAAAATGTGTTCCGAGCCAGGAAGTGGATTACGGAGTAAAAAGTACAGCATACTATTAAGAAAAGGCGTCCCGTTGTTCATATCTCCGTAACGAACAAAAATAGAAAAAAAGACAATCATTTCTGTTAATATTTCCCTGATACAAAAACGGTATTTCATTGATAAGTTTTTTTATTTTGCAACTGGACAAAATCATGTTACTTTCATCTTCCACGGATTATTTAACACGATAATTCGTGGTGATGTGGAACAAGTCATTTTACATTCACATTGCACATTAATTTGTAAATATGGCTACATGCAGAACAGTTAAAAGGTTTTTTTTTATTTTTTAATATACACATGTAAGTTGGTAATTCCTACCCAGCACATTTTATACATTACAATAACAGGAATTCTTCTATGGAATAGAAGGAGCTATGAAGGAGAAACTTTTTCAGTTAGTTTTCAAACTTTACTTCGCCCTTGACATTTTTATAGCACTGGGTAAGATCAAAAACTTTAGCTGCTGCATTTTGAACCCTTTTGTGCAAAATAAAACCTTAAATGTGGAGTAATGAATGTCATTTTTCTTCTGGTACTGTAGTTAGGTATATCATTGTTACTTTTGAACTATAGTGGATTATTTACATCAATCTTCATGAAGGAATAAATATACTGTCATGTAGGAGTCACACTGCCCAACTACTTAAACAAATGTCTACAAGATAATCGTAGGTGATGAGTTACCCCAGAACGTGATTAGATATGACATTTTAGAATGAAAATACATAAAATGTATCAACCTACTAATTTGTGTCTTCCCAAAAATTTGCAGTGGTTATGAGTGCAAAAGTGGCTGTATTCAGTTGTTTCGAAATTTCCAAAACTTGCTTTTCCCAGTTTAAATTTTCATCAATATGTACACTTCAAGAATTTTAAAGTTTCCATCCTATTTATTATTTCCTCACCATGTGTCAAACTTATCTTTCGTGCAGTACCTCTGGATGTGCAGAACTGATAATGTTGTCTCTTTAAAAATGAGGGTAAGACCTTACGAAAATCACCAGTCAACATTGCTTTTAAGTACTTTGTTTAGCAATTCTTCTGTTTCTCTATGTATATAATGCAATAAAACTGACTACAATACTCGTGTCATGTGCGGAAAACTAATTTTGCTTTTGTATATTAGATGAAAGGTCGTTTACATACATAAGGAAAAATAATGGACCTGAGGTACTCTGGGGAACCCCATGTATGATTTCTTCCCGGCCAGAATTACGTCCCCAAACTATATTGGTTGAATTACTAAGTACAACTTGGTGTATTTTTTTAATTAGATATTACATTATCCATTGGTTGGATATATCATTATTCCCATTAAACTTGAATTTATCCAGGAGAATATTGTGATACACACAATAAAACGCCCTAGGTAGGTAGTAGAAAATACCAACTGGAACTATTTTAGTATTTCATGTTTGTAAAGTGAAAGAGCAACCAGCATTTTCAACAGAGCAACTCTTCTGAAATCCAAATTATGATTTGCTGAGGATATATCTGTTGACAGGGTGAGATATTATTCTAGAATACATCATCTTCTCAAAAAGCTAGGAAAATATCGTGGGTGATATCTGCAGTGCTAGATTTTGATGATTGATTGACAGTTCAAAAAGTAAACAGTTTTTTAAATACAGATGTTAAAGCTATTAAATATAAAACTCAATGAAGTCCAATAGTCCGCTGTATCTGTATTTATTTTATTATAGACTCACACAACCGGTTTCGAAACTTTCAACTTGGGTTTTCTGGTATATATAAATGCTATGTCATATGGTGGAGAGAATAGTTATAGAACGCCGCAGAGTAGCAGTTGGCGAGGCTAGGCAAAGTTCTCAGCCCTCCTCCATCAATAAAATAAAAAGAACGTCACTAATGATGAACGTCATGTCTGTGTTACAATCACGAACTGACACCACTTCACCGTTTAAGATATGTTCTTGTCGGCCTATGTCATGCAACAGACAATACCCCGAGAACTTTGCCTAGACACGCCAACTGTTGTTCTGCGATATTGTTATCTGCTTCTGTAACATATAACATAGTATTTACACTGAAGCGCCAAAGAAACTGGCATAGGCATGCCCATTCAAAAACAGAGATATGTAAACAGGCAGAATACGGTGCTGCGGTCACCAACGCCTGTATAGGATAACAAGTGTCTGGCGCAGTTGTTAGATCAGTTATTGCTGCTACAATCGTAGGTTATCAAGATTTAAATGAATTTCAACGTGCTGTTATAGTCGGCGCATGAGAGATGGGCCACAGAATCTCCGAGGTAGCGATGAAGTGGGGATTTTGCATTACGACCTTTTCACGAGTCTACCGTGAATATCAGGAATCCATAAAACATCAAATATCCGACATCACTGCGGCCGGTAAAAGATCATGCAAGAACGGAATCAACGACGTCTGATGAGAATCGTTTCTGCGTGACAGAAGTGCAATCCTTCCCGAAATTGCTGTAGATTTGTATGTTGGGCCATCAACAAATGACAGCGTGAGAACCATTCAGTATAGGCTTTCGGGACCAAAGGCCCACTCGTGTGCTCTTGATGACTGTACGGTCACCTGGGCCCGTCAACGCTGACATTGGACTGTTTATGACTGGCTACATATTGCTTGGTTTGACGAGTCTCCTTTAAAACTGCATCGAGCGCATGGAGGTGTATGGGTATGGAGACAACCTCATAGACACTGCGTGTCAGCACGCGGCTGTTCATGCTAGTTGAGGCGCTGTAGTAATGTGGAGCTTATGCAGTTGGAGTGATATACGTCTAGATACGACTCTGAGAGGTGACATATACATGAGCATCCTGTGTGAACCTGTCTGATTACCTCATTCCGACAGACTTCAGCAATTTCATCAGGACGATGGGATACTGCACACGTCCAGAACTGCTACAGAGTGGATCCAGGAACGCTCTTCGGAGTTTAAGCACTTCCACTAGCCAGCAAACTCTCCAGACATGAACAGTATTGAGCATATCTGGAATGCCTGTTCAAGAAAGTCCCCCCCCCCCCCCGTCCTCGTTGTCTTATTGATTTATGGAGAGTTCTGCAGAATTCATGGTGTCAGTTCCCTCCAGCACAACTTTACACATCAGTTGAGTGTATGCCACGTCGTGTTGCGGCACTTCTGCTTGCTCACGGAGGTCCTACACGATATGAGGTATATATAGAAGAAGACGCACTTCAAAGTTGCGAAACAGGTCTATAATCGACTTGGATAAATATAGCTACAGCCGACTAATGGACTTTTCATTCAGTTTTATATTTAATAATTTTAAAAATGGTTCAAATGGCTCTGAGCACTATGGGAGTTAACTGCTGTGGTCATCAGTCCCCTAGAACGTAGAACTACGTAAACCTAACTAACCTAAGGACATCACACACATCCATGCCCGAGGCAGGATTCGAACCTGCGACCGTAGCAGCAGCACGGTTCCAGACTGTAGCGCCTAGAACCTCTCGCCACCCCGGCCGGCAATAATTTTATCAACTGTGTATAAAAATCGGTAGTGTATAACTATTTTACTGTGGTTACCCCATTATCTTGATAAGCAGGGTTTGGGGTGGTCAAGATAAATGACTCACCCCATACGGCCACCTTTCAGTATGACCGATGTCCTGCGCGTGGGGGCACAGAGCACTGGCGCACGTGGCGCGGATGTCGGTCACGGTTGCCTGAGACCGATTCTCTGGCCCGGCCGGCTACCTGCAGCGCCGTATATTTTGCACTGCGGGGAGAAGCGAGCAGTATCGGATTGGCGCGCAGTGTCACGCCCCCGGGAGCGTCCCAGTGGGGCTAATTGGAAGGTTATTTAGTAATCGGCAGCCCATATCGATTGCGGCCGCCCGCCCGCCCCCAGGTACTCTGACGTCACGGCTTCCCCGTCACCTGCAGCAGCCGAGAACGCCCCTCTCGGGCGCGGCGTTGTTCCCTTCGATTAGCTGATAACTTCGTCAGCACGCAGCACAAAAGCCGGCCCGTCAGCGCCAGACCTCGTGGCCGATAGCTGCAGTAACCTCTAAACTTGGTAAAATGCAATATCGCGTTTATGTAGCTTCTTAGCAGCAACTTTCTCAGTCAGCGTTAACGTAAACAGACTAAGCAGAAAAACACAATATTCACCGACAAACAAAGTTTCTGTCGTTAATATTTCTGTACAAACATGGAGTTTTTTGTCCGTTGCCTAACGAGAACCATTTCGGACAAAACAAACATGGCGACTAGAACAAAATTTAAGCCAGTGTTTTTCATAAAGAAACAAGCAAACATTGACGTTAGCTACATCTCGGAAATGTTAAACTGTTCAATTCTTACTAAAAGATTGTCTTAAAAGATCGAAGAGCGTTTTAATGTAGTGAATTATGTGTCTGGTGTGGTCAGTTCAGAGGGATAGCTGACTTTTTCATTAGCTTCAAGAAATCTACAGAAAGTGTTCCATTCCTATTCATTCGTAAACGCGACCTGTTCAGAGATCTCCGAACTCTTGGAAGGCCTGAGCCGGTTTCAGTTCCGTGTTGATACGAAGTATGCACTTCCCACAGTAACTCCTCAGCTGTATTCACAGATAAAAGTTCCAGGAGAATAAGGTCGACCGAGAGTACAAGCTACGCAAAGAATTCTCCACTGTTAGTTTATCTCTCGTTTTACACATCGGTCAATGCATTCAGAATCACACGAGCGATAAAAAGTAAAGCGCTATTTCTTATAAATCGTATTATGCCTTTGAGCAGATTCTATAGTAGTTATAGACGAGTTCGACATCGTTTGATTTTGTCAATAACACCAAAAAATATTGTCCAAGTAATAACTAAAAGTATTACCGATAAAAGTTACGATCAGACATTCACGCGAAGAATCCATTGTCAATGTATCTCCAAATGTTTTGGAGGCCCTCTTTGTAGCAATTACGCAGTGTCCGTAATACCCGTATTTTATTTTCGCAATACTGGTGAGTATAAAAGATAGTGAAAAGTAATTCAGTTGGAAAACAGGTAAAATAACAAGTTTATATATTAACATTTGTATGTAGGTTAGAGGCAGTCAGCTGGCGATAGTAGATAATGAATAATAGCTATCCTTATAACATATTAGATGGTAATTTGGAGAAAGGTGGAGATGAGAAATTGGGTAAATAGAGAACTTTGATCTAACAGACGTAAATGGCTATTGACGAATATATTGATTACATTTTGCACCGTTCTTTTGCTACACAGTTTTCAAACAGTTTTCTCTGTTTCAAATACAACTTATGACAATTACGATATTAAACTTCCTGGCGGATTAAAACTGTGTGCCGCAGCGAGACTCGAACTCGGGACCTTTGCCTTTTGGGAGCAAGCGCTCTACCATTTTTTTTTTAAGAACGTTTATTTACACCAAAGATCCAAAGATAAAATATATCATACAAAGATATTAAACATTGACGTGCCAAGTCATGAGATACCTCCTGATATTCAGCTGCCAATGGGCGTTGACATATATCAACGGGAACAGGTGAAAATCTGTGCACCGACCTGGACTCGATAACGGGATCTCCTGCTTCCGTGGCAGACACTCTATCCATCTCTCTCTTTTTTTTTTTTTTTTTTTTTTTTAACCACCCACAGACTGGCCGGCTCACCGGACCTCGACACAAGTCCGCCGGGCGGATTCGTGCCGGGGACCAAGCACTCCCCACTCCGGAAAGCCGTGCGTTTGACCGCATTTTTTTTGTTTTTTTTCTTTTTTTTGTTATATACAAACATAAACTGCTTCTGGCATATATATATATATATATATATATATATATATATATATAGAAGCAGTATATATATATATATATATATATATATATATATATGACGATGACCTTTATAAAATATTTCTGGGAAACGTAAATACATGGACTTTTTTTATATATAATGGAGTAACAATAGCAAACATAAACTGCTGCTAACATTTTTATTTGTTATATAAGACGATGACCTTTATAAAATAAAATATTTCTGGGAAACGTAAATAAGTGGACTTTTTTTACATAATAGTATATATATATATATATATATATATATATATATATATATATATATACTGCTTCTGTCAGTACAAAACAATAACGGTCTACATTCCTCTTTTGGGCGTGTACCTCGCTAATCCCGTTATACCTCGCGTTGGTGTCGGGTACGTCTTCACGTGTGGTTATGGATCCTCTCCACTGTCCTGTTCCTTTCTTGTTCTGATACTTATAGTCAATAATTACATTCTCCTACCCAGGACACCCCAACTGGGTGGGGGATCAAGCAAAGCACTCCCTAAAAAATTTTCGTAATATGTTCGATATCTCGGATGTCTCATAAGCTGTGACTGATGTTCTTGTAGTAAGGCCCAAAAGTCGAGCACGTTCTTACTGCCGTCTCGGAAAAGATAACGCACAGTCAAACCTCGAATCCAAGTCACTGCGTTTGTCTTTGTTCGGGGATAATATGTCCTATCTGGTAGAAGTAGTATCCGTGGTTCTATTGCTTGCGGCCCCACCCGAAGGAGGAAGGCGATCATTTTTTTGACCAAACACCATACGTCCGCCGAAGGTCCGCATATCAGGCGATGCTCCTCTGTGTCTATAACACTGCACTGCGGACACAGTGGCTCGTCCGCCATATGAATTGTATGCAACCTGGAACGAGTCACGTATTTCCCATTTACCACCTGATACCACAGTGCGCGAGTTATCGTATCAAGGTGTAGGTGGTGCACTGTACGCCATACCACTGACCACGTAACTGTTGGTTGGCGGCGCTCTAAGGCATTATTCGGCCGTCGTCGAGTCAATATGTGATATATATATCACGTGCCGTTGCCGTCCTGGTTGTCGTTAGTTCCATATGTACATAACTGTGTTCCAGAAAAAAGGTTCGCATATGGGCAAGCGATGGTGAGATGTGAGACACCGCTACCGGAGCCGAACGAGAAGGTGGAGCGAGTTCGTCTATCAAGCTGCCCGTCAGACTTGTCTGGTGTCGTGTCCACATCTTTATCATTGTGGTTACATAAATAGCCACTGCTCGGTCGCGTACGTGGACTAGTCCAAGACCTCCACGACTACGAGGAAGGGTGAGGGTTTCGTATCCAACCCTAAAAAGCAGACCTGTGCTCACAAAATATCCTAGTGCCGCCAGGATTCGGCAGGCCAACCCCACCGGCATATTTTTATAATGGTTCAAATGGCTCTGAGCATTATGGGACTTAACATCTATGGTCATCAGTCCCCTAGAACTTAGAACTACTTAAACCTAACTAACCTATGGACATCACACCATCCATGCCCGAGGCAGGATTCGAACCTGCTACCGTAGCGGTCGCACGGTTCCACACTGTAGCGCCTAGAACCGCTCGGCCACCCCAGCCGGCTTTTGTTTTTCTTCTGATTCATTCTGTAATAATTTTTGCCATTCATGCAAGACAGGAAAATAGAATTCGATATTTTTCGTGTCTCCCTTACCAGCCGGCTGTCCTTATCAGACATCTCTATTGTTAGACGTGAACAATTATCTCTTTATTCCGTAGCGACCTCCACAACATCCGTCTCTATCAATGCAAAAAAAAAAAAAAAAAAAAAAAAAAAGTCTTACAGATGCGCGCGCGATTGCGATTGTGTGTGTGTGTGTGTGTGTGTGTGTGTGTGTGTGTGTGTGTGTTTGGTTTAATGACGAATCTAGAGTATTTGTACCTTTTGGAACATGGTGCAAAAAGATGAGATTTATGAAGACTTGTTCCTACAGTGCAGTGGGCGTTAGCCACTGGCAAGATGTGAGCTGCCTGGAGGTATGAGCTACTGAGGGATATGTGTCAGCTACTGGGGAAAACTGTGTGCTTCTCATTCCTCTTGTAATGTATTATAATATTATTGCGCTTTTAAAATAACCACTAAAGGGAGAGAGAAATAGAAAGAGGGAAGGATCGTGTGGGGGGGGGGGGGGGTGTAGGAACGAGACTGAGAGAGAGAGATAGAGTGAGACTGAGATAGGATATTCATTTAGGTTTATAAAGCAAAAAAATGACGATTTTGAGATAGACGTGAATACGAAATTAGGAGTAAAGACTTCTAGCAACCAAATACAGAGATATGTAAACAGGCAGCATACGGCGCCTATACACGCCAAAAGTGTCTGGCGCAGTTATTAGATCGGTTACTGCTGCTACAATGGCACGTCATCAAGATTGAAATGCGTTTGAACGTGGTGTTACGGGCGATTCACGAGCAATGGGACACAGTATCACCGAGGCAGCGATGAAGTGGGGATTTTCCTGTACGACCATTTCACTAGTGCAACGCGAAAATCAGGAATCCGGTAAAACACCAAATACCCGACATTGCTACGGCAGGAAAAAGATCCTGCAGGAACGGAACCAACGACGACTGAAGAGAATCGTTCAACGTGACAAAAGTGCAATCCTTCCGGAAATTGCTACAGATTTCAATGTTGGGCCATCAGCAAGTGCCAGCGTGCGAACCATTCAACGAAAGATCGTCGATGTGGGCTTTCGGAGCTGAAGGCCGACTCGTGTAGCCTTGATGACAACACGACACAAAACTTTACGCCTCGCCTGGGCCCGATAACACCGACATTGGACTGTTGATGACTGGAACTTGTTGCCTAGTCGAACGAGTCTCGTTTCCAATTGTATCGAGAGAATGGGCAACCTCATTAATCCATGGACTCTGCCTATAAGCAGGGAACTGTTCAAGGTGTTGAAGGCTCTGCAGTTGTGTGAGGAATGTTTAGTAGAAGGAATATGGGACCCCTGATACATCTAGATACGATTCTGACACGTGACACGTACGGAAGCATCTTATCTGATCACTTGCATCCATTCATGCCCACTGTGCACTGGGAAATTCTATCAGGACATTGAGACATCCAACAAATCCAGAGTTGCTACAGAGTGGCTCCAAGAACACTCTACTGGGTTTAAACACTTCCACTGGCCACCAAACTCCCCAGATACGAACCTTATTGATAATATCTGTAATGTCTTGCATCTTGCTGTTCTGAAGAAATCTCTATTCCCTCGTACTCTTACGGATTTACGGACAGCCCTGCAGGATTCATGGTATCAGTTCCCTCCAGCCCTGCTTCTGGGTACGAGAACGCGGAGGAAAAAAGCCCGTATATATAGTTATTCATAAGTGCCTGTGGCGTGTTACGAGGTGGCTACGCGAAGTCTACAAGGTACACAAACAACTGTCACATATCAATGGATGCAACACCCCTCACATTACAGGTATTCAATATGATCACTGTTTGTGATGTGCCAAAGGGCAATGTGGTAGTCAAACTCTTGCCTTATGCGTCCCAACGCGTAATGTTCCAAATCAGGGACCGCACTCATTATCCTTACTTGCCTCTTTTCCAAATAAAATGGTATTGGCAACAGGAACACGCGATCTTTGACGGTCCCCATGCGAAATCCAACACTCAGACAGTTTGGCACTGGTGTAATCACGAATGTCTGAAAGAATGTGTGGTGAATCACCGTTTTATTTCAAAATGATGGCTCCTGTGTATTGTTGTGATGGTAGCATAAACCGTAGCGGCAATACCTCCAGGTTCTCGAAACAAGTTACAGTTTTCTCACCAGAGACAATTCTTCCACGGTCTTTGGAAGAGATGGCAGAAAAGACGTTAACTGTAGGTGAATCATACATTTGTTTCACAATTCTGTGTGGATTTTCTGTGTCCCAAACACACGCATTATGATGGTTCATCTTTCCAGATACACGAAACGTATCGTAGTCATAGAAAACCAGCCTCTTACTCGAGTTACCGCTGCAAGTCATTGTAAATGTGAGGATGGAGCCCACTGTCCCTAGCAGTATGCGCATGCATCGACAGCCAGTATAATTTTACACTCAGACATTTGCAAAGAACGCACCAGAAAGCTTACTGCGGTATCTGCAGTACTCTACTTGCCCAGCCTTCTCTGCTGACACAGTATTACAATGACAGTGTTGCTCAGAAGAATGATGCAATCTTCCTTCGAACATGCATGCATGTCCAAAGGAACTGGCACTGTGGCGACTATAGATGTTATAGAACACGTGAAATGCATTCAGAGCTGCGAATATAGAACAACAACAGCTATATAATGGAATGACGTGAATTAGAATTTGTACTGGACCGTGACTCGAATCTGGATTTCCCACATATCAAGAGTGGTCACCTTATCATTTTTATAAAGCTGATAATGTTACCTAATAGTGACCGGAAAGAACAACGAAGTGCAAAGTATGGCGTTAAGGAAAGTGCATCGAGAATTCTTACGCCGAAAATTCGCAACAAATGTGCAGCTGGGCATGAGCGCTGGGCATTCATGTGGCCATAGACGGTGCTCGCCCAGTTGTGTCACTTTTTAATTTTTCATTTGTTTGTAACGTGGGAGAATAAATGAACATCAGATTCGCACCTTACATGAGAGCTTCATACATCGCAATGGGAAGGCGAATATGTCACCTGCTACGGTCGCAGGTTCGAATCCTGCCTCGGGCATGGATGTGTGTGATGTCCTTAGGTTAGTTAGGTTTAAGTAGTTTTAAGTTCTAGGGGACTGATGACCTAAGATGTTAAGTCCCATAGTGCTCAGAGCAATTTGAATATGTCAACTAAATTCAGCGGTAATGAGCAAATTTGCCTAGCAGTATGTAATGCAAAAAGGGATGACATTCAATTTACGGTAATTAACACACCATTCCCATAATGCATGTTTGAGCTGAACGTGAAACAAGCGGCGAGAGGTCTTTTAGTTTGGAATTCAGAGGGATGACGCAGAGGCAAGGCTGCACTACAGGGAGTACCACAGAAACCACTTAAAGGGGTGTCCCAGGTGGGAAGTCAGCTACCGACCAGGTGACTCTGATGGGGAGAGCGAGTATAACGGCCCATCTGAGGGGTGACAGGAAAGAAAGCTATTAGAAAACTTTGTTTTGGAATTACAAATGGATACGAAACAAGATCAGTAATGCATTTTCGATCACATGTCCAGCGTGTGCTAAACACGTGAGAGAGTCAATGTACGCATTTAGGCGTCTGGAATAGGCACAAAACGTCCAATTTGAGGAAACGCGCTAGCCAGGAGAACGGAGCCAGAGTTTCGACGCAATTTAATGGTAGGGACCCTGCGATTGGTAGAGAGAGTTTCCAAAAAATAAGAGGAACGCTCCTATTGGTCGAAAAATGCTGTGACGTGAAGAACGAAAGACCTTAGGTGGGGAGACAGTTTGGCTATGTGTAGGACATGACGGAAATTTTCGTGGACTCTTCTCTGAACTGGTGTCAAGTGCAGAACGGAGCGCATAACGCTTTTTACGACACAGAGGAGTAATTTGTGTGAACACTGATTTCACAGTGACAGATATCCACCTAGAAATTAGCTCTAGCATTGTTTAGCTCCAACTGTGGAGAAACGAACCAGGTAATTAGTTAATTGTTCTTGTCAGAACTGAGAGGGCATTTAATATGCACGCTGCTACAATCATGCACGTATATCGTCACATTCTAAGACTAGGGATGAGTACATGTTATCGTGCATAATGAGAAACATAGGGAAAGTTTCCGCTGGAAAATTTAGCAAAGGTGTAATTAGTTTTATAGGAATTTCAGCTGAACAGTGCAGCCTAGCAGACGACAGGTCATCACAGCTTAAGGTAAAAACCACGTGCAGAGGCGTAAACTTGTTGATTCACTAACTTGCGTCCACTGTAAACTCGAGCGACCTTGGGCAATCTTTTGCTCTATTTGTCACATAACTAACCATCCACCATAGATTTGATTGTCATCCTAAAAATAATATCGAATTTTGAACCGGATTCGGACGATTTTCGTAGTACTGACCAATATCATAATGTAAGTGTAGGAACAATTCTGTAAAGAAACTTCTGGTTAAACTTTAATATT
This sequence comes from Schistocerca piceifrons, assembly GCF_021461385.2. Classification (NCBI taxonomy): domain Eukaryota; kingdom Metazoa; phylum Arthropoda; class Insecta; order Orthoptera; family Acrididae; genus Schistocerca; species Schistocerca piceifrons. Next base: position 432,577,773 of record NC_060138.1, read on the forward strand.
GTCATGTTTAGGAAAATTTAACCTTCTGAGAGTTAATATTTGATATTGTTGTTTTTAGGATTATTTCACTTTTTGATGTTGACGAGATGCATTATCCTGAGAACTGTTTTTTGCTGTCACATTGGTAACTGTGGAAAAGCGTGTATTTTTATGCTAATATTGCGACATTAAACATTTCATTTCAACTTACACAGTTGTCTTCAATCCTAGAATAAGTAAACCAAAAATATTGTAACTTGCATATTTTTCAATTAAAGAAATGCAATGGATCAAAGTCACGGCTGTAAACATTAAAAACCACGACCTTCTCACGTATAGGCCCTATCCTAAACAATTTTTCTGTAAATTTTACCGAAAGCAAGGTAACAAGAATGGAAAATTCAACAGAAAAGGGACTCTGCTCATCATCCACATCTCACATTCACAATAAGCGCTCGAGGAGCTTGACATCCTTTCTATGTTCAATGATCCATAACTTTGCTTGGTAAAGGGCAGGGGTCATGAACATAATGACCGACAAGCCATATGACTGTATTATTCTTTGAAAGAAGACTGGATTTGAGACGCAAGAGAATCTCTCCAGAGATTGCCGCTTGTCTCCTCCTGCCAAGAAAGACCAGTTGACTGCGTGGGAAGCCGTGTGGTCTAGGGCTCCTTGCCACGGTTTTTGGGGCTCTTCATGTCCGAGGTCGTGTCCTCCCCTGGGCATGGGTGTGAGTGTCGTCCTTAGCGAAGGTTAGTTTAAGTTAGATTAATTAGTGTGTAAGCGTAGGGACAGATGACCTCAGCAGTTAGGTCACATAGAACTTAAAAAAAAGAAAAAGGACCAGTTTTCGAGTGAATCAACTCCAATTTCTGTGACCACAGAAGTACGACCGAAGACATAATGTACCGGTTTCATGGTTAACGACTGCATCGCCCTATGTCACTGAACCAAACGCTCTTTCAACCTACCCTGGCGGCAGGGGTCCCACAGAAGAAAAGAGATTTTCAAACTTCCAGCGACATAATAGCATTTTTACAAAGAGATGCGACTGGGAAAGAATATGAACTCCCAAAAATTGCCACCAATAGAAGTTCCCGAATATGCTTTAATTCAGTATTTTACTGTACCAACATCTACTGGAGGGGTTGAGATCTATGGTTGGCTACAGGAATTAAGGTGTTCTGGGAAACGTGAAGACGCATTAAAACAATGTGTCAAAGAAATGAAGCACAAGCCTTGTCTCGAACATGAGGGAGGCCCAAACCACCCAACAGCCGGCGTCTCGCCATAAGTTCATAGCGCACCCGAAAAATGTGTTTCGCCAGATAAATTTGTCCGATAATCGTTGTATTTTTCCGGACATCATCGCAGGAATGAGCAAATTTTTGCAACAAAGTAGGCTTTACTCAACGAAGTTTCTTAGGCCCGAACCTTATGAGACGGCTCGACGCTCCTGTTTAAGAATCGCGCATTGAATCCTATCCGTTTTGGACCTCCAATTTAACGAAACTATCTTCGTTGGGCATCAATCAATAATAGCACCCAATACCGATGGCGGGCAACCGCCACAGCCGAGGGAATCTTAGCCGCGTCAAATCTCCACAAATTGATTAACCGACATTTCCGGTCGTTAACCCGTAAGACGACAAAATGCAACTTAAACGACCTGGAGTAGCGCTGTGTCGTCATTAGTATGAAGAAGTAGCATAATGTTATTGGCATAGGCACCGACAGAAACCTTTCTCCCAATAACGACCAACCATCCTACCGAGCAGCTATGGACTGGAGTAGGGATTTCAGAAACAGCTTGAATAGTGACACAGACAGGGGACTCAATTTCAGGACATCTCGACACCCTTCTGTGGGGAGGAGTAAAAAGATCAATCACGGCAATAGACGCCTGAATACTAGTAAATAGAGAGATGAGCATCCGTCGTGCAGCATCATTAAAACCAAGAGTTGTCAACAAAACATAACTAACTCGGTCAAACACACCATTAAAAATCAACAAAAGTAAAACTCCCAACACATGAACAGTGAAAGTCGGGATGAGATCAGAATCAGGAGAGTACGGCCCGGGACACAACTTTAACAATGCGCGACAATTTCAGCAAGCAAAACCGACGAACCGCTATTTCTCTCCAGCGCTACGATTTTGTAATCAGAACTGAGTAGCGTTTTCGTTCGTATCTGATCCATGGACAGACGTCTCGCCTTTTTTGGAATTAAAACTTTTTTCCGGCCCTAAAGGAAAGTGGGATGTGTACCTCTTGCACCGCTTCATTCAGCACAGATGTTATCGTATCTCCTGTCAAAGGCCAAAACCGAACATAAAACTCTTTGTGAAGACCTTCCAAGCCAGTCAAGTTGCGGGAAGCAGAACGAACTACAATGTCACGTACCTCATCACGGTGAAAAGCTGCTAAAAACTGTTCGTGCAGAGCCGGTATAACAACTCTATGAAAGAGGGAAGTACAATCAACACACGGTGTAGTGTCTGATTCCCTCAAGTGTAAAGATCGGAAAAATACTGGGAAACTGTACTTATTGTAACAGGTTCGGTTGACGACCCACATCCATTTATAGAACGAATGGTAGTGAGACATAAGCTTTGAGATCACGATAGAAACCGATTTAGATAGCAAAGAGATGCCAGATCATCCAGTATAATCGAATGTGGCATGGAATGCAAAAGAATATCATTCAGTTGCAGTCTTTTGAGGTGCGCTGAGTGGATTGTAATGTCTCTCGAACGTCCACTACAGCTACAGAAGACTGACAACAGATTGCGGAGACGCCAATTCAGCTAATGTCTACGGACAATGTTTGTCATAGGACGATCTTAAAACCATAACATGACCATGACATCTGGATCTGAGGTGGCCACTTTTATTACAAAGAAAATCAGCTTCCTTCTCGCCCTTCATATGTAATACGAATCTGGTAGCCACAAACATTCAATTGTGAAGGAATATTATTATGAACACACATTTCCACGATTCGAATACCACTGTGTCATTGCAAGCGATGTTGCGCAGACTGGCATTCCCGCCGGATATGCCGAAAGACAAAAGGGAAGCAACTCCGCCTTAAGAAATGATCCGTCAACTTCGGTTGAAGGATTGCAAACTATAGCCGCAGTATACTCGGTCACCCTTTTTGCTAGAAGGACAGGGCTAACGTAGCTATCACGATGTGTAAACGTCACTTGAGAAACAAACCGAGGAGAAGTGATCTTGGAACTTCACAAAAAGTGCATACAAATCAGAATCAAAACAAACAATATGTACATGATCATATTTAACATGAATAGTATGACTAACCAAACGTGATTTTTAAAATGCCTGGTTAAACTCTCGTCAAAACTGAAATGAACAGTACCACAACAAAGAATATTCTTGGGAGATTCGACAGACATGGTGTGGGAAGAGAACGCCGCCGCCAGAGAACAAACTAACAACAAACTCCATTAGTCAAGAACGATACGACACCGGCCGATACACACATGACTTAGTATGCACATTCTTGACAGAAGCGGCGCCGTAGTAGAGCAGGAAGTAAGGATAACCTTCTCGCTCGACGCGGAAGGCGGAACTTCTAACAATTACGGTACCCAAGGGCTATACATGGCCCGATCTGAGGTTCCATATGTCCTCAACAGTGTGTTTACAACCAGCACTCACACAAGTTGACAATTATTGAAGTATATGAAGTAAAATCGTCATCACTTCTGAACGGTTAGCGTTAGGACGTTGAGACTAGTATGCGGATTATGGTTTGGTTTAGGAACGAAGCCTGCTTTCATTGGGGTGGATTCGTCACTAAGCAAAATCGGTGTATTAGGGGGACTGAGAATCCGCATTTCACGATCGATAAGTCTCTTCACCTTCAACGGGTGACTGGGTGGTGTGCAATGTCCAGCCACAGAATACACAGAATGACACGGTGAGCACCGAACGGTACGTGAAGGTTTTGGAAGATGATTTCATCTCCGTTACCCAAAGTGATCCTGATTTCCACCCCATCGAAGCAAGAGAGCGTTTCGTGTCCTGGAGGAGCATTTTGGGGACCGCATTCTGGCTGTAGCCACGACTGGCCACCATAGTCTCGAGAACTAATCTCACTCGACTCCTTCTTGTGGGACTATATTAAAGGCAAGGGGTTCAGCTATAACGCCTAAACCAATGCTGAGCTGACAACAGCCGTGCAGTAGGTCATCGACAGTATCGACGTTCCCACACTTCATCGGGTCATGCAGAATTTCGCTATTCGTCAACGCCACGTCGTCACCAATGATGGCAAGTACATCGAACATGTCATAACCCAAACCTGAAATTCTGTAGTGACGTTTACATGTTGAAGAATATATGTGCACGTCGTAGTTTCTAATTTACGTTTCCTTCATATGGTTCAATAATTGTCACCCTGTACATTCATTATGTACAGAGTAATTATAATTAAAGTTTAAACTTTCAAACTGCAGTAAAACTGACCCCACAGATCAGAATAACGTCAAACTGCAACGGAATATTACCGGAGAAGGTGGAAAACGTATGGCAGAAGAAAAATAAATAATTACAAAATGTGGCAATAGGTCACGCTGCAAGCACAGTAATTTAATAGTTGTGTAATACAAATGACAAATGAATCATACAACAATGCCTAAGGTGTAAGTTTGACGTTAAATAAACTGTACTACTCAGTGTGTATGGGAGTGGAGGTGTAATACTGTTAGTAACGTAAGCCCATCCACCACGGCAATGTCATATCACATCGGCTGGGAAAAACCGGTTTTTAATTGTCGTGAGGCCAAAACCACCACAAAAAGCATGAATAAAAATAAAAATCCGATTATTAATTTCCGTGTGACTGGCGCAAAAACATACGCAGCTGAAAGGTCAAAAACAAAAACTTTTTGATGTCCCTTTATAAGTATTCAGTCACCTGTAATTTTCAGCTGCACAACACAGCTCGAGGAGTAGTGCACCATATGACGTCATGCAGTACATATCTTTGAATCAGAATCACGTAGTCCGTATTCATAGGCTGAACTGTCCGCCCCTGGTAGCTGAGTGCTCAGAGCGACGGAATGTCATATCTAACGGCCCAGGTTCGATTCCCGTCTGGGTCGGAGATTTTCTCCGCTCAGGGACTGGGTGTTATCCTTGTCATCATCATTTCATTCCCATCGACACGCAAGCCACCGAAGTGGCGTCAACTCGAAAGACTTGCACCAGGCGAACGGTCTACCCGACGGGAGGCCCTAGCCACACGCATTTCCATTTCCATAGGCTGAACTGAAACACTACTGGCAGTCAGTGGCAAATCATCCTTTGTTTGCTTTTCATTATATGGTATGATTTAGTGATGATGTTACAAACTTTCAGGGATGATGGAGAAGGGTAAATGTTTCAATCTGAAACAAGGGACCCTGGTTCGAAAACGATCTAGTCGAAAGTTATGATCGAAAATCGTTCTGATACATTCTGTCACGTGTACCGGTACTTTTGTTGCTATATTGTAGGGTAGGTAACTTTCACTGGTGTAGTATGGACCAAAAAGAAAAAATGGGCTCTAAAATGCATACGTTAATTGCTAAGAGAACATGTTCATCTCCTGCACTGTGGAACGCATCTCTTCCACTGAGCAAGTGCCCATAGCTCTTAAGGTATGCATTTTAGAGACCATATTTACAAGACTTTTATTTCTTGCTTTGGTCCACACTACCATCCTATAGTCTTAGCAGTAACAGTATGCTACATGTATTCCATTGTCAGGGGTATCATAATGACTTAAGCGTATAACTTTAAACTCGTTCGTTACCAGACCAGGATACCTTACCTGCAGTTGATAACTTGTCCCTTCCTCTTCAGCCGCGAAAGTCTGCGGCATCATCAGAGAAACGTCCCAAATACATATATGTATTTTGTGGATGATTCCTATCAAAAAGAAACTAGTTACATTAGTATTATAAAAAGAAATACTGTAAATTTTCAGAGTAATACTCCCTCATTTGGCTTCCCCTGCCAAGGTTAACGATGTCACACAATTCTAAACGTAATGGTACCTTAAAATTCACTACTTGGATATTTACAGTAAACCAAGATATGTAGGCAACTGAAATTTTTTCTTTTTGGAAGATTGGTATAAATATAGTTTCTAATACAATAACGGAACACAGTACAGAGGCGTGGGTACTTCTACCCAAATTGACATTGTCAGATGGAATAGCAGCACATAATGTTTATACAACGGTATGAAGTCATACTGACAAATGCAGTCAAATGGTATCGCATTTGATATCAGCAGTTCAATATACAAGACATCAAAGATTCCAGTGGTAGAGAATGGAACTCAGAATAAAGGCATTCTGCCCTGTGAGGTGTTAGCATGTGTCTATGTGCGTTTCCCGCAGATCAGAAACAGACATCATTAATTCGATGCGTATTTGTACATACACAAAGATTGTGACAAAGTCACACGTAAAACAGTTATCATGTGATGAAGAAGCAAAACGCAGCTTCTAGAGGGAGATGGGACCGTCTAATCATACCTACCAAGGTGGTGCAGTGGTTGGCTCACTGGACTTGCATTCGGGAGCACAACGACTCAAACCTATGTTCGGCCATTCAGATATGGGTTTCTCGTGATTTCCCTAAATCGCTTCAGGAAAATTCAGAGATGGTTCCTTTGAAAGGGTATAGTTGATTTTCTTTCCCAACCTTGACTCAATTCGAGCCTGTGCTCCATCTCCAATGACCTCGATGTCGACGGGAAGTTTAACTCAATTTTCCTTGTCTTTCCTTTTCTAATCTTCAAATCGCCAAGAAATTGAACAGTTCCAGTACAGTGAATTATAATTTCGTTATATTGGCGCATGATACGGAGAGAAAGGAAAATATAGGCTAAGTATAAAATTATCTGTGGCATCTAAACGGTTACCTTCAGGCAAAGCAAGGGACACAAACCGTTACTCTTGTCAGCTTATTGCTGTTTGTGAAGATATAGAAAGATTCGACCTATATAAGAGGATTTTTCTGTTTTATTGCTTGCTTTCATTTTTTTTTTCGTAGTTGTTCATGAATTTCTAGTGATACAGCATAGTATTTATTCTGTTCTATAATGTAACAAGTAACTGTTTGTTGAAAATAATAATATGCAACTGATATTACTTCCCTTCCGGGCATTAGTAATTAGGTTTCCTATTTTACTGAGTATGTAAAATATTTTGGTTCTTCGTTTATGATTTACTCCATTAATTTTGATTGCAATGACTTTGTAAAGTTAATTGTATGCTGAGATATTGAACAAGCAGAGCGAGAGGGATCAGAATATCGATTGTCAGGGTCGAACAGTGTGAGAGAGCGTGTGTGGCACTCATGTTTGTACCGAGATGGCGGAAGGACGTTAAAAGTGTGGTGACTATGTCGCGTCGTGAAAGAATCGGTGCGGACGATACTGATTAAGGATGGAATGCATGTCTGCTCCATTCTGTAATGGAATGTAAAAAGGTTTGAAGTGGACAGAGAAGTTGGACTGTGTAAAACTGCCAAACGAACTGTGTCACATAACTACGACAATATAGCAATTGATATACGACACTGAAGTTACGGTATTCTGGAACGAAATGTGTTTGCTGTGACTGTGCCGCGTGCGTTTTAAACACTTTACAATTTCAATTCATATTCACGCTGTCGCCGACTACAGTCTACATGAACTGTTAATTTGCCACAGGCGCGTACAAACTGTTTATTATGAGTGTGCATGTTACCGCCAACAGTGGGGAGTTCGTGATCACTTTATTCGCATAGTAAGCGAACAGACTGCAATTCCGCGATGTAATAACACTCTACTGTACTTTGTTACTTCAACGTTGTGCATGAGAGACACAAGAATTCGCTCGTACAAAGCTGAACGATGGCAAAAACTGTAACAACGTCCTGCTATCCAGTGGGCTATAATACGCCACCGTTGAAATCGTCGGAGAGTGGAAAGTAAAATTCCACATGAGATAAATCATCTGCAGCATCTACATACGACGAAGCTGGTTTCAACACGCCGTCGGCAACGACGAGCTACCGACGACGATGCACCTCACAGCCTTGTTCAAAGAAACTAGTCTTTAATTAGCTTTCTCCTTAAAATAAATACCATGTTAGAGAAATTTTGTTATTAATGTAGACATTTTTGACTTTCATTAGTGTAGTTGTTCCCAGTCCTGCGCCTATTTCTTCCATTCATAATTTTAGCGCTGCTGCCACTGCCTGCTATTTTAAATACCTAGTGTGAAACATGTGAGCACCATACTTCCTGTGAGCGAATTTAATGCGCAGTTATTTAGGCATTGTATTTGTTCGAATTGCGGCGTCCACCTTTAAGCTGAATGCAAGAGCCAATGACAGCAGAGCAATTGGTGTAATATACGCAGATGCGAGTAAACATAACAACAAGTGTCGGACTGAGCACTGTGTGTTCACTTAGAAGTAAATGTTCTATTGCCACATAATCATAACCATATATGTATGCAGTCGTACCTTACTTAACTGTGTATGCAGAGATAAACGTTAGGCATAATGTTCAAACTTTTGTAAGTAGAAATCAGAGATTTTCTTTTTTTCTACACTACATCAGATTTGCAACGAGCAGAATTGACTCAATGTTTTATGGCAGTTTAGCTAAAATTTAGTGGCAGGGCTGATTCACGATCACTATATATGGCTTGATTCATAACTGAACTAGATAACATGGCAGGTTAGGTATTAATTTTGTTGGCCATGTCTAGCTGGATCGCTAAACGATATTTGTTTCACAGCAACCGACAGACGTGTACTACAAATTTTGTCAAATGAGTACATATTACATTCAAGAAATGACTACAGAAACCTGCTCCAATAACCAAACATAAACTCGCTCGGTTCTGGTTTGCTGAAAAACATATGACATGGGCTTCAGAATGGGATCAAATGATCTTCAGTGGAAAGAAGTATTTAAATGTTTTGGGTGTATTATAATTGGAATGATCTGAGAACAGAGTAGCAGGTAAGAATGAGCAGAAGTTTTGGTGATGAAAGTGTTATGATTTGGGCAGCATTCTGCACTAAAGGTAAACCATGCAGTCCTTGGGTGAACACTTGCATGAATTCTGCTTTGTACACTGAGATGCTAGAGACAGAATGAATTAGAATGTATGAGGATCTAGGTGATGAAAATCAAATGTTTCAATAAGGTAATGCATCTGTCCATGTTTCTGCACAGCAAAAGGTGGTTTTTACGGTAGTGATATCGATGGCTTTCCCTGGACAGCACTTATTCTGGATATGTAAACCGTCAGAAACCGTTTGGGGAATACCTGCAAGGCGTGTTTATAGCAATGGAAGCGACGTTGAGGCTATATGTGAGCTGGAAAGAGCTACACGGGAAAGAGGGGGACAAATATTTGTAAGAAGTACTAACTCTAACTAACCAATGTCGAAAAGATTTCTAAAGTAATTAATAAGATTGGGCAAAGTATTCACAGAACAATAATACCAACAATACGGATGGATAGTGTGTGCCTTTATACCAATTTCCATCCAAGAAATCCATACGCCTTATTTTCTTACTCGTGTTATGAAAAACGATGTAGTTCCGTCATTATTGTTTATGCCTTAGATGTATCTGCTACCTTCATAATAAATTCGATACATGTGTGCTTCAGATATTGTTTATTACTTTCATAGGACCTCTGCTTTTACACTGATTTCCATTAATGCGCGCTACTTTTAATTTCAGCCGGCCGCGGTGGTCTCGCGGTTCTAGGCGCTCAGTCCGGAACCGCGTGACTGCTACGGTCGCAGGTTCGAATCCTGCCTCGGCCCTGGATGTGTGTGATGTCCTTAGGTTAGTTAGATTTAAGTAGTTCTAAGTTCTAGGGGACTGATGCCTGCTGATGTTAAGTCCCATAGTGCGCAGAGCCATTTGAGCCTTTTCTTTTTTTTAATTTCACAGTAGCAATTGCAACTATCGTCCTCAAGTAGTTACTGGATGTATTCCAATTCTATCTTCCCCTAAAGTTTTATCACACTGCAGGTCGCTCTATTTCGTGATGCCTTAACACATGTCCTATCATCCTGTCTCTTCTTCTTGTCAGTGTTCTCCACGTGTGCCTTTCCTCGCCGATTCTCTGGAGAACCTCCTCATTCCTTACCTTATCAGTCCACCTAATTTTCAACATTCGTCTGTAGCACGACATCTCAAATGTTTCGATTCTGCTCTTTGGTGGCTTTCCCAGAGTCCACGTCTATTTGCCATACAATTCTCTATTGCAAACGTAATTTCTTTCCCAAACTAAGATCTAGTTTGATACTAGCAGACTTCTCTTGGCCAGGAATGCACTTTTTGCCAGTGCTAGTCTGCTTTATATACCCTCCTTCCTCGTCCATCATGGGTTATTTTCCTGCCTAGGTAATAGAATTCGTGAACTTCATCTGCTTCGTGACCACCAATCCCGTTGTCAAGGTTCTCACTGCCCCCATTTCTAATTACTTTAACCTTTCTTCGATTTACTGTCAATCCATGTTCTGTTCGCATTCGACTGCTCATTCCATTCAACACATCCTATAATTCTTCTTCACTTTCGCTGAGGATAGCTATGTCATCAGTGAATCTGATCGTTGACATCGCTTCACCATGAATTTTAATACCTGTCTTGAACATTTCTTTCCTTTTTTTTTTCCTCCAGTGCTTCTTCGGTATTTGGACTGAACAGTATGGGCGAAAGACTACATCCCTACATTACACCCTTTTTAAGACTAGCACTTAGTTATTGGTCTCCTAGAGATGCTTTAAAAAATGGTTCAAATGGCTCTGAGCGCTATGGGACTCAACTTCTGAGGTCATCAGTCCCCTAGAACTTAGAACTACTTAAACCTAACTAATCTAAGGACATCAAACACGTCAATGCCCGAGGCAGGATTCGAACCTGCGACCTTAGCGGTCTCGCGGTTCCAGACTGTAGCGCCTAGAACCGCTCGGCCACCACGGCCGGCGATGCTTTTCACTCTTGATTCTTGTACACAGTGTATATTACCCGTCATTCCCCGCAGCTCACCCCTGTTTTCTCCGAATTTCGCACACTTTGCACCACTTTACATTGCCGAACGGTTTTTCCAAGTGGACAAATCCAGTGGAAGTGTCTCGGGTTTCCTTCAGTCTTATCAACCGCAACGTCAGAACTGTCTCACTACTATATTTACCTTTCCTAAAGTTAAACCGATCATCATCTAACAAATGCTCAAATATCTGTTCCGTCATTTTTCATACCATTTACAACGCAGTGGTGCATTCCGCAGCTTGTGAGACAGAGCTTCAGATACCAGCGTCGTGTGGACGCGGCCAGTGTCTCTGCCGCAGGAGGCAGCCTCACTGCTTGTACGCCTAACGAAACCGCACCGCTGTGCGGCTCGGCTACACGCCGGCGTCGTGTTTGGCGCGTGTTTCTCGCTCAGTAATCCCGGCGCCCGGCGGGGGGATTCTTTCATCCGATGCTGCGGCGCCTCTCCTCCTTTGCCGACGACGCCTTAATGAGAGCCCGGCTCCACCCATCCCCTGTCATCTGCATATCTGATGGACTCGCTCCTCTGCTGGATTTTCTGAATTCTGCGAAAATTCTCCCTCTCGAGTCAACCTTACCGCCTGTATTTTTAAAGAACCTGAATTTAGAACGTGCGAGTACACTGACAACTCGCTTACGCAGCAGTTCTATAACGTACTTGCACCGGGAGATTAAAAATGTGCTACTAAAAGGATAACCTGGCGGACGAAGCACAGTCGCGAGTTACGTGTTGCCTATTTAAATGCTTCCAGAGACAACAACACTTTATTTCGCGCAGCTGATGACCGAATTTAAAAATTCAGAATGCTGTCATAATCTGCTTATTAAGATATATAATCTTACGTTAAGTGTTTAACAGAAGTATTACACTAAGACAAGTATAACACCTATAAGGAGCACTCAAATGAAAACGAGGCAGAGGAAAATCTGAGGGTAAGTGCGAGTAGGACCCTCGCACCGTGGGCCCCGTACAACTTAACAATTTATAAGGATATTTTATCCATACGTATGGATATATACATATACAGGGTGTCCCAGCTATCTTGTCTACCCAATATATCTCTGGAACAATAACAGCTATTGGAAAACGACTTTCACCGGTATCAATGTAGGGCTGGGGCCCATGAATGTGCATATCTGGAAACATTCTAAAACGAAAGCATATGTGTTTTTTAACACAAACATATGTTTTTTTTTTTAAATGGACCTCCTATATTTTTTCTTCAGCAATCCATAGCATGACAAAGAACATACACAATGGCGTTAATTGCATCACAATATTCCCATTACATCCCGAGATATTAAGACGCGAAGTTGACGCTTGAAACACCCGAGATGCGCTGCTTGCGCACGTCCTGAGGCTCAGGCGTGAACCCCATGCTGCCCGTAATCGCGATGTGATTGACATGCGTAATCACACTTCCATACTTATCAAGAGGTCCGAAACGAATAATACGGTCTGCTGCCATCCTGCATTAACGTCGTACATTCCAGCAGGTATTTATCCCATAGGCTAGGGGTGATGCGGTTCTGTAACATATCTGTGTACCGCAACGTTAGTCACAAAGTTAAATTCGCTTATCGTTAATTCGTCACTAAAAAGGTAATGCCGTTCAACGTTAAAACTTTACTTTACTGTAGATCTAGCGCAAGTAACAGTTAATCATTCACTCGTAATAGTAAAATTCATGTGATGGTTTTAGTGGAACGAGCAAGTGGACTAAAAGTTTTACCGTTGTTTAGGTAAAAATGTTTTGATTTGGGAAGTTTAAGTAGTTAATAGAAGATGAATGTAAACATGTTTAACCAATTAGTTTTATTATCACATAATTATCAATGTTATGTTTATCTAATGCGTTAAATGACAAATTGTTGCAAACAAATGTTTCTTAACATCACTGGGTAAAATGGCCCTTTGTAGAAACTTCCACTGTGATACCAGCACTACATACTAAACATAGCGTTCACATCTCATGCTCAAAGTGATGCCCATTGGCTTGAATACATAGGGTCACTCTGCGGATGAAGGATGCCCTACTTCGTGCTGCTGTTTCCTCTTTGATGGCTGTACAAGCATCAATAATGCGTTGCTTCATGGCCTCTAGTGTTGTTGGTTCATGTTGGTAAACAGCATCCTTCACTGCTCCCCAAAGAAAATAATCCAGCAATGTAAGGTCCGGAGATCAGGCAGGCCACCTAACTGGGCCTCCTCGTCCAATCCACCTACCAGGGAACTTACGGATCAGAAGTCGTCGTGCTCGTAAGGCGTTATGTGCAGGGCATCCGTCATGCTGATACCACATGACCATTCTCCGGTTCAGAGGTACGGTGTCCAAGAGAACAGGAAGACTGTGTCGTATAAATCTGGAGTATTGTCTGACATTTTGGATGCCATTTATAAAGAAAGGTCCGATAATGGTATCTCCAATAATCCCACACCAAACATTAACTTTGCACGGTCGTTGATGCTCTACCTAACGGAGCCATTTTGGATTGTCTGCGGACCAATAATGCAAATTCCTCATATTGAAAATTCCTTTGTTCGAGAGTGATGCCTCGTCGGTAAAGAGAACATCTGCAAAAAAATTTTAATTAGTCAGAGGTTTTTGCTGAGCCCACCGACAAAATGTTACCCTATTGCGGAAGTCATTTCCATGAAGATTCTGGTGTAAATGAACATGGTAAGGATGAAATTTATGACGTTTAAGAATACGCTGTGCACTTGATTTCGACACACCAACTTCACGTTAAATTTGACGTGTGCTGATTTGAGAATTCACAGCTATGGTAGCGAGCACAGCAACTTCAGCACGTTCATCTGTGCGTATTCTAGGACGATGTCGAGGTCTTGCATTTAAGCTTCCCGTTTCACGTAGACGAGATGTGAGACGACCAAAGATCCGGCGCGAAGGCGATGGCTTGTCAGGGAATCGCCTTCTGTACAGTCGTTCTGCCTGAACAGCATTTCGTCCACCTACAACAGGGTACAGCACAGGTATGTAGAGTAGGGTAGAAAACAGACATGTTAACTTAATAATCATAATGTTCACTAACAGTTCTATCAACAAACAAGCAATCTCATAACGTATTTCCCGTCAACGTACATTCTCCATAGATCAGCAGCATTTCTACCATATCTTCATGTGTGTACATTATACTGTATAGTATAAGTTCCACAACATAACGTTTATTCACAATGTGTACTACCTCCGTGCCGTCACTAGATTACTCTGATTCACGACTACACTGGCAAGCGGTGTACTGCACGCCAAAGCAACAACAAATGGGATGCTCGGAGGGTGGTGGAGTACAGGAGTTTGCATGGGTCGCAAATCATAAACAAGGCGAAGTGGTAACTGTGGCAGTAGTGGGAACTACGTTGGACACTTGACTAGGTAGAGTCAAGCCATGCGCGACAGGCACAATGGGCCATATAACGCATTAGATAAACCTTATTTTGAGTGTGCAGGATAAATAAGACAACCTGACGGGTGTACACCGATCGGTACTGGTTCATATTGTGTACGTAGATACGTAAAACGTGCAAGAGGGAAACCATTATGTGCTTATGAGAGTTGATGACAGCAGACCGTATTACTCGTTTCGGACCTCTTGATAAGTATGGAGGTGTGGTTACACATGTCAATCACATCGTGATTACGGGCAGCATGGGGTTCACGCCTGAACCTCAGGACGTGCGCTGGCAGCACATGTCGGGTGTTTCAATCGTCAACTTCGTCTCAATATCTCGGGATGTAATGGGAATATTGTGATGCAATCAACGCCAATGTGTATGTGCTTTGTCATGCTATGGATTGCTGAAGTGAAAATTTAGGAGATCCATTTAAAAAAACATATGTTTGTGTTAAAAAACACATATACTTTCGTTTTAGAATGTTTCCAAATATGTACATTCATGGGCCCCAGCTCTACATTGATACCGGTGAAAGTGGTTTTCCAATAGTGTTATTGTTTCGGAGAAATTTGAGGTGGACAAGATAGCTGGGACACCCTGTATATGGATAAAATATCCATACATCCCTCAGACTTCAAGAAGAATATAATAATTCCAATCCCAAAGAAAGCAGGTTTTGACAGATGTGAAAATTACCGAACCATCAGTTTAATATTCACGGCTTCAAAATACTAACACAAACTCTTTACAAACGAATGGAAAAACTGGAAGAAGCCGACCTCGGGGAAAATCTGTTTGGATTCCGTAGAAATGATGGAGCACGTGAGGCAATATTGACCCTACGGCTTATCTTAGAAGATAGATAAAGGCAAACCTACGTTTCTAGGATTTGTAGACTTAGAGAAAGCTTTTGACAATGTTGACGGGAATACTCTCTATCAAGTTCTGAAGGTGACCGGGGTACAATACAGTGAGCGAAAGGCTATTTACAGTTTGTACAGAACCAGATGGTAGTTATAAGAGTCGAGGGGCATGATAGGTAAGCAGTGATTGAGAAGGGAGTAAGACAGGTTTGCAGCCTATCCCCGATGTTACTGAATCTGTATATTGAGCAAGCAGTAAAGGAAAAGAAAAGAGAAATTCGGAGTAGGAATTAAAACCCATGGTGAACAAATAAAAACTTTGAGGTTCGCCGATGACATTGTAATTCTGTCACAGACAGCAATGGACTTGCAAGAGCAGTTGAACGGAATGGAGTGTCTTGATAGGAGGATGTAAGATGAACATCAACAAAAGCAAAATGAGGATAATGGAATGTAGTCGAATTAAATCGGGTGATGCTGAGGGGATTAGATTAGGAAATGAGACACTTAAAGTAGTAAATGAATTGTGCTATTTGTGGAGCAAAATATCTGTTGATGGTCGAGGTAAAGAGAATATAAAATGTAGACCGGTAATGGCAAGGAAAGCATTTCTGAAGACGAGAAATTTGTTAACATCGAGTATAGATTTAAGTGTCAGGAAGTCGTTTCTGAAAGTATTTGTATGGAGAGTAGCCATGTATGCAAGTGAAACGTGGACAATAAATAGTTTAGACAAGAAGAGAATAGAAGCTTTCGAAATGTGGTGCTAGAGAACAATGCTGACTACAAAACTACAAAACTAATGAGGAGGTACTGAATAGAATTGGGGAGTAGAGAAATTTGTGGCACAACTTGACTAGAAGAAGGGATCGCTTGGTAGGACATATCCTGAGGTTTCAAGGGATCACCAATTTAGTATTGGAGGGCATCGTGGAGAGTAAAAATAGTAGAGAGAGATGAAGAGATGAATACTCTAAGCAGATTCAAAAGGATGTACGTTGCAGTAGGTACTGGGAGATGAAGAAGCTTGCACAGGATAGAGTAGCATTGAGAGCTTCATCAAACCAGTCTATGGACTGAAGACCACAAGAACATCATTTTATCCACCCTGCGGATCGAGAATCTCGACGATACTTTGCAGTATTCGATACCAGTACTGGCAAGATATACGTCTACCCCTTCCTGAGAGAAAAGGGGTCTTAGCAGACGCACAGACAGACTGTCCATTAGCAAAAAATATTTTTTTGTTATAGAACTACAAGTTAACAAATCTAGGACTTTTCCCTTAATTTTCCCGCGAAATACTTCTGCCTGCCGCATTTCATGATTCTATGTCGAAAGGTTTCGATGAGTGAGTGCGTATGAAAATATGTGACGTAAATATCAATATCAATTGATTCCATTCTTCACAGCACCGATGGACCGTAGACCTTACTACGTGACAAAAATTTCAGCTAGATACGTCTTCCAGTTTCTGATAAAAAGAGTTCTTAACAGCCGGACAGTCACGCAGGAGGAACACAAAGCGAGGCTATGAGGGTTCCGTTTTTAACGATTGGGTTACAGAATCGTAAAAACTATGCAAACCGTTTATTATTTCAAAAGTAATCGCCGTAAATGTTAATACATTTGTCCAGGAAAAAATTTTTGCTGTTGTCTACGGAGCCATAACTGCATCTCTTTGTCCGATGCAAATCGGCGCCTACGAATGCCTTTCTTCAGTAGCGGACCCATATATTACCAGCGTCGTTTCCCTGAAAGCCCTTACATATCCTCCACACAGTCCCGATCTCTCCCCATGGGATTTACGTATTTTTTAAGACTTGGGAAAGGACATTCGTGGCCGTCGGTTTGCTACGGACGAAGAGGTGCACGCTTGGGTGCTGTCTGGGTTCCGTAGGCAACCGAAAACAATTTTCCAGGAAGACACTGATCATCTTGTCCTACAGTGGGGTAAATATATCAGCGGTTATGGTGATCACTTTTGAAATAATAAACTGCTTAATTATTTTGTTTGCATCTGTTTCGTTTTCATTTGACTGTGTACCTTATACCTTCAATGTCTGCATATGATTTGAGGCAATGTAACCAACGAAGCTGACAAACGTCACGGGATAGCAATATGTACATACACAGAAGGTGACAGCATCACGTACACAAGGCATAAAAGGGCAGTGCATGGCGGAGCTGTCATTTGCACTCGGTGATTCATATGAAACGATTTCTGACGAGATTATGGCTGCACGACGAGAGTTAACAAACTTTGAACACGGAATGGTAGTTGGAGCTAGAAACATGAACCTTTCGCTTCGGAAATCCTTATGTAATTCAATATTCCGGCGTCCACAGTGTCAAGAGTGTGCCGGAAATACCAACTTCAGGCGTTACTTCTCACCACGAGCAACGCAGTGGATTGAAAGTAGCAGCTTTTGCGTAGAGTTGTTATTGCTGAGAGACAAAAACACTGCGTGAAATAATCGCAGAAATCAATGTGGGACATATGACGAACGTATCCGTTAGCACAGTTCAGCGGAATCCGTCGTTAATGGGGCTCAATATCTGACGTCAGCAGTTCCCCTAGACGTAGAACTACTTAAACCTAACCAACCTAAGGAGATGACACACATCCATGCCCGAGGCAGGATTCGAATCTGAAACCGTAGCAGCGGCGCGGTTCCGGACTGAAGCGCCTAGAACCGCTCGGTTACAGGGGCTGGCCTGTCTACGGCAGCAGACGGCCGTCACGAATGCCTTAGCTAACAACAGGACATGGCCTGCAGCGCCTCCCCTAGGTTCCTGACCATACCGGTAGGATCCTAGACGACCGAAAAACTGTGGCCCGGTCAGACGTCCCGACTTCAGTTGCAAAGAGCCGAAGGTAGTTTTCGACTGTTGCGCAGACCCCAGGATGCCACGGAACCAAGCTGCAGACCCAAGCTGCATACCCAAGTTGTCAACGGACCACTGTGCAAGCTGATGCTGGCTGCATATTGATGTGGGCTGTGTTTACGTGGATTGGACTGGTTCACCTGGTCCAGCTGAACTATCCATTGTGCGGAAATCCATATGTTCTTCTACTTGGAGACCATTTGCAACCATTCATGAACTTAATGTTCCCAAATAACGATGGAATTTTTACGGATGGTAATGTACAATGTCACCGGGCCACAATTGTTCGCCATTGGTTTGAGGAACATTCTGATCAATTCGCCGCCACGCATCAAACATTTATCGGACGTAATCGAGAGGTCTGTCAGTGCATAAAATCCTGCAAAGGTAACACTTACGCAATTATAGACGGCAATAGAGGCAGCATGGTTCTATATTTCTGCAGAAGGATCATTCTTTTTAGTCCATGCCACGTCGATTTGCTGCACTACGATGGGAGGAAAGATGTCAGACACGATCTAAGGAGGTAGACAATGACTTTTGCTACCTCTGTGTCTACTCATCCAATATTTGTGAATCGTAGCACTTAGAAACTTGCAGGGGCTCTTGCACGTGATTTCAAACGTTTTTCTCGCAGTTATGCCGCGCAGAAAGATGAAAGGATAAAAGTTTTCGCTTTTCATGCTGTAGCTCTTCAGAGTCAGGAATTACATTGTAATTTAGTACTTTTTTACTACTAACTCTATTTGCAACTAGTTTTGCTGACAGGATACCTCTGCATTTTCCTGCATAATTGAACAGACAACTCGTCCTAAAAATTGAGGTGCATGAAAAACAAGCTTTTGCTTAAAACGAAATGGAATTTACCTAGACTGTACTGACCCAGTGTCTGATAATGACAGCACTTTGAGACTTTCAACAAACTTCAAAGGCAATGACAAACTATTTCTAAACCTTTCTCCAGCTTAAGCGCTTAACGTAACATATTTAACACAATAACTGTTTTTTAAGCTAATCAGACATTCATAGCAGTTTGATAGATAAGAATACTATGCGTCTCCAGCCTTTCTCGGCGTGTTTCAGCCACGAAACCTTCACGGGTTATCAGCCGAGAGGCGTCGGCTTTTAGTCGCAACGTTTCAATGGATTGCGTATCCATTATCTTCTCCTGACGGTGATGGAAACGCAATCCATTGAAACGTTGCGACTAGAAGACGACGCCACTCGGCTGATAAACCGTGAAGATTTCATAGATGAGAATACTGTTTTACAACGAATTGGGCGGGGGGGGGGGGGGGGAGGGGGTTATTGTCAGACTGTTTCCGTTGACATACAATTATGAAATTTGGCAAGAAGCGAAGAAATTTCACAGTACAAGTAAGGGAAAAAACTCTGAAATTGTTGATTTATAATTACATCACTCGAATAAAATTATTTTTTCTGTCGTTTGTTATCCGTCCGTCTGTCTGTTACGATACCCTCTTCCAGTGTAACGGCAAACGCGAAATTATACGAAAAATTTAAGGTTAAACTTAAAATAGTCTCGAAAGTCTTGGAATTCTCAGGATGCATATCTTGGCAGCATCACTGAGATTTTCGGGTCTCAGGATAGATGAACTATCTACGTACATACTTATTCGGAACCCTCAAAGCCATGTCCTACTCGTACTCAGCCAGTTACAATCACATGATCATTAGCCGTGCTCTGACACATGTTTCTCTGTACCACGTTTAATCCCGTAATGCTGGAGGCATGGTGGGACTAAAAATACTCAGATGGTTCATACATAAACAAGTTTAGCAGGCAAAAATGTTTGTACCTATCAACTCAAAGATCGGACTATAGCCTCATCGAAGTGCTTCCCAAGACCGGGAAGTTGCGCAGACTTGTGTTATGGAGAAATGACCGTCCAAAATAACTTGACCCAAGCGCAGAGACACGTTCTTATTTCAAGAGCTGGGAAACTCTATTCTGAATAGGCCTCCACTTCATTTCACTGGCGCCTGCCAAACTAAGCGCTACAAGTGTTTTGGTTTTTATCACTTTACTACTTAGCACGGCATCGCAGTGTTCATGTACTGTAGCTCCAGGCACATATGATAATAAATGCCATGCCATTAACTTTATATCAGAATTGCGCAACAAAGAGAATAAGGGATGGGATTGGAAACATTGGTACAAGTTGAACGTCCAAACCGCTGAAGAAATAACACTACTGGTCAGAATGACGTCAAATTGCAAAGGAATATTACCGGAGAATTAGGGACACGCATTTCAGAAGAAAAATAAATAATTACAAAATGTAGCAATAGGTAGCGCTGTAAGCATCGTACTTTATTAGTGGTCGAATACAAACGTGCCGGCAGATGTGGCCGAGCGGTTCTAGGCACTTCAGTCTGGAACAGCGAGATCGCGGTCGCAGGTTCGAATCCTACCTCGGGCATGGATGTGTGTGATGTTCTTAGGTTAGTTAGGCTTAAGTAGTTCTAAGTTCTAGGGGACTGATTACCTCAGATGTTAAGTCCCATAGTGCACAGAGCCATTTGAACCATTTTGATTACAAGTGACAAATGAATGATACAACAATGGCTGGACAAATTGTACTACTCAGGATGCATGGGTGTCCATGTGTGATACTGTTAGTTACGTAATCCCATCCACCACGGCAAGGTCATATCACATCGGATGGGAGAAATCGGTTTTTAATTATTCTGAGGCCAAAAACAGCATAAAAAGCATCAAATCAAATCGGACTATCAATTTCCATGTGGCGCAAAACATGTTCAATATGCTGTCCACCATTTTCTGCAACAAGTTGAAATCGAGAAACAGCATGTTCCACAACTGATCGAAGTGTTTCCGTAGTCACGTTCAGAATGGATTGCGCAATGTGTGCCTTCAATGCTGCTAAGTTTGCAGTCGGAACACTGAACGCAACTCTTTCAGACAGCCCCACATCCAGAAGTCACACGAATTAAGATCAGGTGATCGGGACGGCCAGGCTGTATTGAAATGGCGGCTGATAATTCTATCATTTCTGAAATGGCGCTTCAGCAGCTGCTTAACTGAATTTTCAATGTGCAGAGGTGCGCCATCTTGCATAAAAATGATGCCATAAACACATCCACGCTGTTGGAGAGCTGGAATGACGTGGTTGCGCACAAGACACTCATAGCGTTTACCAGTGACGGTACACATAACAGGGCCGGAAGCACCTGTCTCTTCCAAAAAATGTGGCCCTATGATAAATAATGCCGTAAACCCGCACCAGCAGAATCATTTTCAGGATGAAGTGGTACTGGTCAATTTGCATGTGGCTTTCCCGTTGCCCATATTCGACAATTCTGTGTATTGAAATATCCTGTGAGATGGAAGTGGGCATCGTTTGTCCACAAAATATTCCGCTGTCAATCATTGTCCACTTCCATCCGAGCAAGAAATTCTAAAGCAAACGTCTCCCTTGCAGGAAGGTCACTAGGATGCAACTCGTGCACATCGGTTATTTTGAATGAATAGCAAAGAATCATGTTTCGTAGTATTTTACGCACCATGCTCACGGGTGTGACCAATGTTCGGGCAAGTCTCCGTGGACTACACGTTTGCACACCACTACTCGTCTCCTCCTGGTTATTATTGATCACGTCACAACCCTGATGATGCAAGATAGACTAATTCCGATGAGACGACTTACAAATTAAGTTAAAATTAGTACTGGATCAATTCTTTATATTTTAACGGAGCATTAGGGCCTCAGGAGGATATCGGGAAAATCTGGTTACAACTGAGCGGAAGGAGCTTTGTTCGGAGATCGCACAAGTCATGCTGGTTCCTGTGCACAGTAATCCCAGATTTCTTAACACAGTCATACTGGCGATGAGTTCTGGATTTATGGGTACAGTCCAGAGACAAAATTCCAATCATCGCAGTGAAATCGTCCATCATTCCCAAGAGACAAATGAGCGAGACAGGACCGCAGCAGTGTGAAAGCCATTCTAATCGCCTTTTTTTTACTCCAATGGCTTGATCCATCACCAGTACGCCCCAGAAGTGAATAATGTCGATAACGAGTAGTACCATGAGGTTCTGTGTCGCCTTTGTGAAGCAGAGAGACGCAAACGGCCGCACTTGTAGGCAGTTGTCATCTTCGGCGAGATAATGCATCTGCTCATCGTTCTCTATAATTCATAGTTTTTTGGCCAAACACAACATGGCTGCGATTTTTCAGCCTCCTTATTTTCATGACCTAGCACTGACATATGGCTTTTCCCTAAACTGAAAAACACTATGGAAGAGACCTGTTTTCAGAACGGGAAAGATATTCTGCAGAAGACAGGGCAGCCGTGCATCATCGTCTTTCCAGCGATGCTTCTAGCAGTTGCAGTTGCTTGTGAGAGGCGTGTAGAAGGTGAAGAAGGCTACTTTGACAGTGATTACTGTCGAACAATTTTATCTCAATAAAAATTCGATTTATAAATAAAAGTTTTTGAATAGCCCTTGTACAATGGTGGTTACTTTCTTGATCGAAAAAAATGGCAATGAATTCTGATACAATCAGCTAAGTCACTGGTAACTAATAACGCTTAGGAACGTCTAGCTACATAGATATTTTCCCCCTCAGTGCAGTCTTCTGCACTAAGTCTGGCCAAAGTTCGCAGTGTGGCAGCCTAAAAAGATAAGCGGTCGAATCAGAATTGCTATCAGTGAGGTCAGGTCAATTCAGCCTTCTCTGATGGCGCTCCCCAACCCCTCCTCTATCGGAGAGTGATACGAAGTGGAGCTCATCGGCGGCATACCTTCAAGTGGTTTGAAAGTGCCTGTCTCCAACACGGCTGACGAAGATATAGTCAATAACGTATGAACCTTCATGTGTAAATACCTATTTGGTTATCCGTGAACTAGGTTCTAAAGTAGCCATAACTGGATTCAGATTCATTCACAGTCACAATGAGCTGCTCCTAACAATCGGCTTTATCCAATCCCCAACGCCTTAAAAACCACGCATGAGATTTTTTACAGTCTCTCACCTGGTATGCAGAAACTCTTAGTCCCGCAGCAGTAACAGACAGATTATTTTTGTAGGTAATTAACTGTTGTTAAATTTTGCGGTGAGGCAAGTTTCCGCTGCAGGCCATGGTTTTCGAGTTAGTCAAGAAAAATGAAGGTAACTATTTTACGTTTTTCTTAAATATTTCTAAAATTATGGTCCCTAGCGAAAACGTATCCCAGTACAAAATTTAATTATATTTTCTACAAAACGGTCCTGTTCATTTGTTGTTTAGAACAAATAGTTTGAGTGCAGTGAATGAAAGAATTTGAAAATGTTACACGTAGTATTTGAGGGCATTGCAGATTGCACAAAACCCAGCAGAAGGAGCAGCTCTATGTACAGGATGCCAAACAAAATGTATTCCATATATTGAGAGGGAGCAGTATGCACCAAAACGGCAACAAAATGTCTAGCAAATGAGGGGACCTCCAAAATGCATGCCTTAACACTAGAACCGCTGATATTTGGACATACCTAGAACCACGGCTGGGTCACTAATGACCCGTGATCTTTTCCTTTATTTTCCTATGTCAATGGGTTATTGTTACTGCCAATGAATCTATTGTTAGAAGCACTAGGAAATTGAGAATGAAATTAACAAAAACAAACAAGGTTTACTCAAATTACAATTTTATATTTAAAACTTACATGTATTTGCCGAGTGTTTTTACTGGCTACCGTTACATAATGAACACAAATAACAATCTTTTGATGTACATTTGTTGCACACAGTTTTCTTGCAGATGTATCATTTTACAAATGATTTGTTTCCTTGACAGTTAGACTTTACAAGGCAACTTGTTCGCTTTTTTAGTCTGTCAGGAATATCTTCAGGTCTGACAGGGACGCTAGTCTTTCTAGTCGCTGCATACTTCTCAGCAAGCTCCTCCCCCAGCTGCAGGATGAAATCCCTGTGTTTCAATTTTTTTATCATTTAGAGAATTGAACAATACCCACTCATTTATCCCAGCCAAATCCAGTAAGTTGTAAACTGTGTGAACAGGCCAACGTCTCGATGGTGCTTTGACAGAGTATTTGCGAGCCATTTAGTCGACCACGTCCACTCCATATTTAGAGCAGTTATAAAACGTAACTGTATCTGGCTTCCTTTTTATACCGTCCTCAAACGTCACATAAGGATGCATAGTGCTCAGAATCAGGACATTCTTGTTGCTCTTACCCTGATAAACAGTCAGTGTGGTATCGTCTTTTTTCAACAATACTGCGCTGAATAACTGTTCTCTTGCCTTCTTGATACAGACTGGTATTTCCCTGCGATATCGTTTTATTGTGCCCATAAGACTCGTAAAATTAGCTTTCGGTGTCTCAGAGAGCGCTAAGGAGGTGAAAAAATTGTCACATGTGACAGTTATTCCTTTGTTGTAAGGTTGCATCAATTTTTTTACAACAAAGTCACCAAGACGCTCATCGCTCCACCTAGTGTCATCCTTTCCTAGATAAGGGATGGCGTTCACAATATATCTTGAGTCTTTATCTAACGCCATCCAATACTTTTGGCCGTATTTGTCCGGTTTTGAGGCGATAAACTGCGAGAATCTGCAATGGCACTTGGAAGGAAAAAGCTATTCGTCGATTGTTATGTATGTATCCGGTATGTAGCTAGACTGTGCATTCGCAACGAACTCACTCCAAATTTTTGATACCAAAGCAAACTTGTCTTCTCTTAGTCGTTCTGATCTTGTTGATCTAGTGTCAAATCTGAGATAACGATTATCTCTCTGAATCTGTCACGAGCCATTGTTGATTTCACAAAATTATTTCCCCACTACACTGACCACAATGTGTCTAGTTCTAAGGTCTTAGCTCCAATAGCACCACGGACGTACAATATAGCTATAAAAGCTTCCAGTTCTTCAATTTTTATAGTCCACTCATCTGAGCTCAATACACGACGTGCTTCAGTTTCTGTACATTTTACAATATGTTTCAAAATTTTGTCTGTTATCATTAGATGCCATGCACTGTAACTGGTCTCATTCACGTTTCGTTTTGCGTGCGGAGATGGCCCTGTCCTATCTTTGAAAACATTCTGTTGTCCATATCTTCCAGCTGAACAGTCACCTATTACTTCAGCTTTCCAGGTTGTTCCATCGGGTGCTACAATATCTCTACCTGAAGGAAACTGAAGTAGTCCAGATCCCTGGGCATTTTGTTGTCCACGCCGACCTTGAGGACGTCCACTTCCTCGAGTTGACTTAGTCTTTGTGGCAGCCGTTCCTCTAATAGTAGTTATACGTATTAGAACGCGATTTGATATTGAATATATTGTGTAATATTATTACAAAAATAACACCTTCACAAATGTAATATATAACTTGTAAAAATTCAACATGAAACAAAGTATAATCATAAGTGTTGCAATTGAAATTAGTGTCTACGCAACATATACATAAACAAAAATTATTATAAAACAAACACATAAACAAGCATACCTTTCTCATCAGCATTCAGTAGAACCATCTCAGGAGTAACATCGGCTTCTGATGAAGAATCCGGAACTATTGGCGATGGAAATTCTTCCTCAGATAAAGACTCTAGCGGTTCGGCCTCAGATTCATTATCTAAAATCTCATTTAGAGCATTTATAATGTCTTCTTCTGTGCGTAGAAATTGGGCCATAATATATTCGTAAGTTACAAGCACTATGTACACAGACAGAATGCACTACTAAATCCGTTTTCGTTTTACAAAACTCTGGGTGCGCAATATCTGCATACAAGGTCAGATTTGTTTCAACCTCTCTCCCTCTCGTCACCTGCTGAAAACTGGAACGTCAGCCGGAAGTGGAGTAAAAACGAGTTTTGCGATTGTTGACCAAATACACACTAACAATAGGCATGAAGCTACATGAAAAATGCGATTGTTATAGCGACTGCGCCGGGCGGGTCAGAACTGACCCTTCCGCAGTTCTAGGTGAATCTTCATATTTCTCTTTGATGTTTTCGCTATAAAATGTGCAATGAAGTATAATCACTAATTACCTTATTTCATAAAAAGTCACAGAAATGTAACACTCTAGGCAATAATACAAAAGAGTGACAAACAAAAGAATTATCAAGTGGGTCACGAGTGACCCAGCTGCGGTTCTAGTGTTAAGAGTTTTAGTAGTTATTCATTTTCTGCTGCAAACTCGACTTACAGAATAAAGTAAACACATGAGAAAGCAAATGAGAACACATTGTCCTGTCAGTGTGAAACAGCATAGCTTTTAATACAATGTGCTTGCTATTTCATACAACCTGCATTTGTGAGCCATCACTAAAGGAAGTTCTCAGTTCGAGTGCGGAATAACAGGCTTCCATTGTGCTGGTTAGTACAAGGATGAAACTCCAATTCAAAAGCATTTCATAAACTTGTTAGAACACAAACTAGTTCCATTACAACTAATGTATGCGCCGCTCTCCACCAGAACTGCGAATACGATTTACAGTAACAACACTAACAGAGTAGTTCCATGCTATATCCATGGGCAATAACAGACTAATGTGCCCTGATTTGTTTATTGCATTCTGTAGGTCCTTCGCATCAACAAAGAGCTCTCAATAGAAGACATGTGTTTCGCATTAAAGGCGATGAACAAATGCTGATAACCTTAATGTATGCAGTTTAGACCGCAAGTTTACTCGACGTTTTTGTCATGTTTTGGTCCACAGTACCGCTTCTTAAAATATGGAATAGTTTTTTTAACACTTGGTACATCAAAATAACATTGTCCGGTGTATTGACAGAAAAGACGAAAGGGCAGGAATTATCCAGTTTAGCACTTACGCAGTGACGTAACGAGACTTTCTCGTACCTGCCAGAGCATTTGTTTGCTCTAAAAACAAAAAGAGTCGCACCGCTACGACCAGCTATTTCGTGGAACTTTACTCGTAGCGCTTGTTGTCCGAATTCGGCAACTCAATTACAAGTCCTGTTTGATCGTTTCATAACGGACCGATCCGCTTGCGATACAGAATCCACGCGAGAGTTTCATCAATAATAAAAACACAAATCGAGTTTGTGGACGCGGCGGACATTTTCGTAGTTGTTCTGCTCTCATGGAGACAGGCTAACGAGTTTAATTAAAGCGGACGTCACGCCGCACAGCAGTCAGATTCTGGGTGGGCGGTAATTAATAGCGGGTAACGCAATCGCGCCGTCCGCCGTGTGGGCACTCGTGCTGCACAAAGTTGCGGTAACTTTTCCTAGACAAGCCCCGAAATGTTAGCTGGTTGTTGGGTGAGAATCACGAGCCAAATGGGAGCGCATTTAATACTTTGCTTTCATGTGCTGGCGGTTCCAGTACACATAAGGGCGAACACGGCATAAAATGAAACTTACTTACAGCACTTGTTTCGCGGTGCGGAACGTCTGTGTTGATGGGGTTACAAAACTGTTCGGTACAGAGATAGCGATCCAACAATTATCAACAAGTGCGTTGTTGGTTTCGATGAAGTTCTCTTGGTGGCTTCCCAGTAATTTCCCTCGATCTGTTACGACAAGTAAAGGAAGAACCAAGTGAATATCTACGTAGTGTTTGTGATATTTCACGCTACATTAGTGTTTCTATTGACGAAAATGACATGACAGTAAGAGAGACGGTTGGCTAGAATGATTTAGGGAAATCTCGACAGCTGAGATATCTCGGTACTTTTAAGAAACTGGAGACTGACAACAGGACATGTGGCAAATAAAAGTTATACTAAGCCATATGATAAGTCCCAGTACATAGTTTGGGGAACATCAAAGAGACTACTTTGCTTATCCGATAACTATTACAGAAATCCGGAGAAAAGTGTAATCTTCTTGTTAATCAGTTGTTTGGAGACTGTTATAATTTAGTGAGATTTCCGCAGTGAATGTGTCGGAGATCTCTACATTTATCTAGCTATTTCTCGTCTTACGTGCTGTGTGATTTTAATAACCATTTTCCATTTTAGGTTGAGAATAACAAAAAATAGAGACGTAACGATATTCTTAAACCATAGAATCTAACTTGTAAAGCTACAACAGCAAAATAAATATAAGTTTGATGCCACTTGCTACGTTTACGTCAACGTTCTGAGCTAACCACAGTGATCAGGTCATCTTTTCCCATTAGACTCTAAAGGCTTTTTTTCTAACACTTGCAGATCTGATGTAAGTTGTTGTGTTTAACAGCGTTATCGAAATGCTGTTTCTAAGACTGGTGTAAAAAATACGTTTAACAGTCGAAGGAGGATGGCAGGCTATGACTAGCTGCAACCTATTCTAAGATAAGGACTCGAATATTTACTGTACTTCTGCTGGAAATGAATGCCATGAAACTTGGGTGACGTGTAAAGCAAAATTCAAAAGACTGGACTGAAGCTTCAAAAAATCATGTATGACCGGATTTCAGATGAATGTCAGGGTCGCCATCACTCAGGGAGAAACTGACTTATATACATGTGATACAACTGAATATAGCTTAAAACAGTAAAAATTATTGTTTACGTAACCAGTAACTGTAATAAAAAAACATATGTGAGATTTAATATTCAGAAAAAAATATTTATTAGAAATGATACTGAAATTACAGTCCATCTTAACTCATCGAGATGTACCAAACGACTATAATTAAATACAGCACCGGTACGCACCCTGTTCCTTTCAACATAAACCAAAGGGGCTGGTGAGCATAGCGTCTCCATTACGCAGACAGAACGTCCTCAACGGTGCCACGTCTCCTTTTTTGGCGGGACACTTCGGAGATGGTTGGAATTTGTACAAGAACGTTGGCACTGCGTCTAATTATGATAAATTGTCCTGATCTTTCCAACCAAATGTGATCACAGTTTATTCTGACATCATGATCTGATAATACACAGTCCCGCCTATGCTCGACGTCAACGTGCAATAACCACTCACAGACGGCAGGTGGCAGAGTTAGCAATTAAGGGTACATAAAGCATTTGAGGGGGATGCGGCCAACAGAGCAGTCGTTGTCATAACACGGAAACTGAGCGATTGTCACTGGGTTTCGGGTCAAGGGTGGCAGCAGTTCCGAAACAGATAAGTTGGCATGGTTAATGTATAGTGTACTGTGCACGGCGAATTGGCGCTATCCAAAACCGCTGATGAGAAAATTGTGGTGCCAAAAGAATACCGGGGTGCCGGCCGAGGTGGCCGAGCGGTTCTAGGCACTACAGTCTGGAACCGCGCGACTGCTACGGTCGCAGGTTCGAATCCTGCCTTGGGCATAGATGTGTGTGATGTCCTCAGATTAGTTAGGTTTAAGCAGTTCTAAGTTCTAGGGGACTGATGCCCTCAGAAGTTAAGTCCCATAGTGCTCAGAGCCACCTGAACCACCTGAATGCTGGGGTGAACGACGTCTACGTAGGTGTGTACAGGCGAATAGACGTGCAACTGTTGAGCAACTGGCGGCCCAAATGAAGCAAGGGACCACCAACAGCGTTTCCTCAACATCCATTTAGAGTGTGGGCTTCCGCAGCAGGTGCTTGGTTCATGCTGTTCTGGCGACAAATGGTGGGACTGGCACGCCAGTATCTCAACAGGACATATATTGATCAGCGATTCGAGATGAGTCACGTTTTACGCTGCATGGGCGAGAAGGTCTGAAAGCGAACACCCTGCAAGACTCCCCGGAAGGGTCCAGGCTGGAGGAGGGAGCCTTATGGTCAGGCGAATGTTTTCGTGGAATTCCCTGTGTGATCTCGTCATTCTGGAAGGCATGCATCTATCATTGTGGACCTTGTCCACTCCTTCATACAGTTTGGTTTTCCTCGGCGCTATGTCATCTACTGTCAGGATGATCCAACTTGTCATACAGCTCGCAGTTTACGTGCGTGGTTCGAAGAGCACCATGATGATTTTACTGTACTCCCCTGGCCACCAAACTCACCGGATTTAAACCCAATGGAGAAGCTGTCGGAGCGCCCCGATCGGGCTGTGCGCGCCATAGCTCCCAACGGAGAAACCTGGCCCAGCTGACCATGACAGTGGAGTTGGCTTGGTTCCATATCCCTGTATGGCCTTGCAGAATCTCGTTCACTTTCTCCCTACACGTATCGCAGCCGTCCGCGCTGCAAAAGTTGGTTGATCAGGGAAAGGTGACAATACTGTGTATACGTAATACGATACCTCGAAAGTCGTTTTGACATGCTACGGAATTCGTATTGCGGGAACTTAGCGCCGCAAGATTCGTCTATTCTGTGGACCACATCGTTGAAATTTGAGAAAGGTAGCTTCGTTTATCTAACGAATGGAACAAGTTTTAATCCAAAGAATTAACGATCTTAGTACCCTTCAGCTTCATTTATATTTCAAACTGTGGCCTAATTAGGGGGTCAACGGTGATAATGGTAACAGGAGATGTTCTTAATGCGTTGTGATACTTCTTTCAATTCCTTTCAACATTCCGCATTTACGTTGTAATTCTGCAAATACATTGCTGAGCGAAAGCGCAAACGAGTTACAACACTGTACATCACTTGTTGCAGAACCACACCTTCAGTTAATACTTATTTATTTTTTTATTTCTTCAGTAAAGACCTGCTGCCTGTTATTATATAGCAGTTCGTATATAATATGATTTCACAGTTTCACATGTTCTGTCATACAAATTCAGTTTCATTACTGGTACATTTTGTTTTTTGTTAAAATTTTCCAAAAAGTAAATTAAAAGAAAATTATATGTAAGTACAAAAGAATATAAGCAATTGTGATTAAACTTGTTAGTAACTTAGGTAATGATAGTAATGAGATACATAATAGGTTGTGGAAGTATTTTAATTTTAATTAAAGAGATTTAATGGGAGATACAAGAGATGGAAATTTGACTCAGTTCCCCCCTTTACACCTTCTGCTTGTATGCTTACGTCTATTAAAATGTGTTGTCTCGATAGTAGTAATACTTAATTTAATGTATTGATTAGTTACGTTATAATGTGTTCCCGAACTTAAGGTAACAGTGGAGATTCAGAGTTGATTTAAATGTCATAGTCAGCTACATCCGGTGCGAAAGAAGATAGTGTTACATGCTATGAAATGTTATAACGAAGACGTGCACAGAGAGCTTTTTTTCAGATTAATTCGACATAGTATTGTACGAATAGAAACTTCGCTTACTTTTGCTATGTTGGCATGTTTGTCTCGTTTTCACTTCCTGTGTGTGATATAGCATCAAATTCCGTATCTGTGCTTGTGTCTGCGTCATTTACTGTGTACTGCTGATCTGTCTTGCGTGGAGCCTGTCTCAATCTAGCGTGTGGTCTCTCCTGTTTGTATGTCGCATATAGTGCTAGCGATACTTCGTCTGCGATGTTGTTTATAGAGTTCCTGTCATTTTGTCTGCGTATTAACTGCCCTACGTCCTGCTTTCCTAACCTCGGTATTATGTGTCCTAGGGTATCGCAGATGAGCACTTATGTCTTCAGCTTCAGGTGTACCATTCTCACCACAGGTACAAGTGTGGGTCTGTTTTAGGCCAAATTTGTGGAGATACACGGGATCCGGACCACGGCCCGCGAGAAAGTGCACCATTTCACATGCTGGATTTATGTACTTTAAGTTCATCCCCTCTTGTATACTGGGGAAGAAGAAATAGACTCGTCTTCTCTTATTTGTTGTATCCCATTCTGTCTGCCATGTATCAATTCTCCGCTTATTTAATTTTCGTTTCTCGTTTATTCATTGTCCAGTTATTTCTCTTAATTTGTCGCGCCTTCCCCTCTTCACCCACTAGATAGCTGATATGTGGCGAATTGTAATAACTATAGTGAGAACTCCCAGTACTACGGACACAGTGCCTTAGTCGAAGCCGACCGGGGTGGCCAAGCGGTTCTAGGCGCTTCAGTCTGGAACCGCGCGGCCGCTACGGACGCAGGTTCGAATCCTGCCTCGGGCATGGATGTGTATGATATCCTTTAGGTTAGTTAGGTTTAAGTAGTTCTAAGTTCTAGAGGACTGATGACCTCAGAAGTTAAGTCCCATAGTGCTCAGAGCCATTTGAACCATTTGCACCTTAATCGAAGTCGTGCCGAAAGCCCCCGAGATTCTGAGTAGAGCATCCCTTTGGCCGCGCTTCTCAATGTTTTTATGCGTTCCTATGCAAACACTATCCGCATAGCAAGTTATTAAAGAGTGCTGTGTAATATGTCCTCATTTTCTGAAGAGGTAGACAGTATCTTTTAGTGCTCAGTATTGCAAGTATATGCATGAGTATCGTGGCCTTGTTAATTGTCTGTCTGGCATATTCATTAAAGTGTAAATGTTCGTCAATATGTGCCAAGGTACATTGTCATAGCTTTCCTTTTTATAGATATTTTGTTTATAATTGGTTTCGTTCGTTGGTATTGTGAGCTTGTTGTTTGTGCACCACTTCCATTGAACGCAAGGAGTCACGTGGCTTTACTCTCTAATTGGGACCTGGAGTTTGCAAATATCATGACCAAAAGGTCATCATCGTACGCAACCACCCCCTCAGCCATGACGTCTTCTAATGCACTTAGAAGTGGTTCTATGGCTATGTCCCAGAAAATCGGTCCGCTTATGGATCCTTGCGGACAACCCTTTGTTACTCTCTTTATACTCTTTTGGTGACCAGTGTTCCATTCCACCATCCTGTTTTTACAATAATTTCTAAGGCTGTTGTATAGAGCCAGTGGAACATTCATGTTTCTAAGTCTTGCAAATAGCACCTTCCACCAAAGGTTGTCGAAAGCACCAGCTACGTCAGTTAGGATTGCTACTATCTATTTGTCATGTATTGTCTGTGTCATTTCTATGGCCAACTGAAGTCTGTCGCACAGCAATCTCTCCTGTACCTTTGCCAGGATGTTAATGAAACACATTGGTCTGTATGTCTTGATTATAACTGCATTTGCCATGTTCCATATATTCGGTGTCCGTCCTTCTAGTAGTCATTTAGTAAGTCTGTCAGGTGAGGTACAAATAGTGGAGCAGCTTGTCTGATGGTTTCGAGGTGGATGCCATCAGGGCCCAGAGCGTTTTTGTTCTTTATTTTGTGTACTGCAAGTGCAACTTCCTCGTGAGCAAAGGGGATGGTGATACCTTCGTTTTCGTATTTGCCATAAGGTAGCTGCGAAGGGCGGTGTGAGGTTGGTTGTCCTGAGAGTGGTCATCGTCAGGAAGGAATTTGTTGAATAGATACTGTACTGTGCATCTCCAGCCTCTTGTGGTAGCACCATCTGGTTTCTTCATTGTTGATAATACTTTTGAAGTCTTTATAAGTCCCGTCTGCAGTTTAAACGCCTCCCCGAAAATGTAATTTTGTCCTAACATATGTGTCCCAGTAGTCTTTCCTGGTATTATGTAGCTCGTCCTTTTATCTTGTTTTAGCGTGACGATAATGCTGAAGTCTAAATTTCTGTTTCCTGTGCTGTGATTTTTGGTAATATCTTCGTTTATCACGCGTGTCTTTTCTTAGTCCTGTTAATAGCACTGACCACGGTACCCTTGTTAGGTGCGTCGAGTGCTGCAGGTATTGCTCTACCTTGTGATCTCTGTAAAACGTCTGTGAGAACGTGAGCTCTGTAATCGATACTTCCTTGGGTGCTGCATAGAGGAAATGCTTCTGTCTCATGCCGTAGTTTTTGCCAGTTTGCTTTGCGTCGCAGCAAGCTTTGGTGTTGTAATATGTCCGTGTTTGTGTCTTTTTTGTGTATAATTATTGCATACGATCACTGAGTATTCTCTTATCGAGCACCTGCCAGTTCGCTACGTGTATTAATGATTGCTGTTTGCCATGGAAATATGCATGTTGCTGCATACTCCACTATTTCCTTGGTAGGTTGGCGGCTTGCCTGGTATGTTTAAAACGAAAAGATTATATTCGTTTATAACGTCGACTATTATTTGTCCTCTGGCGTCCGTTTTGTCGGAGTGCCAGAGAATTGACCTAGCATTTATGTCTGTTAAGATATGTAGTCGTCTGGCATTTGCAAATCAAGTAATATCTTTTATTACTTCAGCATGAGCTTCTATAGCAAATGAGAACTGGGCGTAGATCGACAAGATGATCCATGTTCCCATGCCTAAAGTGATTTCGAATGTAACAGTATGTTGTGTGCATAATTGCGTAATTTGTGTTA
Source organism: Schistocerca piceifrons (assembly GCF_021461385.2). Taxonomy (NCBI): domain Eukaryota; kingdom Metazoa; phylum Arthropoda; class Insecta; order Orthoptera; family Acrididae; genus Schistocerca; species Schistocerca piceifrons. The sequence continues at coordinate 432,612,162 of NC_060138.1, forward strand.
CTGTAATGTTATTGTTTGCTACAATGATTGCAGCCTTGGTCTTGTTCGTGCCTGTGATTTCCATGTACTGCCTCGGAAGGCCTGGAATTCTTCCATCTCAAGTTCACGGTTCTGGTATACAGAATATGTCCGCGCATACCTCGTTCACCGGCCTACCTAGCTCTGCGGGCACCGTCATGCTACCCATACAGTTTAGCCGCAAGACTTTCAATATGGAAATTTAGTAATAACTTCGGCCCACTCTGGGTGTAATCGAGGTACACGCGTCCCTGCGCCCTTATCAAGTCCTTGTAGTCATTATCAAGATTAAGGTCTTCATCTCTTGTTCACATTATTTACGTAAAATATTAGAGTTCGAGTTTATCTGTTGGTAGGTTTTCGGTTCGTGGAATCATTATGTCTGAGTGTCCAATCGTGAGGTAGCATATGCTGTCGCCCGTTGGGTGATTCAGTCTTGTTGCCAGTCTTCGCGCAGTTTGAAAAACTCCTTTCTTCTCCAGTTGACAGGCGCAAGTTCTCTTCGATGTCATCATAGTCTATTTTGTTTCTTACTTCATGGTTTTGTGACTCTGTTTAACTGGGTCGTGGTGTTTATCTCTTGGTGTAGTTTCCGGCTGGTTGATCTGATGTCTCATCAGCTGAGGATTGTTGCGATTTTTCAGTGTGAGCTTTGTGTTTGTTCATGTTGCTTTTAGTATCAATATCTTGTGTGACAACTTTTTGTTGTTACAAGTTTTCTGTTTGCGTTTGTTTCTCATTGATAACTGTCTCTTGCACGTGTGTTGTCTTTTCGTCCGTGTTGCCACCGTAGACGAAACGTATAGTTTGCATGTACGGTTTACATTTTGATGTGTCATATTCACAGTTTCCCCGAAGTTTTTGTTTCATTATACGGTAATCTATCCTCTGGCGAGAGAAGAATTACTTTACGTTTATGTTGTTTCGGTGTGGCACAGGCATAAAACCAGTAAATGGTTCTATGCCTGTGTCCCTATCTTGTTCTGCATGGGCTCGACAGTGTCTCGGACAGTTGTTGATATTGTTATGTACTTCTGTTGAGGGTGGTGTGTTATGTTTGAAGACTGCGTCATGGTCCTGCTCTTGGTGGGCGCGACCATATCTTGGATTTCTATCGTCTTCTTTATGTACTTCTGTTGCGTACAGCGTGCTGTTTTTAAGGTCTTTTCACAAAAGGCTTCCTCTTCCAGTTCATCTACTCTCAGAAAGGTCGCCTTTTGTAGTGTTGCCCACTGGAAAAGTTCGTGTTTGATGTGCCTCGTCACAATGTAGTCTATGACGCCGTAGAAACACGCATCGTCGATTTAATCTGTGAGGCTAAAATATTTTTATTGCACAATGTTGCATTTGAGGGAATTCATGCCCGTTGGGAAGTCTGTGGTCAGCATCAGCCCAAGTCGTTGCCTCCAGGCTACTGGAGGTCGCCATGCTCCTGCCGTGTTGATGATGATTTGTGTTTGCTTCTGCGAAGTAGGATCCGTATTTTGTTGAGGGGACGTCTGTACATTTCCGTAGTTGATATTTGTATTCATATCCCTACTTAGATATCCAAAGAGTATTGTCTCACTGCTTTTGTTTGGTGTGTGCTAGTTCACATTGTTGGTGACATCATGCTCCGTTTTTTCTATTTGGCATTTGTAGAGTTCTTTGTAAGTAGGGCATTCTAATCCCCCAATTTTGTTACATGTTCTTTTCCCATTATTGCAAGGCATACAGCCAGCAGTTGTTTCTTCACGACATTCGAATTTTTTATGACGTGGTTTCGCATATTTCCCATTGATTGTTTTCCTATCACATCTTTATGATGAATGGCCAAAATCCCAAAAGTTGAGACACATTTGTTCAAATGGTTCTGAGCACTATGGGACTTAACATCTATGGTCATCAGTCCCCTAGAACTTAGAACTACTTAAACCTAACTAACCTAAGGACATCACACAACACCCAGTCATCACGAGGCAGACAAAATCCCAGACCCCGCCGGGAATCGAACCCGGGAACCCGGGCGTGGGAAGCGAGAACGCTACCGCACGACCACGAGCCGCGGACAAGACACGTTTGTACCGACCCTAATATGTAAAGATTTAAATTGTATGTACACCCTATCCCTTTGTAACAACAATAATCTGATCCTTGGCGTCACCTCCAGAATATTATTTACTGTTCTTATCCCATTCGGACCGGTTTTGAACTGTATTTTGACTTCTTGTTGAAATTCCTCTTTGGTGATGTGGTTGGTGAGATTTATTTCAAATAGTTCTTCTAGAAAGTCTTGATCTGTGAGAGTTGTTGGAACACTTTGTACTGCCAGTAGGGGTCTTAATTTTCTGGCTTCTCCGCACAGAATGTCCTTTAAGTTTGATGTTTTTTCAATAATCTTCCTCTTGTCTGCTTGATTCTCAGTTTCAAGCATTACTGTGTTTTCTGTATTCCTTATTGCTCTAACTTTTATCAAGTCTAGGGTTTATTACTTTAGTTAAGGTTTCCCTTATGGTTTTGGCATTCTGGTTGATTTAAAAAAAGGGGACAGTTGCCTGTTAGCTTCTTGCTCATTTAATTTGTTTTTCGGCTTGGTGACAGGATGACCTGCCGCGACTACAGCGATAGTCAGTGGCGTTGGCCACGTTTCAGTGCGCAGGCTTTAGGGCTGCGACCTCCATTTTCAAACACTGAATTCTGTCTGTTGTGTCAGGGACATTTGCTGCCGCTAACTCCCAACACTGTCTTCTGTCTTCTTAGTTCGTCATTTTGTCCACGAAGTATGATTTGGCAGAGTGCTAATGCCCATATTTTTGTTCCTGACTGGCGTAGTAATTATGTTGAATACCTTTTTCTGCTTTAACTCTGCTTGAAAATCCGCCAGAATTTTTGATACCATGTTTGTACGAGGGTAAGTCAATTACTATCCCCAAAGTAGTTATAAAACTTTATTGTAATCAAATAGGAAACTTCCAAGAACAACATTTCTCGACATAGTCTCCTTGCGTTTCAAAGCACTTCGTCAATCGTTGTACAAGCTTCGTGATACCTCATAAAAGAAGGTTCTCGGTTTAGCTGCAAGCCAGGAATGCACCGCTTCTTTCACTGCTTCGTCCGAGGCAAATCGACGGCCCTTTAACGCCTATTTGAATGGACCAAACAAGTGATAGAAGGGGCAAGGTCGGAACTATATCGAGAATGATCCAGTACTTCAAATTTGAGTTTCTGGAGCGTTTAAGCAGTGTGGGCAGCAGTATGCGGACGGGCATTGTTGTGCAACAACACAACACCTTTTGATAGCAATACTAGGCGTTTGCTTCGAATTGCAGGCTTTGACCTGGCAGTAAGCCTCTCACTGTAACGTACACTGTTTATTGTTGTACCCCTTTCCCCGTAACGTTCTAGTACTGGACCTGAGCATCCCAAAAAACGTAGGCAACAATTTTACTGCGGACTGTTGGGTCTAGAGCTTTTTTCCTGCACGCCGAATTTGGATGTTTCCATTCCATACTCTGCCGTTTACCCACCTGCTCGTAATGATGGATCCACGTTTCGTCACCAGTAATGATCCTGTCTAAGAAGTTGTTCCCTTCGTTACCATAGCGATGCAATTGTTTTTTGCAGATGTCCAAGCGTGTTTGTTTATGCACCTGTGTGAGTTGTTTTGGGACACATCTTGCACAAACTTTATGAAACCCAAGTCTGCTGTGGATGACTTCTTAGGCAGAACCGTGACTAATTTGCAGACAATGTGCCACTTCGTCAGTAGTTAATCGTCTGTCTAAGAGAATCATTTCACTTGAACGCTCAATGGTTTCTTCATTTGTGGCGGTAAACGGTCGTCCGGATCCTTCATCGTGTGTAAAACTTGTGCGACCATTTCGGAATTTTTCAATCCATTCGTAGACACTCCGTTGTGGAAAAACATTGTTACCGAACTGTAGCGAAAGTCTTCGATGAATTTCAGCCCCTGATACGCTTTCCGACCACACAAAACGGATCACTGAAGGTTGCTCTTCTTTGGTGCAAATAGCGGAGCACCGTGATTAACAGCACGGCAGCGATAACGAAACTAAAATAGCTGCTTGAAAATTTCAAAGATATAACAACAAATAAACAAAGCATGGGTCATCAACGTAAAACGACAGTACTACCCTATTACACAAAAATATAAGTAAGTTGACGATAATAATTGACTTACACTTGTTGGTCAAGGTGTTGCATACGCTGTTGAGCTTGTTCTTCTGATTCGTCCTTGTTCCCGTGTTGGTGTGTTGTCAATCCCGTTTCCTGCTGGTGTTATTGTAATGTTTAAATTTCGGCGTCTGGCTGCCTTCATCGGTGTTTGATGCAGCCGAAGCTAGCTTGGCCCACGACCTACATCTACATCTACATACATAATCCGCAATCCACCATACGATGCGTGGCGGAGGGTACCTCGTACCACAACTAGCATCTTCTCTCCCTGTTCCACTCCCAAACAGAACGAGTAAAAAATTTCTGGCTATATTCCTCTGTAAGAGCCCTAATATCTCTTTTCTTATCTTTGTGGTCTTTCCGCGAAATTTAAGTTGGCAGCAGTAAAATTGTACTGCAGTCAGCCTCAAATGCTGGTTCTCTAAATTTCCTCTGTAGCGATTCATGAAGAGAACGCCTCCTTTCCTGTAGAAGCTCCCACCTGAGTTCCTGAAGCATTTCCGTAACACTCGCGTGACGATCAGACCTACCAGTAACAAATCTAGCAGCCGGCCTCTGAATTGCTTCTAGTCCTCCCTCAATCCGAGAGGGATCCCAAACGCTCGAGAAGTACTCAAGAATAGGTCGTATTGGTGTTTTATAAGCGGCCTCCTTTACATCTTCCCAAAATTCTACCAATGAATCGAAGACGACTATTCGCCTTCCCCACAACTGACATTACATGCTTGTCCCACTTTATATCGCTCTGAAATGTTACGCCCAAATATTTAATCGACGTGACTGTGTCAAGAGCTACACTACTAATGGAGTATTCAAACATTACGGGATTCTTTTTCCTATTCATTTGCATTAATTTACATTTATCTATATTTAGAGTTACCTGCCATTCTGTACACCAGTCACAAATCCTGTCCAAGTCAACTTGTATCCTCCTACAGTCACTCAACGAAGACACCTTCCCGTACGCCACAGCATCATCAGCAAACAGCCGCAAATTGCTATCCAACCTATCCAAAAGATCATTTATGTAGGTATAAGACAACAGCGGACCTACCACACTTAGCTGGGGCACTCCAGATGATACCCTCACCTCCAATGAACACACACCATCGTGGACAACGCACGGGGTTCTATTACTTAAGAAGTCTTCGAGCCACTCACATACTTGGGAACCAATCCCATAGGCTTGTTCCTTAGTTAGGAGTCTGCAGTGGGGCACCGAGTCAAACGCTTTCCGGAAGTCAAGGAATATGGCATCCGTCTGATACCCTTCATCCATGGTTCGCAAGATATCGTGAAAAAAGGGCGAGTTGCGTTTCGCAGGAGCGATGCTTTGTAAAGCCGTGCTGATGCATGGACAGCAACTTCTCTGTCTCAACGAAATTCATTATATTCGAACTGAGAATAAGTTCGAGAATCCTGCAACAAACCAATGTTAAGGATATTGGTCTGTAATTTTGAGGATCCGTCCTTCTACCCTTCCTACATATAAGCGTCACGTGTGCTTTTTCCCAGTCGCTCGGGACTTAACGTTGGGCAAGAGATTCGCGATAAATGCAAGCTAAGTAAGGAGCCAATGCAGTAGATTACTCTCTGTAAAACCGAATTGGAATCCCATCAGGACCTGGCGATTTATTTGTTTTCAACCCATTCAGCTGCTTCACAACCCCAGGGATGTCTATCACTATGTCCTCCATACGGGAAACTGTACGAGACTCAAACGGCGGTACGTTTGTGCGATCCTCCTGCGTGAAAGATTTCTCAAATGCTAAATTTAAAATTTCATCTTTCGTTTGCTGTCTTTCGTTGCCAGGCCAGACTGACCAGTGAGTGACTGGATGGAAGCCTTCGACCGGCTTACCGATTTTACGTAAGACCAGAATTTCTTTGGGTTTTGAGCAAGATCTTTTGCTAAGGTATGACGGTGATAGTGGTTGAATTCTCCAGTGTCCTCGTATTAGCCCGATATGCATGTGCTTAAAATTTTTCACAAAGTGAGGTAGATGGAGCCCACACCTGGCGGTACTTGGTAACTATCAGCCAGCTCCCGATATCTGGGTCTAATGTAAGTAGTGGTTAGACACTGGACTCGCATTCGGGAGGACGACGGTTCAATCCCGCGTCCGGCCATCCTGATTTAGGTTTTCCGTGATTTCCCTAAATCGCTTCAGGCAAATGCCGGGATGGTTCCTTTCAAAGGGCACGGCCGACTTCCTTCCCCGTCCTTCCCTAATCCGATGAGACCGATGACCTCGCTGTCTGGTCTCCTTCCCCAAAACAACCAACCAATCTAATGTAAGTGAAAGTCAGTTTTAAGTCCTGGTAAACACTGTTAACTCGCTTTTAGTTGAGGCAGTGTGCCAGACGCGCGAGGAAATTAGCCACGCGGCGGCTGAAAATACCTACAGCCAGCTTTCCGTAGACGGCTTCCGCCGAGTCGGCCGCTGCTGTCTGGGGTGCCTGACGCAACGAACAGCTGTGGCTCGCGCAGTCAGCCATCCGCATGCAGCCCTGTCAGCACCGTCCACGTTCCGACGTCATCGCAGCCCGCTGCTCACCGCGCCGTCAGCAGAAGGCGCCACGCGTCGCCACCGCCAGGTGACAATGGACGCCGCACCGTCGACGAAACTTGCCACACGGTTCACAAGAATGCATTCAATATCCCACAGAAACAAACCTCTCACGGCGAAACTACAGTCCCGAACTAGTCTTTATTGCGTCACGTGACGTATTACACATTTAACTATCGGCACAGAAATTTGCACTGCACTCCAACCACTTTTTCTTACCACAAACGCGAAAATAAGCGGAGGGCTCGCTGAACTCGTCCACACTCCACTCTTCAGTTAATGCTAGGAAGCTTCTGCTGGTGACGGCGGTCGGAACTATTGTTAAGGACTCACATCAGAAGACGATGGTTCAAATCCTCGTTCGGCCATCCAGATTTACCTAATAAAATGAAACACCTGCAGCTGCCGTTTCGATCCTATTTTGTTATATGGCAACCAGTTTCGGCGGCTCAGTACACCATCTAAACTATAATCGTATACACGATCACATCAGTGGCTAACATTTATGAACTGACTTTCACAGAATACTGGAAAAGCGATGTTGCGTCTGCAACTACCAACAGTATTCTACGGAAGCCAGTTCATTGATGTGGTTTACCCCTTCAGATTCAGTTAATACCTGAAGATGGTGTACTTAGTCACCGAAACCGGTTGCAAAATAATAAAATAACGTCAAAACGACGACTGTAGGTGTTACGTTTTATTACAGAGCACGGCTGATGTCCTGCAGACCATTAGCCACAAGCAGGGACATACAAAAAAATCCAGATTTTGGTTTCCCCTGATTACAGTAAACCGCTTAAGGCAAACAGCGGGACATTCCCTCTGAAAACGCGCTGCTGATTTCCTTCCCTTCAGTATTCCCAGTTTGTGTTCGTTCCCTAATGACCTCGTTGTGGATAGGATGCTAGACACTAATTTCCCTTCCTTCCTTTCATCATACCACCAGATTGTAGCTCACCTCTGCTGTCCTGTGGTAGAATCGTTGCTTCGTAAAGCGAAATTCGAGACCACTTCGGTCGTCGATACCGGTTTTTAATGTATGACAGAATTAATACACAAATAATTCAGAGAAACAGGTTTACAAATAATATTGGAACAAGAACATATTTAGTGTTTTGTACTACTAGAAAAGAAGACACTAGGGGCCAGAGCTGAGTAACCAACTTGCGCAACGAAATTTAAAAGACACGAAAAGTAGTAGGGCCAAGGGCAACGTCTCCTGAATAGGTCCCAATTATGTTCGTATTACTTCTGCCCTTTGGATGCTTCTGTAATTAACTGCGAAATGAAAATCAAGGCATGATAAATACTGACGGAATTTATCTTTCATTATAAACTCTCCTGAATCAAGCTGTACAAAGGTGATCCAATTAATGACTCTACCCAGTTGTTAGCAAAGTTATGAGGTGGATGAGTTGAGGCATGGCACCTTTATATTGCTCCTGTCTGGAGCCTGTTTATCGGGAGAATGTCTCATGCGTGCACAGTGACAGATGGTCTGAATCGGGTTCAGTCGAGTACGTAGTTCTAACTTTCATCCACCAGAGTACAGTAGCGAACAGACATTCAAGAAAGAAGTCAATAGAATGTTTCTGTCAATTGTTCTGTTTATTTCTTGAAGGCTTTTTTGTTTATTTGGGTTTATCAAGTTTTGTATATGTTTTTAGTAGTGTGAATGATGCGTGAATGTGGTCTAAAATAAATATGTAGATCACTGATATACTGACAAATGCTGTACGAACTAGCGTGACAAAGTTTTAAGACAGTGTGAATGCAGACGACGATGAATTTTGTATCATAATATGTTACGTAAGGTTATGATAAAAGGAAAGCAAATTCGAATGCAAATGAAAATAATTAATAACGTAAAATGTAAATAAAATATCAAAATGTTAAGTATTTATTTTGGGAAAAGTACAACTCGAAAGTGTGTTATTTGTCGATTGGTTAGTCATGAAAAGCGAGGACTAAAGCGGGAGAATAATATTTTTCTATCGGCGTTAAGGAAAACTGACCGATCAGAACCGAGTATTCATCGCACGTCTTTTCTTTTGGAGATAGAGAATGCTTACGGCAGTCAAAGATTCGGAGCCCAGCCTTTCAATGGTAGGGTCGTGTGTAGCACGAGCTCCGAAGGAAATTATACTTTGCTGGTTCTATTTGTGCTACATGCCTCAAAAGGGCTTTAAAGTGAAGACATATTTGTTCTGGTGCGTTTTTTTAGAAAGTACGGATTTTTAAGTAATTTTGTGTATGAGAAAAAACAGTAATTCGGCGCGGTATATTGAGCACATCGGTGACCAAAACTTTGAGTGCGTTAGGTACCGATAAACTTAATAGTGTGGTGAGCATTTTTATTGAAGAACAAGCCTGTTTAGTAGCTGTTCAGATCTCGTGAAATAGGTTACCATAAACTTCCTAACGTGAATGAAAGGGTTTGTGCATGACAGTGTTAGGATCAGCACAAGCTTGTCAGTGAACTTGTAATTCTGAAGTTCAGAATGTATCAAAGTTTTGCCAGTATTTTCACCTTTCATTCAAAATTAAAGTCCTTTTCTCGATTCTTAGAATAGTTACGTTGTAGGCAGCCTGGTGCGAGTCGCCGTACACTAGGTTTCTGCTCGGCTTTCCTACTGGTGATGTGCTGCCATAAGGTAAGGTAAGGTATGATCACCGTGTTCTGGGACTGTGAAGGTGTAACTCTCTCTGATGTGATGCCAAGCCTTTAATTCGGAAGCATATGTCAACGCATTAACAAAAGTCAATACGCGCTTCCGGCGACCTCGGCTCCACACAACCCAGGAGATTTTTCGTCGCAACACGATGACACTCGTCTCCACACAAATTTGTGGTCAGCTGAACACCTCGCAAAACAGAATTGGATAGTGTTTTCCCGTCCTCCCTACAGCCCTGACCTAGCCACTTCGGACTCTCACTTGTTTAGGCCATTAAAGGATGTCAATCGTGGAAGACATTTTGACGTCGGTGGGGAGGTGATTCATACAGTAAAGCACTGGTTCCGCCACCAGGTCAAGGACTTGTAACGACAGGGCATACATACCCTTGTTTCCCCCCGGATGAAGGCTATCGAACGGGAAGGAGAACTCGTGGAATAATTCTTTCGTGTGTGTAATCCTCATTACGTTAAATAAGGAATTGTTGAAGAAAACTGCGGTGCATTACTTTCTGGACATCCCTCGTAACGTCAGCTCGAAAGGATTCTCTGTCTTTCCTCAGTGTCTGGATTTCAAGTCTTCTCTCTCCTCGTCTGTGGAAGCTAAGTCATTTATCATCTCCATAGCCAAATCTTCTCTGCTCCTATCTCCGTCACTTGAGTCTTTACACCCGAATCTAAAAATACCTCTCGAACTGCCAGCTGTTTTCCATAAGCCGATCAGTCACTGAATTTACCGCCAATAATAGCCAATAATACGAGGTGCATTCAAGTTCTAAGGCCTCTGATTTTTTTTTCTCCAGACTGGAAAGAGATAGAAACATGCACATTGTTTTAAAATGAGGCCGCGTTCATTGTCAATACATTCCAGAGATGGCAGTACCGTACGGCAGATGGAATTTTACCGCCAGCGGCGAGAATGAGAACTGTTTTAAATACTTAAAATGGCGACGTTTTCCTTACTTGAACAGCGTGCAATCATTCGTTTTCTGAATTTGCGTCGTGTGAAACCAATCGAAATTCATCGAAAGTTGAAGGAGACATGTGATGATGGAGTTAGGGATGTGTCGAAAGTGCGTTCGTGGGTGCGACAGTTTAATGAAGGCAGAGCATCATGTGACAACAAACCAAAACAACCTTGGGCTCGCACAAGCCGGTCTGACGACATGATTGAGAAAGTGGAGAGAATTGTTTTGGGGGATCGCCAAATGACTGTTGAACAGATCGCCTCCAGAACTGGCATTTCTGTGGGTTCTGTGCACACAATCCTGCATGATGACCTGAAAGTGCGAAAAGTGTCATCCAGGTGGGTGCCACGAATGCTGACGGACGACCACATGGCTGCCCGTTTGGCATGTTACCAAGCAATGTTGATGCGCAACGACAGCATGAATGGAATTTTCTTTTTGTCGGTTGTGACAATGGATGAGACGTGGATGCCATTTTTCAATCCAGAAACAAAGCGCCAGTCAGCTCATTGGAGGCACACAGATTCACCGCCACCAAAAAAATTTCGGATAACTGCCAGTGCTGAAAAAATGATGGTGTCCACGTTCTGGGACAGCGAGGGCGTAATCCTTACCCATTGCGTTCCAAAGGGCACTACGGTAACAGGTGCATCCTACGAAAATGTTTTGAAGAACAAATTCCTTCCTGCACTGCAACAAAAACGTCCGGGAAGGACTGCGCGTGTGCTGTTTCATCAAGATAACGCACCGGCACATCGAGCTAAAGCTACGCAACAGTTTCTCCGTGATAACAACTTTGAAGTGATTCCTCATGCTCCCTACTCACCTGACCTGGCTCATAGTGACTTTTGGCTTTTTCCAACAATGAAAGACACTCTCCGTGGCCGCACATTCACCAGCCGTGCTGCTATTGCCTCAGCGATTTTCCAGTGGTGAAAACAGACTCCTAAAGAAGCCTTCGCCGCTGCCATGGAATCATGGCGTCAGCGTTGTGAAAAATGTGTACGTCTGAAGGGCGATTACGTCGAGAAGTAACGCCAGTTTCATCGATTTCGGGTGAGTAGTTAATTAGAAAAAAAAATCGGAGGCCTTAGAACTTGAATGCACCTCGTATTTTTTAAGGAATAATTTTAAGGAGGCATTGCAAGGAGGATTCCTTGCAATGCCTCCGTAAAACTATTCTCCCAATCAAAGATGCTAGTAGCCCCCTCAGTCTGAAAAGTGGGACTCTGGACGTTTGTTACAGGGTGTCTACCACTACATGCCTGTGCTTATGCCAGAGGCGCTTCTTCGCTGCTGTGGCGAAGCAAACGACAAAAGAAGTCCTAATATCTTGGCGTCGTGTTGGCAAGCTACCAGCCACGCAGTAATATATCAGGCAGAAAAAGTATTTTGGTTGCGGTTTCTAAAGATGTTATCTGCAGCCGGAGCCTACGCTTTTCCAAACCCAGATACGCTCACAGTGCGTCTCCTAAATCTCTCACATCACTGTGAAAATTTTCCTCGTTGACCTTTAAGCACGGTGTAGTTAGGCTAGTGGAACGGGGGAAGGGGCTGGGACTGGATGTGTTTTAACAATGCGGCTTTGTCTCCGTATATTGTCCTCCAGCACTGTATATTTTGGGGCGGCCGGTGGAATAGGAAAATAGGAAATGTTCGCTGTCGATTACGAGAGCCTGTAACTATTTTTTCGGTTAGCCAGAAAGCGATGAAGAACTATAGTTTCTGTTCTGCAGGTTCACATTCTTCTTGAGCTCACTGAAAGAAAATGTTTCTTTCTCCCTACTTAGTCAGTGGGTTCAGGAACTGTGATCATAAATAAAAGTTTCGAGTTCTAACTGATTAATGGATTTAGTAAGAATTTTTCCGCCTCCGTTATCCGAGTGGTCAGCGCGGCGGAATGCCACGCCAAGGGGCCCGGGTTCGATTTCCGGTTGGGGCAGGCGATTTTCTCCGCTCGGGGACTGGGTCTTGTGTTGTCCTCATCATCATTTCATCCCCATCTCCGACGCGCAAGTCTCCCAATGTGGCGTCGAATGCAATAAGTACTTGCCCTCGGCGGCCGATCTTCGCCGAATGGGGGACTCCCGGCTCACAATGCCGTACGCTCATTTCAGTAAGAATTCACACACACAAACATAGTAATATTCCTGATAATAATAATAATGGTGTCTCTACCATAAAGAGGACTGTGAGCAGTTCAGAGGTGACCTCTACGGTAATTTCCAATTTAAATGGCTTCTAAGCATCAAAGATAAGTGCTCCCCAATAAATGGAAAATAATCTCACCACTTGCCAAGCGGTTTTGTTAACATTACGGGCACACAAATAGTTACTTCCACGAAATCTAAGCGATCCAGGACGATGTACAGCCTTCGATAGTTTACTTCCTATTTGTACCGAAAACATGCGTTTAGTTGCAGCCTGGCTATGACGTCACCCGAGGCCACGCGCAAGCCGGCGTCTGACGCGGATCGAGTAATAGCTAAGTGCGAAGTGAAGTGTCGCTGCCTCTCAGGCCGTATTTCTGTATGGGCTCAGCGGACGGGCGAAGAGAACATCCGCCGTCATATCTGCTGTATACTGAAGTAGCAGCCTCTAAATGGCTGCTTTCTAGGACAAATATCATTATATAACACTGTCATGAATAAATTTAAAATCATAATGATTTTTATATTAATGGAGTTAATTTGGCTTTGCTTACGGAAAAAGTTTTAACTGTACTGCATCTAACCTTTTCCTGCCAGAATTTTTGAAACGGAACCGACAGTAGCACATGATCTTTGAACTACGTCTTTAAGAGACCTAGTATTTATTGTTGTTTACATCTGGGTCTTGAAACTTATTAACTTTACTGTTTAATCGATGTAATCAAGTGGTGTAATGAGAATTCCCTATCATTATTATAAATGATACTTAATCTATTACAAATAAGGAAGTTTATGTTCTAAATTTAGTATTTAGCAAATTGCTTGAACACTATGATATTGAGCTTAATGGGGTCACATAGTTAATTTTTTATATCAAACTGATTTAATATTTAGTGCCTTCAAATTTTGGAAAAACGCCGATTTTGACCAAAATATTGGTCCGATCAAGTTGAAATTTATAACAGTTAATTGTGACATACATATGCACATTCTGAACAGTTTTTGGCTTTTTAGCTTTATTATTTAGCGCCACTTGTTTTTTATTTAAAACGATGTATTTTTTGCAAACATATTCATCTGACCACTTTGAGATTTAACGATATAAACATTAATATACTGAAGCAAATATATTGTGAAAGTAGACGGCTGTGGGGAGGTGAGAAACTGAAGAGAATTGATAATTCTGGGAGAGGGAGAGAACAAATGAAACCTAACGGCTACTTGCTTTCTTATACCTAGTCTGTATGATCACTCGTACTTGTCCCTTCTTTATTATTATTCAAACTTCTCTTTGTGAAGATCCATTTTTCTGTTGGAACAGACTCAAACATGTATGGAATTGCTTTACTTCCGGTCCACAGTCGGGGGGAAGAGGCGAAATGAGAGATAACCGACAGTTTACGGCAATAGTTACTTGAATTAATATTGCCTGATATTATAAGCACGCAGCGGATAACTGGGGTAAGAATGAGGGAGGTCCAAACAGAAGAGCAGAACGTGTCTTCAGTCTTTCGTATTTACTGTTTATCAAAGGGACTGGAGCTGCGCATGCTAATATGTGACCCAGTGATCATTCTATCTTTGTCTCGTAGGCTTGTGCTGATGGTATCCGACTTATTCTACTGATTTACAGGGGATATTAGTCTTCATATTAAAAATTCCTCTATTCATCATTTAATTATTTATTAACTGAATAACATAACATCGTCATCGACATACAGCACGTTTAAGATAAATATTAACGTCACTACGATCTAGACAAAATTTTCACTACAATAGAGCCTTATAATCAATATGAGCTCCCACTGCGTTAACTCGTGAGGCAGTGGTTGGGACTGCGTGTCGTCACCTTGCCGCAACTCGTTATTCGTTAGTCTAGTGTGCATGTATCCAACTACACGAAATGAGAAATCAATAAAATAAGACAGGAATGTAATGAGAAAGAGAGTGCTGGAGAGAGAGCAGAGATTCACTACTCGCATTCAGATCTTTAACGGACACGAGGTTACCTTTTGCGCACAAGAAAACGTTTCACTTTGTAAACTTCTTCCGTCTGTACACGCGTATCTTACTGTGCTCGCCTATTGTGCCGATGACCACGTGGTCCTGGTCAAACACATCACCCGGTATCCTGTTTCCAAAATCGACCTAACATGTGTGTGTGAAAAGGGCAGGGAAGCGGCAAGAATTACTGAATCGATTCCATTCGGCATCTGATTTTATCGGCGGTGGACAACAGTCACTTTAAGAGCGGCACTGTGCACGTGGTCCCCATGAAGCCTCATCGATCACAAAGAACAAACCGTTACGAAATTAACTAGCCAGAAATATCTCGTCCTTCGTTAATCTAGTCCTTTCATGAGCTATAAAGGCTTGCAGTTAATGTATTAGGGGAATGTAAGAGGCTTAAACTTCAGTACTGGCTACCACATGGCGAGGAACAAGGAACAGAGCCCTCTTCTACACGTTTTAAGGCAAATATTAATTAATTTTGCAGAAAGCAGGCATGAAGTCTTTCCACATGCAACGGATTAGTACATTTATCAAATATTCAAATACCTTTGTCCTGAATTTGGAGACAGATGTACTGAAGGTACGCCTGCTCTCTTACCTGTCTTCTTCCACTGCTCCCCGTCTACCGAACTGGCGAGCACCTGACGTTCTTACTGGGCTACGGTGG
The DNA here is from genome assembly GCF_021461385.2 of Schistocerca piceifrons. Lineage (NCBI taxonomy): Eukaryota > Metazoa > Arthropoda > Insecta > Orthoptera > Acrididae > Schistocerca > Schistocerca piceifrons. The sequence goes on from NC_060138.1 coordinate 432,627,401, forward strand.
AGGGACGAACGCTCCAAAAACTGCCGTGACCAACCGCTCCACCCCCAAGCCTTTTTTCAGTCAACCGACTATCTCTGGTCACCACCTGTTTGTGTGCTCTCTGCTTTCATCCCGTAGTGGAAGAAACTTTGTTGGTATTACTCTGTAGAGCTTCTCTGCTACGAAAAGTCGTCTGATTCCCAAGTAACGTTGACTACGCTCAGGGATAGGAGGGGAGAGACATGGGGTGTATACACACAAATAGCGCTTCTTTACTAACCTAATAATGACAGCTACATCTATACAACCTGTTTACAGTGTTTTTGACTACTGTTATCAGTCGACATTGGGTTGCGCGGCGACCACGACTGGGCCGCGTCATATGAAAGGTGGAGCAGCAGCCGCCTGAGTTATCGCGTAAGCTTCGTCACGACTTTAATTCTATGACAGACAATCTTATGTTATTACTGTTGTTAGGGAACGGCACAAATGGTGTCGTTTCCATTGACGAAGTTTGGAAACGCTGGTTTGATTTTTAATTTCGTTCTTAGATTATGGCGCAATACTTTGTAGGCTACACAGAGGCGCGTTATGATGATGTGGCGCTAGTACCGGTGAACTGGGCTAAGTCCGGGAACTCTTGCTCGCCTCTGTATCCCTCAAATGTTACAGCCCCTGTTTCGCCACATGATCCATGGCCTCCTGGTGGCTGTCGTGCCTTTCGCATATTGCAGTTTTCTTCTGTTCTCCAGGCCGTGAGTTCCCTGTCCAGTTCGAAAGGAGGTTGCCGCCTATGTCCCAAGAGACAACTCCCGGTGCGATCCTTGTTCTCTTTTCAGTGCTCGCTCTCCCTTGACAGCTTTCTCTCCCTCTCTATACAACACTACAACAACGTGCAGGAAGTCCATTCATTATATAAAAGCACACAATTGGTACTGCCATTCCAATCACTGGCAAATCCCTCGTTTAAATTCCAAGTGCGGTTGTCGAGTTTTATTTTTAGTAAAATGGTCATTCATCCCACCACCTATTACAGGGATGAGCTGTGGCAAGCTTGAATGGTTAGCCATCTAGTTAGTATCTACGCAGATCTCGACCTTCCGTCAGTATATCTTGTCCTCCATCCCCTCTGTAGCGACCTTATTTGTTATCTATTTCTTGGCTACTTTCCATTTGCCTCCAATTTTTCAAGTGAAGCTTTTACTTCATTCACACTTTAGCAACTCATTTTTTTGTTTCAGTAAACAATAAAACGATTAAATACACCTATAATAACTAGTGAATAGTGGATGGACGAATTCATGTGGTTAAAATTCATCAACTTGTCATAGCTAAGCAGCATGACACTTAACACGAAATTGCTGATACATGGAGATCAATGTCTTACACTTACCATCTGCTGACCATTTTGAACAAAATGTTCATCATTTATGTTTTGTTCCTGATTTATAGAGAAAAATTATGATGACAGTACAGGAAACAGGAAGGTGAAAATAAAAATTGATAGAACAGTGGATTGTACGAATGTTCATATTAGTCGTAATCCACTTGTACAGAACAACAAATCAAATTTGTAATTAAACACATGGAAAGGATAAGGCTTTTTAAGAGAAATTACCTTCAATAGTACGTAATGTGTGTAAAACAAGATGAAGTATTGTATTTTGTGTATTTCAGCTTTTTTGCGAATCGTTAAACGAGTTCCCTTATATCTAATTAACATTGTTTTACAATTGAGACATTAAATTGTTGCACCAAACAAGAATTACATTATAGGTGGTCTTTTTTAATGTTATTGGTACCTCATTAAAGGCAGCCAGCACTGTGTTACAGTTGGAGCACGGAGGTGATGGAATGTCACAGCTGTCGTTTGTAGGCTGCGGTAGTGTTTTTGAATCCTGATGGTCATTTCTACTGTTGTTTTAAATCCAGAGTTAGTTTCTTAATAGCATTAACTGGCAATTGTTGCATTAAAAATTGTTCAGAACTTGTATACGTTAGGCAAAACACTATTTCTTCTCAAATTATTTCGATTAATATACTTTGCGTGATTTCTATCACTGAAAATACTTCTCAAACATAATGTCTAATCTATAAGCTTTATAATGGAGAAAGTGTAGTACCTTTATTAGCGTAAGAGATGCACATTGAAACTGGGAGAAGTATATAGATAGCGACTTCCAATGTGAAACATCACAGCGGCTGGAAGCTGTGTATAGTAAAACATCCAAAAACCGTAAAAATGTTGCTAACATGTTCCTTCAGTCCGTCTCTAGGGAGCATACGTTTTGTATTATTTCGCAAGTGATAACAGTGGGACGTTTTTAAAAAAAGAAAATCCCATAAACTAGCTCTGCAGTTAAGTCATAACGGTAGGAAATGGAAAGAAAATGCAAAAAAGAAAGAGAAAAAACCGCTAAGGATAAATGTTTTGTGCAGGTATTCTTATTTGACCCATAATATAAATAAATGTAAAATGTTGACTCTAAAACGGCGGTGAGACCCATTAATGTAGGATTAGACGTTTACGGAAAAACCACCGGTAGCTATCACATCCAGTAAATATCTGAGAGTATGCGTACAGAGCATTTTTAAAATGCAGTGACCTCTAACAACTACTTGCACGTAAGACAGATAGCAGACTGAGATCCAGTGGTAGAACCCTCAGGAAGTGAGAGAACCCACTAACACGGTATCTTACAAAATACTTGAATATTGCTCGTCAGTATGACACCCGTACCAGATAGGAGATGCAAAGGAGAGCAGCGCCTTTCTCGCCAGCTTCGTTTAGCAAGGACATGAATCCATCAAGGAGATGCTAATCCAGATCCAGGGGCAATAGGCAACAAGATAATCGATAATAATGGTGTTTTTACTTTTAAAATTCCGTAAACGTACTTTCCAACCAATATATTGCTTTCTCCTACGTACGATGCGCGGGAAGCTCATGAAATTGAGAGGGTTGAGCCTACACGGCGGGTTACCAGCACTCACCATTCTCAGCTGGAACAGGAAAGAGAGAATGTAATACACGTAGTACCCTATACCATACACCGTAAGATGGCTTGTAGAGTATGAATTTAAATACAGATGTAGATTTTACTGACACACGCGTCCGAAAAACTAGTCTTAAGGAGTGACATCCAACTGTTCGACAGGAACACTTGTAAAACCACTTCCGTTGTTGGTATCAATGCGTGACACCAGAAAATGGTGAAATTAATACACGATGCCATGCCATCTGCAATGTAAGAATAACGGCAATTGGAGGAAGAAGCTGGCGCCCTTCATCCCCCTCCAGAGATCAAGATGAAGCTGCTACATCAAAGGCAGGGTAAAAGTTGCAGCCGGCCGGAGTGGCCGAACGGTTCTAGGCGCTACAGTCTGGAACCGCGCGACCGCTACGGTCGCAGGTACGAATCCTGCCTCGGGCATGGATGTGTGTTATGTCCTTAGGTTAGTTAGGTTTAAGTAGTTCTAAGTTCTAGGGAACTGATGACCTCAGATGTTAAGTCCCATAGTGCTCAGAGCCATTTGAACCATTTTAAAGTTGCAATTTCGATCGAGACATGAGCCAATGAATCTGCCGGCTGATATATCAGGCAGCTGACGACCGATGAGCATCACAGGGTGCATCTGATGTTCGTGATTCTGTGTGAGCTGAGGCGATCGGAGGACGATATCGTAATCAGAGGAGAAGACGAGGAAGCAGTCTACGCACAGCGACTGCGAACGCAATCGACACGAAGAAGTACGTTTACGTTTCGTTGTCACGCTAGGACACCAGGTGATTCATAAATTTTATAAGTCGGTAACGTCATCACAGACACAGACTCTGCCTTGAATAAGCCAGAAATGCAGAAATTGCATGGATGACAACTTTAAAGTGGCTAATCGACGTTTACTTTGGGGAAAAACAGTTTGCAGGATGATTTACCTTATGCCTCAACATAGTATTCATTATATTTAAAAAGTGTTATCACTACCTTCCTACGTATTTCCAAAAGCAAACATTTAGTTATAACAATCGTGTAATTATTTACTTACATTCACCTTTGTTCAGCTGTTCAATTGCTCATAGTGCAGTGTGGCACTCGGTGCATAAACCACACTGAAAGTAATACTACTATCACAACAAGAATAAACGTCAATAGGAAACTACAAATTGCTGAAAAATAATCGGTTGTGACACAGATAAAGAACTTAGAAGATGTGAAAGAATGAACTTGAATATGGGATACCGGATGGCTCTGAAGGCAGATGCTTTTTGAGCGTGGCAAATAAGCGAAAAAAATTATGCGCCATATATGCACATTGTGCTGTACGTCATTTAAAAAGAGTGCAGAAACAGCGGAAAACGCATAGCATCTGACAAAAACCATGTTGTCGACGGGATAAGGGATATAACAGGACGGGTTTTATTTGTACGTCGTAGGATGAAGGGATGTGGAATACATTACGCAAAAGAAGAGAAAAAATGAAATTTTAATTAGATTTTTCTCTTCAACAAAACAGAAAGGCAAAAATTAAAAAAAAACTGTTCAAAGAGCACATTGCTACACTTGGAGTGAAACAGAATACGTAGAGAGAAATATGGGTTTTCGCCATGTTTGATAACTTAATTCTGCCGCTCTAATGGCCATAAAATGTATTCCTACTCGTTCATACCTAACCACCATTCCAAACCGCACAGCTCTTGCATTTAAACCACATCAGACGAATGCTAATAATACACAAAGTAACAATATCTGTACATATGTCGCTTAACACATAAATTTAAGTGAAAAATTAGACGATAGCTACTTACTGTATTAGACGCAGTTGAGAAACTCAGGGAGAATTGACACAGAGAGCTCACAGGCGATGCAAATCATTTTAAGCACCTGTACTATCTTACGTCTGAATGATAAGAATGCGTACATATGCTAAAACAACGATTTTGCATCATAGTCTGCCCAAATAACGTAGCTTTGGGAAACCAAATTTCGACGTTCAGTCGATGGCTGGAATTGAAACAGAGAGCGAATATTAAGACTTTCTCCGTATCAGGGAAGTGCTTCGATATTAAACACTAAATAGTAATTTAGAATGACATGAAAATAAAAATCAAACAAATGCAAATTGAAGTGAATGAGGAAGACGGACTATGGGATAAGAGTAGAGGTTTTAGATTACCTGAAGTTCAGGAGAAAGAATTTATAAGCTGAGTTTTATCATTGAAAACTGCAGAATGTGCAGCAGAAATCGTTAATCTTAGGAGCATCAAGGGAAGTCAGTTTTAGCTGGAGAACTTCAGACCGTGTCTGGTAGCTGTGACTGACAGAACATTGTAAAACTAATGACAGCCGAGAAACGTAATTTCATACTCTCCTATGTCCTCTAGTAATTTTGTCATTTCTTTTATGTTGAAAAAATACGGGTCTGTTCTCTTTCTCACATAATACAATTTCTTCTAGTTGCAAGATTGCAAGTACTTTGTTCACTTTTATCGGATATTACTCCTATGTGTGGGATGGTATATGATTTTCTGGATTCATTGGAACTGCACAGGAAGCAAATAAGAGGACGATAATATCCAGTTTTTGTGTTCTTAGCCGGCCGAAGTGGCCGTGCGGTTAAAGGCGCTGCAGTCTGGAACCGCAAGACCGCTACGGTCGCAGGTTCGAATCCTGCCTCGGGCATGGACGTTTGTGATATCTTTAGGTTAGTTAGGTTTAACTAGTTCTAAGTTCTAGGGGACTAATGACCTCAGCAGTTGAGTCCCATAGTGCTCAGAGCCATTTTTGTGTTCTTGTGCAAGATATGGTCATTCAGAGCGAGTCTGTAGCAATTTTTAAGGGTAATGGTGTTAAACTCCGGAAAACTTATTTGGACATTGCAACGGCACTGTGACATGCACAACCTCGTACAAAGCCTACAATTAATTTTTATCTGCGCAAACTTAGCTTAGTATTTTCTGTCTCTTGAATTTGCCTAATTCCTTCGTTTCCGTGTTCTTACCACACCACCTCATTCTTTTTATTCATCCATTTCATTCAATATTTGTTTTACCTTTATTTTAGAATTACTCTAAACGGCTTATAACACTGTTCTTATATTGTTAGGGCAACTTCTCTGTAATTATGGGTGGGTATTTATATTTCCAAAAACCTAAAAATTATTTATATTTACAGCGTATAAATAAATGTTATTTCACTATTTTTTATTAAGTTGTTGCAGAATTTGGACCTACAACCTAATCTGACTGGTTGTGTTCAACACCCTAACCTCTGTCCCATTGCATTTAGTACTACTATATTACAATATTCTTAACTACGTCCTGATTTCACTAAGATGGTATTCACATTGTGATTTCAACTCAACACTACACCTGAGAGCGCCAATAGTTGCTAAAAAATAATTTGACTGTTATGGCAAAGAACGCCAGTTGGCCACCTAGAATTAAAAATGTGCACAGCCCAGGATTTTTCGAAATACCAGGATGAGAGGTAATTTATTGTTAGAGACACACTTACTCCGGAACACTTAGCTCCTTTATAGCAGTTGCTCGTTGTCAGCACACCATCTGTGTACCATATGTTTACAATGTACACTAAAGCACCCCAGTACAAGTTTATCCGCCAATGTTCTCTTTCCTCGGATTAAAAGTTAACGCTCAAACAGGTGACTCTGAAATGTCCAGAAATATAAAACTTGCATTATTTTTTCATAATATTAGCGTATTGAGTAAATATGTTGATCGTGTCAGAACAGAGTATTAAGGAACTTTGCAAAGGATTGCTGCAATCATTTTATGTTTGGTCTATAGAAGTAATTTTTGCAGAAATAAAAGACATTAAATATAGTTGAATTGTATGTTTGCCGCAGGTGCAATTAACCTGTTTATTTTGATTTACAGAATACCCAAGATTTACGTGCAGCCGTTATAGTTAACAAAAGCAGTAACTAATAAAAGTAATTTACATAAGATAACTCATCAAGGTGAATCGTATAATAAATCCATCACTTCATAAATTTTCTTTTCAAGATGAATACGTTTTCGAGATGAATCTAGAGATGCAGGGAAACACGAAATAATGCGGAACATATTGTAAGCAAAGCGCTCCAACATTCTTGACACAAATTTATGGTCACCTTTGAACGCAATACATATGGATGATAAATGATGGCCACTAAAGTACTTAAGCATCTGAACAGTAAAAAAAGCGTTGTAGAAAATATGAAGTTACTGTAGGAACAATGAGTACAACATTATAGAGCTTTGTCTTCCCATAACTGCAATGAAAAATGAGCAGAAAACGATGAGCTTATTTACGGAAATGTAGATCAAATTACCTTAGAGGAACTGAAAATAGCATTAAAAAATGAAGAACTGGAAGGCTACAGGATAAGATGGAAAAAATGCAGAATTATGGAGGTGTGGGGGTCCAAAACTGAGAGGATTCTGAATCAAATTACCAGATTTTTGGAATGGATATAACATTCTCAGATCATGGTCGCATGTCCAAGTTACGCCTATATTTAAAAAAAAATGGAGCAAACAAGAGTGAAAATTATAGGAAATAAGAATTTTTATTGCGTGATGTAAAATATGTGCAAGAATATTAAGTAGGAGAGTCTGAGCAATCACAGACCTTTTCTTAATATATACAGGGTGTTTCAAAAATGACTGGTATATTTGAAACGGCAATTAAAACTAAACGAGCAGCGATAGAAATACACCGTTTGTTGCAATATGCTTGGGACAACAGTACATTTTCAGGCAGACAAACTTTCGAAATTACAGTAGTTACAATTTTCAACAACAGATGGCGCTGCAAGTGATGTGAAAGATATAGAAGACAACGCAGTCTGTGGGTGCGCCATTCTGTACGTCGTCTTTCTGCTGTAAGCGTGTGCTGTTCACAACGTGCAAGTGTGCTGTAGACAACATGGTTTATTCCTTAGAACAGAGGAATTTTCTGGTGTTGGAATTCCACCGCCTAGAACACAGTGTTGTTGCAACAAGACGAAGTTTTCACCGGAGGTTTAATGTAACCAAAGGACCGAAAAGCGATACAATAAAGGATCTGTTTGAAAAATTTCAACGGACTGGGAACGTGACGGATGAACATGCTGGAAAGGTAGGGCGACCGTGCACGGCAACCACAGAGGGCAACGCGCAGCTAGTGCAGCAGGTGATCCAACAGCGGCCTCGGGTTTCCATTCGCCGTGTTGCAGATGCGGTCCAAATGACGCCAACCTCCACGTATAGTCTCATGCGCCAGAGTTTACACCTCTATCCATACAAAATTCAAACGCGGCAACCCCTCAGCGCCGCTAGCATTGCTGCACGAGAGACATTCGCTAACGATATAGTGCACAGGATTGATGACGGCGATATGCATGTGGGCAGCATTTGGTTTACTGATGAAGCTTATTTTTACCTGGACGGCTTCGTCAATAAACAGAACTGGCGCATATGGGGAACCGAAAAGCCCCATGTTGCAGTCCCATCGTCCCTGCATCCTCAAAAAGTACTGGTCTGGGCCGCCATTTCTTCCAAAGGAATCATTGGCCCATTTTTCAGATCCGAAACGATTACTGCATCACGCTATCTGGACATTCTTCGTGAATTTGTGGCGGTACAAACTGCCTTAGACGACACTGCGAACACCTCGTGGTTTATGCAAGATGGTGCCCGGCCACATCGCACGGCCGACGTCTTTAATTTCCTGAATGAATATTTCGATGACCGTGTGATTGCTTTGGGCTATCCGAAACATACAGGAGGCGGCGTGGATTGGCCTCCCTATTCGCCAGACATGAACCCCTGTGACTTCTTTCTGTGGGGACACTTGAAAGACCAGGTGTACCGCCAGAATCCAGAAACAATTGAACAGCTGAAGCAGTACATCTCATCTGCATGTGAAGCCATTCCGCCAGACACGTTGTCAAAGGTTTCGGGTAATTTCATTCAGAGACTACGCCATATTATTGCTACGCATGGTGGATATGTGGAAAATATCGTACTATAGAGTTTCCCAGACCGCAGCGCCATATGTTGTTGAAAATTGTAACTACTGTAATTTCGAAAGTTTGTCTGTCTGAAAATGTACTGTTGTCCCAAGCATATTGCAACAAACGGTGTATTGCTATCGCTGCTCGTTTAGTTTTTATTGCCGTTTCAAATATACCGGTCATTTTTGAAACACCCTGTATATATAAACAGGTCAGAACACACTTTGCAAACAGAAGTTATAATAAAAAGATTTAAACTATGATGTGAAACAGGGTTGAATCTCGTCTCTTAGTCTTTCGCCAAATTCAATGCATTTTTTGGAGGGGGAGGGGGTCAGTAGTCTTCTGACTGGTCTGATGCGGCCCGCCATGATTTCCTCTACGGTGCCAAGCTCTTCATCTCAAAGTAGCATTAGCAATCTGCGTCCTCAATTATATGCTATATGTAGTCTAATGTCTGTCTTCCTCTACAATTTTTGCCCTCTACAGTTCCCTCTGGTACCATGGAAGTCATTCCATCATGTCTTAACAGATGTTCTATCATTCTGTCCCTTCTCCTTATCAGTCTTTTCCACACATTCCTATTATCTCCGATTCTGTCCAGAACCTCCTCATTCCATACCTTATCAGCCCACCTAATTTTCAACATTTTTCTGTAACACATCATCTCAAATGCTTCGATTCCCTTCTGTTTTGGTTTCCCACAGTCCACACTACCATTCAATGCTGTACTCCAGATGTACGTTCTCAGAAATTGTTTCCTCAAATTAAGGCCTAAGTGTGATACTAGTAGACTTCTCTTGGACAGGAATGACCTTTTTGCCATTGCTAGTCTGCATTTGATTTCCTCCTTGGTCCGCCCGTCATTGGTTTTTTACTGTCTAAGTAATTGAATTCTCTAACTTCATCTACTTCGCGACCATCAATCCTGATGTTAAGTTTCTCGCTGTTTTCATTTCTGCTACTTCTCGTTACTTTTGTCTTTCTTCGATTTACTTTCAATCCATAGTCCGTACTCATTAGATTGTTCCTTCAGCAGATCATGTAGCTCTTCTTCACTTGCACTGAGGACAGCAATGTCATCAACGAATCATATCATTGATATCCTTTCACCTTGAATTTTAATTCCACTCCTGAACCTTGCTTCTTCGATGCATAGATTGAACATTAGAGGGGAAAGACTACATCACTGTCTTACAACCACTTTTAATCCGAGCACTTCGTTCGTGGTCGTCCACTCGTATTATTCCCTCTTGGCTCTTGTACATATTGTACTATATTACCCGTCTCTCCCTATAGGTTACTCCTATCTTTCTCAGAATTTCGAACATCTTGCACCACTTTATATTGTCGAATGCTTTTTCCAGGTCGACAAACCCTATGAACGTGTCTTTATTTTTCTTTAGTATTGTTTCCATTATCGACCGCAACGACAGAATTGCCTCTCTCGTGTCTTTACCTTTTCTAAAGCCAAACTGATCTTCATCCAGCTCATCCTCAATTTTCTTTTATGTTCTTCTGTATATTATTCTTGTCAGCAACTTGGATGCATGAGATGTTAAGCTGATTGTGCGATAACTCTCGCACTTGTCAGCTCTTGACGTCTCAGAAATTGTGTGGATGATATTTTTTCGAAAGTCAGAGTCATACATCCTACACACCAAGGTAAACAGTTGTTTTGTTGCCATTTCCTCCAGTGATTTTAGAAATTCTAATGGAATATTATCTACATCTTCCGCCATATTTGATCTTAAGTCCTCCAAAGCTCTTTTAAATTCTAATTCTAGTACTTGATCAACTCTTTTAAATCGACTCCTGTTTCCTCTTCTATCACATCATGCAAATCTTCCCCCTCATGGAGGCTTTAGATGTATTCTTTGACCTATCCGCTCTCTCCTGTGCATTTAGTAGTGGAATTCCCGTTGCTCTACTACCGTTGCCATCCTTGCTTTTAATGACACGGTATGGTGAGTCTGTGCTTCCGACAATGATTTCTTTTCCGATTTCTTCACATTTTCCATGCAGCCATTAAGTCCTAGCTTCCCTGCACTTCCTATTTATTTCATTTCTCAGCGACTTGTATTTCTGTATTCCTGAGTTTATGGAACACTTTTGTACTTCCTCCTGTCATCAAACACATGAAGTATTTCTTCTGTTACCCATGGTTTCTTCGCAGCTACCTTCTTTGTACCTATGTTTTCCTTCCCAAATTCTGTGATTGCTCTTTTTAGAGATGTCCATTCCTCTTCAACTGTACTGCCTACTGCGCTATTCCTTATTGCTGTATCTATAGCGTTAGAGAACTTCAAACGTATCTCGTCATTCCATAGTACTTCCGTATCCCACTTCTTTGCGTATTGATTCCCCATGATATATGCCTTAAATTTCAGCCTACTCTTCATCAATATTATATTGTGATCTGAGTCTATATCCGCTGCTGCGTACGCTTTACAGTCCAGTATCTGACTTCGGAATCTCTGTCTGACCGTGATGTAATCTAACTGAAATCTTCCAGTATAACCAGGCCTCTTCCAAGTATACCTCCTCCTCTTGTGTTTCTTGAACAGAGTATTCGCTATTATTAGCTGAAACTTGTTAGTGTACTCAATTAGTCATTATCCTCTCTGATTCCTTGTCCCAAGCTCATATTATCCTGTAACCTTTTTTTCTACTCCCTCCCCTACAATTGCATTCCAGTCTCCCACGACTATTTGACTTTCGTCTCCCTTTACGTACTGTATTCCTCCCATACTCTCTCTATCTCTTTCTCTTCAGTTTGCGACGTCGGCATATATACCAGAACTATCGTTGTCGGTGTTGGTTTGCTGTCGATTGTCACGGAACTGTTCACAGTAACACACCCTCTGCCTACCTTCCTATTCATAACGAATCCTAATCCTGTTATACCATTTCCTGCTGCTGTTGATATTATCCTATACTCATTATCCTATACTCTTCTTTCCATTTCACTTCACTGATCCCTACTATACCTACATTGAAAAGTTGCGTTTCCCTTTTCTGATTTTCTATTTTCCCTACCACGTTCAAGCTTCTGACATCCCACGTCCCGATTCATAGAACGTTATCTTTTCGTTGATTATTCAATCTTTTTCTCATGGTCACCTCCCACTTGACAGCCACCTCCCGGAAGGTCCAAATGGAGGACTGTTCCGGAATCTTTTGCCAATGGAGAGATCGTCATGACACTTTTCAGTTACAGGCCATAATTCCTGCTGATACATGTTACGTGTCTTTAATGCAGTGTTTTCCATTGCCTTCTGCATCGTCATGCCGTTGATCACTGCTGAATCTTACAACTTTAAGAGCAGTTTCTCACCCCTAGAACAAGAGACTGCCCTGAACCTCTGTCCGCTCCTCCGCCCTCTTTGACAAGGCTGTGGGCAGAAGGAGGCTGAATTCTTATGCCGGAAGCCTTCGGCCGCCAATGCTGATTAATAATCAAAATTTAAGCAGTGGTGGGATTCGATTGCGGGACCTAGACGTTCTGATTGCTTATCAAATACGCTACCCCTAGCCCACGTTGTGCGTAAGGTGACGGTATTTAGTGATGATTGATTATTATAAATAAATCAGAAGCCGAGCTCGAAAGAGCAGTATATACGGTACAAAAGTGATGTGAGATTTAAAATTTTAAACTTTTGACAAATATCAAAAAAATAATGGGCTTCAAAGATAGATATACGGTTAGAGTTGTATACAGCGACACTTTGTTTGAACACAGCGATACGGTATTAGAATAAGTCACCGCTTTAACTACATAGGAACGTAAATCAATTATAGATATGAGAAGGATTTTGGAAACTAATTGCTCTCCTGCGCAAACCTCTTTATCTCAGAGTAACACTCGCAACCTACGTCCACAATTATTTGCTGGATGTATTCCAATCTCGGCCGTCCTCTACTACAGATGTCCTACAGACGTCCTATCATCTTGTCCTTCTCCATTTCAGTGTTTTCCATGAACTCCTTTCGTCTCCGAATCTGCACAGAACGTCCTCATTCCTTACCTTACCAGTCCACCTAATTTTCACCATCCGTCTGTTGCACCACGTCTCAAATGCTTCGATTCGCTTTTGTTTCGGTTTCCCCACAGTTCATGTTTCAGTACCATACAATGCTGAGCTCCAAACATACATTCTCAGAAATTTCTTACACAAATTAAGGTCTATATTTGATACAAGTAGACTTTTCTTGGCCAGAAACCATTTTTGACAATGGTAGTCCGCTTTTAATGTCCTCCTTGCTCCGACCGATATTTATTATTTTGCTACCTAGGTAGCAGAATTCCTTCACTTCGTCTGTTCCATGACCAACAGTCCTGATGTTAAGTTCTCGTTGTTCTTATTTGTGCTCCTTCTCATTACTTTCGTCTGTCTTCGATTTACTTTCGATCCATATTCTGTACTCATTATACTATTAATTCCATTCAGCACATCATGTAATTTTTCTTCACTTCCGCTCAGGATAGCAGCGAATCATATCATTGATATCCTTTCACCTTGAATTGTAATTTCACTCATGAAGCTTTCTTTTATTTCCATCGTTGCTTCTTCTATGTACAGTTTGAACAGATGGGGCGAAACACTACATTACTTCCTTAGACCCTTTATAATCCGAATACTTCGTTCTTGGTCGTCCACTCTTATTAATCCCTCGTGGCTCGTGTACATGTTGTATATTACCTGTCTCTCCCTACAGCTTACCCCTGTTTTTCTCCAGAATTTTGAACGTTTTGCACCACTTTACATTGTCGAATGTTTTTTCCAGGTCGACAAATATTATGAACGTGTCTTGATTTTCCTAAAGCCAAACTGATCATCATCTAGCATACCCAAAATTTTCTTTTCCATTCTTCTGCATTTTATTCTTGTCAGCAACCTGGATGCATGAGCCGTCAGGTTGATTGTCCGATAATACACGCACTTTTGATAGCTCTTGCAGTCTTCGGAATTGTGTGAATGATATTTTCGCCTGGCTCTTACATTCTACACAAATACTTGAAAATTCGTTTTTTGCCATTGCCTCCAATGATTTAGAAATTCTGATGGAATGTGAACTATCCCTTCTGCTTTATTTGTTCTTAAGTCGTCCAAAGCTCTCTTAAATTATGATTCTAATACTGGAAACCCTATCTCATCCCTGTCGTCTACTGTTACTTCTTCTATCACATCACACGAATCATACCACTCATTGAGGCATCTAGTGCATTCTTTCCACCTATCCGACCTCTTCTATGCATTTAACACTCTTAATATTACCACTCTTGCTTTTAATTTCACCTAAGTTACTTTTGTGTTTCCTATATGCTTCCTCAGCGACTTGTACTTCTGTGGTTCAGAATGGTTCAAATGGCTCTGAGCACAATGGGACTTAACTTCTGAGGTCATCAGCCCCTAGAACTTAGAACTACTTAAGCCTAACTAACCTAAGGATATCACAAACGTCCATGCCCGAGGCAGGATTTCAACCTGTGACTGTAGCGGTCGCGGGTTCCAGACTGTAGCGCCTAGAACTTCTGGACCACACAAGTCGGCTGTATTTCTGTGTTCCTGAATATGTCTGAAAATTTTAGCACTTCCTTCTTTCATCAATTTCTGCTGTTACTCATGCTTCTTCGGAGTTAATTTCTTTATGCCTACGTTTTCCTTTCCATCTTCCGTGATTGTCCTTTTCAGAGATGTCCATTCCTCTTCAACTGTATTGCCTACTGAGCTATTATTTATTGCTGTATATATAACCTTAGAGATGTTCAAGCTTATCTCGTCATTCTTTAGTACTCCCATATCCTATTTCTTTCTGTATTGGTTCTTCCTTACTAATCTCTTAAACTTAAGCCTACTCTTCATCACCACTACATTGTGATCTGAGTCTGTATCTGCTCCTGGGTATGCCTTACAATCCAGTATCTGAGTTCGGAATGATGTAATGTATCTGAAATCTTCTCGCATCTCCCGTCCTTTTTCAAGTATACCTCCTCCTCTTGTGATTCTTGAATGGGTTTTTCGCTATTACTAGCTGAAATTTCTCCTAGGTCTTTCTTTGTTCAGAGCCCATATTCTCCAGTACCTTTTCTTTGTAGTCTTCCCCCTACAACCGCATTTCTGTCCCCCATGACTATTAGATTTTCATCTCGCTTGACGTACAGTAATACCCTTTCAACGACCTCATATCCTTTCTCTATCCCTTCGTTTTCAGCTTGTGAAGTCGGCATGTATACCTGAAGTACCGGTGTCGGTGTTGGTTTTTTGACTATTCTGATAAGAACAACCCTATCACTGATCTTCTGTTCACAGTAGTACGCTCTCTGGCGTACCTTCCTATTCATAACGAGACCGACTCAAATATAGCAATTTCTGCCGCTGTTGATATTATTCTATACAAATCCCATCAGACATCCTTGTCTTCTTTCCATTTCATTTCACTGCCCCTACTATACCTAGACTGAGCCTTTACATTTCGCTTTTCACAGTTTATAGTTTCCCTAACACGTTAAAGCTTCTGAAATTTCACACCTCGACTCGTAGAATGTTATCCTTTCGTTGGTAATTAATCTTTTTCTCTTGGTCTTACAGACTTTCAAATCCGAGCACATCGTACTTGACATTCCACTCTTATTATTCCCTCTTGCTACATTTAGATATTGTATCAATCTTTCCCAATAGCCTACCCACTATTTTTCCCAGAATTTCGAACATCTTGAACCATTTTATACTGTCCAACGCTTTTCTCAGGTTGTAAAATCCTATGAACGTGTCTACATTTACTTTAGTCTTGCTTCCACTATCTACCGCAACGTCATAATTACCTCTCTGGTGTGTTTATTTTCCTAAAGCCAACCTCATTAGTATCTAACAAATCCTCAGTTCTCTTTTCCTTTCTTCTGTAAATTATTTCTTGTCAGAACTTGGATACGTGAGCTGTTAAGCTGACTGTGCCACAATTATCGCAGGTATTGGCGCTTACAATGTTTGGGATTGTGTGGATTATATTTTTCTGAAAGTCAGATGGTATACGCTCGTCTCATACATTCTACACACCAACGTGAACAGTCGGTTTGTCTCCACTTCCCCAATGACTTCAGAAATTCCGATGGAATGTCATGCCCTCTGGCTTATTTGATTTTAAGTCTCCCGCAGCTCTTTCAAATTATGATTTTAGTACTGGATCCTCTATCTCTTCTGTATTGGCGCCTGTGTTTTCTTCTATAGCGTTATCAGGTCAGTCGTCCCCTTCATAGAATCCTTCAATTTATTTTTTCCGCCATCTTTTCGGCAAGATGAAAGATTAGCTGAGGGGGGAGGGACTTCCCAACAAAGAGTTTACGAGTAACTCCGTGACTGAGGAGAGGATTTGGATCATTGAGGAAATGAACTACTGGTAGAAAGGTCCGACCGTTTTTTAAAATATGTAAAAGTGAAAATAGTGTATTGCATCTGTGCACTTTACCTTGTAGTGCAGCATTCAGTAAAAGTTAATTTACCTGCCACAATAATGTATTTCTGACCATTAAATTGAAGCCCTAGGGTAGCCAACTTACTGAGAAATTTTGCAAATCGCTACTGGATGGAAACCTCATAAAAAGCAGTGACGACTGGCTGACGATTTTGCTTTCTGCGCCAGACGGTCTCAGGGGCCTTAATTAAAGAGCAGGCGCCCAGTCTTGGTAGCAGTCTTGGAGGCTGTACACTCACAGGCCGGTGGCTACCGCCGTTAGCTGATGGGATTTGTGGGCGGCACAGGTAGGGGGGCGGGGGGGGGGGGGGAGGGAGAGGCGAGTTGTACTGGTGGGGGAAAGGGTTAGAGAGGACGGGGATGGGAAGGGGGAGAGCCATTCGCCGTCACCGAACATGGCGCAACTCCTGCGCCCTGCCGTGGAAACCGCTGCCTTTTCGCGTGACCCAAGTCTGTACCGACAAATATTAAATTTAAACCTCATTTCAATTTCCCACTTTTATGAATCTGGGAGTCAGGCGCCTGCAATTTCCCTCTGTCTTTCTGTCTCTTTTTTCACCCCAGTCTCTGTAATTCTCACCAGTCCTCTGCTTCCTTCCCCTACTTGCCGAGAAGCAATTATTAAGTTGGTAACAATTTTCCGGTCGAGTTTTTCTGCTGTTCCACGTCGACTTCCTATCACTCTCTGAGAATTTCCCTCGTACTGTGGCCAGCTACGGCAATCAGAGCACGAAAATTTACGACATTTGTCTCGGTTGCTGGGAAGAATGGAAGAGAAAGGAAAGGACGAAGTGAATATTACGAAAGAAAATCGTTTGGCTTACTTTCGTAATTCAGTTATTTGAATTTTCTAATATTCTACAGTGACAATGCAATGTAGAAAGCTGAGATCTTGTGGTGCACTACTTTTTACTCTTCCAGTTAGTAAAAAAATATCCCGATGCCTTGATTTTCACAAAATGACTTTTCTATCTACGAATACTAATACTTATCTTATTGACTGGTACGTCAGTTGTGTGAAGATGCACGTTAGCGACCTTTCGCCACTTGTTACTCCAGGAAATAAAAGATTTGAGTGTTGATTCTGTCTTCCAGATTTTGATATCATCGATGATTCATTCTTACTCGAATCTGGAATTAATGTTCTGTCAGCTGGGTATGGTTTATAGGTAGATTTTCCCGTTCGCTTACTGTTTCCAGTAATTAGAGTAGGACAGAAGCTCCCATAAGCATCTCACTTACCAGATCGTCACTGTCAACGAGGTTCATATCGCTCTCGTGAACAGAGAGCATATAACTCTCCACCGTGTGGTAAACCACATTGACTTCTCGTGGAAAACTACAGTACACGCATGATGTTTCAAGTCAAGTTTATGCTGAGATGCAATCGAGAGCAGATGAAAACCATATATATGTTACAAGTTGAGTTGTCCGCAGCTCGTGGTCGTGCGGTAGCGTTCTCGCTTCCCACGCCCGGGTTCCCGGGTTCGATTCCCGGCGGGGTCAGGGATTTTCTCTGCCTCGTGATGACTGGGTGTTGTGTGATGTCCTTAGGTTAGTTAGGTTTAAGTAGTTCTAAGTTCCAGGGGACTCATGACCATAGATGTTAAGTCCCATAGTGCTCAGAGCCTTTTGAACCCTTTGAACAAGTTGGGCAATAAACAAACGGGGGAACAGATTTAAAGGATCCCTTTTTCGAAGCCCGTATTTGACTTCCATTGCTACGCATAAACCTGAAATTTCGCTTAAGCGTGCCTTCAAACCTCCTCTGAGAGCGTAGCGCCCTACGACGTCAACCTCGTGATGCATGACATTCCAGACAGCAAGCTACCGACACAAGCCGAAAGAAGGCCGGAGCTCAAAAGCAAATGTGACGTGTAACGTTGGGCTAATGATGTCCCATTCCCACCAGATTGTAGCAAAATTCAGCTCAATACCGCCGGGGACGTGCCACGCGTAAGGAAGGTCGTCATAGTCCCTCCTACCCACATTCACCCTTTCGTCTGACGGGTCTGCGATGGATGTCAGAACCAAGACACCCAGAGTTGAAGTCATGCCGGTTTTTTATGAGTGGCCGAGAGAAACATTTCACAGAATCCACTTGAAATGTCCTCTGGGAGTGCCATGAAGTGCGTCAATGAAACAACCTCTCTCCTTGAGATGTTGAATCCCATACATTGCGAGGTCGAAATCGACAGTTCGCAGTGCGATGAGCAATAGGAAGACGTCCTTGACAATCAGTGATAACTCTGACATTTTGCTGGCGCTTCAACCCTTCTGTAGGAACATTGTGGGATAAGAATCCCACTCAACATGATCTCATACCTTTGGAGTGCAGTGCGACTGTAATTTTTGTTCTGGTGTGCAGTATGGAATCACTAGGAACTATTCAAAACCAATGAACCAAGTTTGAACGCGATGAGAAACAGAAAATGGGCCTTATGCGTTTTGAGTGCTCGTGATTCACGCTCACCTGTGGCGTGATAACGGAGGGGAGCGACAGTGACCCATTTATGAATAAAGCAGCAAGTAATCCCTCTGAGGCCCCTCTGTTCGGTAAAAACCTCTGTGGCACCCACTTACATTTATTAAGAATCTTAAAAAAAACCTTTACAACGAAAACTTTTGAAGTGGTACTACGTGCCTGCAGATAGGCAACCACTAGATAAACTTCCGGTGCCAGTTGCTTTCCTGCAGGCACCTAGCACTACTTTGAAGATTTTTTCTGCACAGGCACATTTCTAAAAGTCTCGATAAATGGTTGGAGGTGCCAATGAGGTTATGGCTGAACTGGAGAGGCTTAGAGAGGCCCTGTGCCATTTATTCACATATGTGTCAACGTCACACCCCTCCATGGTCACGCCACATGAGGGTGTGAAAAAGACTCTTCTTCAGATCGCCTTTATATTTCATAGAGTGCTTTTGAATGCCGTTAGCGGTTCCAAACTGAACAACTGAACAAAAACTGCCGTCACACTGCATTCGAAAATTGTGAGATCACTTTCACTGCGGATGCTAGACCACGCTATCCTTAAAGAAGGGATGAAGCATCAAGAAGACGTCATTAGTATCAAAGATTGCCCAGGACATCTTCCTGTTGCTCATTGCCCAGTGAACTCTCGTTTTCGACAGCGAAATGTTTGGAACTCGACGTCCCAAGGAAATGGGTTGTTTCATTGACACCCTCTAAGGCAGTGCCTGAAGCCTTTTAGTGTAGATTCTGATCGGCGATGTGTCTGAAATCTTTCCCTCGGTCACTCATAAGAAAACAGCGTGCTTTCAATGCTGGGCGTCGTGGTTCTGACCTCCAGTTAAGAGGCGTCAAATGAAGAATTGAAATATGGGTAAGAAGGAGTGTGTCGAACTTCCCATCGTGTGACACGTCCAGGTTTGAAGAGAATTGTGGGAAAATATGGTGCGAACCCACTTTACACGTCACATGAAATTACGGGCTCTGGCCTTTTCTTCTTTCGCATGTGTTGACACCTTGCCGTCCGATGGGTCTTCGATTCGAAGAGTGATGTCGCAGGGCGCCTTGCTTTTGTAGCGCTACAGAGGAAGGTTGTATGCACGGTTGCGCCAAATTTCAAACCCATGCGTTGTAATGCAAGACAATAACGGGTTTTAGAAGAAATGATCCTTTAATTCTGGTGCTAGTTGTAACTGAAAATAATTGTGTTTATCAGTGTCATTAGTAACAAATTATGTAATAAGCCAAGTTTGGCTGTTTTCCTGTTCATTACGGCAGTATTGCCGCTGACCATCCCTTAATGGTTGGTGCAAACACTGGAATATTCTAGCCAATGTTCGACGACAAAGACTAAAACTGTGTACAGGCAAAGATATCGCCGTCTGTCCTCTGAAGTTACCTGTGTACGTTGACTTCTACCTGCAGCAAAATATCGAGGATTTATAGTAGTCATTTCATGATTCATGATGCTGCGCACGAAAATATTGTCGCCTAGATGACCGGGGATAATGCTCAACACATATTTCGCAATCTTTAAGCGACAAGCTCCTCCTGGGTCGTACCAAACGGTAAGCACGTCAGGGAGTTCAGTCTGCGTTGGCTGGGTACTTTGGCGCAGCGGGTTTTCTGACATGGGGTGTATAGAACGTCGGGAGTTCTGCGTAGCCCCAAGCTCTGTAAACGCTTCAGCTATCAAGGTGTGGCGCTTCATGTAACGTTGAAACTTCCTGGCAGATTAAAACTGTGTGCCGGACCGAGATTTGAACTCGGGACTTTTGCCTTTCGCTGGCAAGTGCTCTACCATCTGAGTTACCCAAGAACGACTCACAACTTTACTTCTGCCAGTATCCCCTCTCGTCCACATATCAGCTCACACTCAGCTGCAGAGTGAAAATCTCATTCTTCGCGTAACGTTGTTTCTCACCGGGAGAGGGGCGCTAAAAAAAAAAAAAAAAAAAAAAAAAAAAGAGTCTTCAAAGTCAAGGTGTGCTACACGCATGAGATACGGTTCTTGTTGGGCAGAAACCTCTATTTGTATAAGGTAATTTGAACCATTATGTATGCTTTCTAACTGTGGCACTATGGTCCTTTACGGGATAATTCTGATGTTCCGAAGTTATCTAATCGGAGAGACGGAAATCCGAACCGCCTGTAGCTTATCGCTAGTCTTCTCATCATTGACAGGTGAATGGTGAAAGGAAGAGTGAAAAAAAGATCCATGATCAGACCGTGAATCGACCCCCGACCTTTCGACTTTCAGGTACACGCTTAATTGCTAGACTACCAGGGCCGACAGCGACGGACGTATACACGTTGCTTGCCTTCAGGATGTATGTAAAAACTGTTCAAACATCCTGGTAGAGCATGGGAAAATCACAAACAGCAGTTATTGGGTTTTGATAGGTACTATCTGCCATAACTGAGGAGTTTAAAATTGTGGCAGGACTCAGGCAAGGAGATGGGTTGTCCCCTATCCTGTTCAACTTTTCCCTCGAGAAGATCGTACGCGAGACCTTCCAAGAGAACGAAGGGATTGAAATCGAAGGAAAAAGACCGGCATACTTAGCATATGCAGACGACATCTATTTACTCTCTAGGTCAGAAGAGGAGTTGGAGCAAATGACCAAAGCACTAAAGGAGGCTGCCAGCAAATTTGGGGTAAACATAAACGAAGCCAAGACAGAGTACCTCGTTATGACGCGTGGCCATTGTCAGACTGCTGATCATCTACAATCACTGCAGGTTGGGGACCATTCCTACAAGAGAGTGCAAGAATTCAAATACCTAGGGGAACTTTTCATTGAGAACTCGTCATGTGAAGCAGAGATCAATGCCAGAATACAAGCAGGAAACCGATCTTACCACAGCCTAGCATAACTGCTTCCGTCCAAATCTCTCTCCAGACAGTTGAAGATTCGACTTTACAAATCCCTGATCCAGCCTGTTGTTCTATGTGGCTGTGAGACATGGAGTATCCGGAAACAGGACTTCCATAAGCTCCTTGTTTTTGAGAGAAAAGTGCTTCGGAAGATCTTCGGTCCGGTTCTGGATGCAGATACAGGGTAATGGAGGATCAGATACAACCAAGAGCTTGAGGAACTATACCAGCACCCCAACATAGGAGGAACTGTCAAAGCCAAACGAATGCAGTGGGCCGGCCATGTGGCCCGGATGGAGGATCACAGATGACCTCGGAAGCTCCTGGATTTCACACCTACAGGAAAGAGACCGCCAGGGAGACCCAAGAAACGTTGGAGGGATGGACTCTATAAAGATTTAAACCAAGTGTCAATAGATGTGGACGGATGGCGGATAGCAGCAATGGACAGAATACAGTGGAGGAGGAAACTTGTAGATGCGTGCGGTCCACTGGGCCTGATTACGTAGTAGTAGTAGTAGTAGTAGTAGTAGCACTATCTGCCATAAATTACGTTCTACAATTATCTTCAATAAGGAGCCTTCAAAGTTTCTCTCTTTTGGCCCTCAATACAACACCTGAAAGCACAGAATACTGTGGTTTTTATCAACGCTAAACTCACGAAAATATAAAATGCTTACTATGTTACTATAGCAACGTAAGCAAGCCGGGAAATGCCACTCGATTCCAGCCAACAATGACGCGCAAACAGTGGCAAGAGGCGGGGAAAACGATCGCCTTAGTTTGTCTATGCAGAGCGTATATACGGCCGCTCGGGTGATGCTAGCTGTCAGCACCTACAGCTGCGTGTCGCCATCTCGCGGGGTTACGGGATGCGAAGGTGAGTCGTACTGTTCACGGCACAATAGGGACTATCCCCGTAGTAATGTCACAGACGCTATGAAGGAGTGTGTCGTTGCACTGTCCTGCACGAAATGATTGCAGATATTTTCATCAGTTGTTAGTTATCTGAGAAATGGTTGATAAAATCTGTTGACACACCGATCAGAAAATCGAGAAACACTGGTCTAGTGCTAGTGTTGAACTATTTGTGTAACACACTCCTGTGTTAAAATCATGCTGTACTTCTTGATGTAACTCACGAGATTCTTCTGAACCCCGGCGTCAGTTTGCTTGCCATAGGATGTGCCGTAGTAATTACATTCATGCTTCATCTGAAGAACGAGCATTTCAAAGTGAACCTCTCCGTCACACACAAACTGCCAGCTAGCGGTTGAACGGTTTACTCAGACTCCTTTCCAAGGCCTCTTCTAACTCGTAATGTTCGACGAAAACCATTATGCCATCTGCCCGAGTCCGAAGAAGAGACTGCAGCATATGGAACTCTCTGAGACTGTCTTCTCGGTATTGGTTGACACGCACAGGCATACATAGTGGAACTCCCTGTCTGTATATTTTGTGTACAAGCTGAAATGCTGGGGTAGCAGGACAGAGCGGATTAGGTTGTGGAAAGGGGCCGAAATGAGTTTCCGTCAGTTGCACTCAACATACAAACTTTATTTATCAACAAAACAATGTTACAACAAGGAGGCAAAACACTCAAAACTTTAGTCGATTGATTAGATTGGCTGAAGGCCACGTTCAAAATCCAAGACACAAGGCTTAAGCAGAATTGGAATACAAGATTCTTCTGAAGATTACACCCAAGAACATTTTCTAAATCTTCAATCTAATTGGCTGAAGGCCTTAGTAATTTAATTTTAATGGAACTAGGCTGGAGGTCGGATATTAAGCAATAAGAGGAGTTTCAATCAAAAGGCAGAAGGCATTATCTTGAAACATTTCATGAAAACTGGGCTGAAGACCCCATTCAAAAGCATAACAAATGGCTCTGAGCACTATGGGACACAACTTCCGAGGTCATCAGTCCAAAAGCATAACAATCTTATGCCCTAAGGGCAAGAGAAGAAGATAAATTTAAGAGATCTTAATACTCAGCTGAAGACCACTTATCAATAAAATATGTTTAATGGCTTATGGCCTAGAAAGAGTTTCAATCTAAAAGGCAGAAGGCCTTATCTTAAAACCTCTCCAGTAAAATTCGGCTGAAGGCTCAATATAAAAAAAAAAAATAAAAATCTCATGCCTTAAGGGCAAAACAAGAACATTAATTTAAGAGATACTGACACTGGGCTGAAAGCGACACATCAACCAAATAACTAAAATCCTAACAGGGAAATTACTACACAACACACAAGGAACAGCCCTCAGAAGTTTCCAAGTGTCGGTGTGGGATTGTAACACTAACACCCGTTTAGTTGAGACCGGCAGCCTGTCCAACGACTTCTTAATCTGGAGGCAACCAAACCGACAGACAGCCGACCGAGCAATCAACCAAATCAGTTGCTCCACTCAACCAACAAAACGACCACAAAATTTCAGTACACGACACACAGAATATTGGCCCACACGACGACCATCAACACCTCAGCTGTCAAACTACACGCTGTGCTTTACAGCAACAACACGACGAGGAAAATACAGTGCCTAAAATTACGTCAACGACCAGGCTAGGTAACCGGAACGTCAATGGCCACACAGCAGAAGATACCGCTAGTGAACTTCCATAGGAGGGAATAAATTAAGTTAAATTTCAAAGGAAGACGGCTGGAATCTAGCCGACTTAAATGCACATTTGTTGTTGCTCGCGGGAATGTCCCAAAAGCGACAACCAGGTTCAAACGAAGAAATGTAAACAGTTGAGGCTCGATAGTAAGTTGAGGACTCAACTTTCATGTCCAAGATCGGTGGGCGACGAACTTCATAGCACTCGCAAGCCGCACCCCACACTCCAACCGCACGAGCACGCCGCTAGTGGCTCCAGCCCGACTCCGCGCGATGGGGCCTGGCTTGCCACTCCACGCCAACCGACCGACTGGACTGTTGGTCCGTCCACGACTACTGCTCCGTTGCCACTGCTCTGCTGATGCGTCTCCCACTACCCGACACACGACAACCCGGAAATACTATCGACGCTCCAGAGATGATACAACAGTGCGCTTATCTATACGCGCTGCTGCTGCCACTCACGGGCAAGTAAGGTACGAAGTTAGTGACTCCAGTAAATGGAATAAGAAAACGAGGCGGCACTACCGTAATAGAAGACGACAATGAATGGGATGAACACGAGCCGTGCACAGCTCACAAGCCATTCGGAAAATTATATAATAACGATTTACATTAGAAGGTTTGTTTTGGTTTCTGCAATATTTTGCCTCCACATATTAGTTCGTTTGCGTACGTTATTCATTGTGAGATCACAATTGACGATGGGTGATCAGATAGCTGATACTGGGTAGCGCCATGCACTGACATATTTTTGTAGTGTTGCATTCGTGAGAATTAATGTGAACTGGACGCTGACAGCAGGGGGTGGTGGACGTTACATGTTCCAGGGCGACAGAAACTGGCAAAGAGGCGGTTTGCCAAAGTAGACGTGTCGTGTTCGACCGACAGGGATATTCTACCACTCTATAGCAAACAGTGCGAAGGCGATGACTTTAAAGTCCTACGGGTGGACTCGCTGGGCGGGGCCGATGAATTGTTAAATGCATTCCTGCCACAAAGAAAGCAGAGAGAGAGGCTGGCAGCAGGGGGTGAAGAGTGATAACATCTTACAAGAGAAAAAGGCATCCTATTACTACGGAGGAAAGCGCGGGGGGCACGAACAGCGGACGACTCTTCGCAGATCTTCTCACTAGAACCGACGAGCGACGTTCATGGCCAAAAACCATGGAAGTGAATTTGATTGAAGGTGTATTTAGTCGTTATCGGTGTTTTAGGATATTCTGGGTGTTTTATGCGGAGTGTCAACTGCAGGCCACTGGCTGGCAACTTCACGACCGGTGTAATGGGAGTCAGTGTTTTTGTAATGGACACGAGGATTCATTACAGGAAGAGCACAGTTGGACACTGCGAACCTTGCTGGAAGCCAGCGTAGCGCCGGTGTAAAAAGGGGACAGACACATCGGACAGAGAGTTACTTAGAGACTTCACTGACAAGAGCGCCAGAGAAGGGTCTCACTGTTAGAATTGGAAAGTATCGATTAGGATTGTACTAAGTCATTACTCTATAAACAGTGACGATTCTTTGCTTTTTATGCAGTCGTAGGCGTGCTGAAGTGCTTTTGACCAAACGAATACTTGAGTCAGCTTCTGTTCCTGGTTTATGAGCAAACAGAGTTCTCGACTAGTACTTGTGTCGTATTGAATTAGTTTCAGCTGTAGGAATTTGCAGGCGGTGAATGACGTTCACATTGTAGGCAGAATTTATAGGTACACAATGTACATCCTCTGCACGGCGACCAGCGGCACCGAGCAGATCGAAGCTCCAATACCACGTCTCCCAGTCGTGTAATACCCGCGACGGACGGACAGATAAGGAAACAATCACAGTGAATGTGTTGCGTTCCCATAACTTGCTCTCGAAACTCTTTGCTGTCAGTGTCAGTCAGCGTGGAAGTCTTCTTTTCACGGGGCTAGCCACAACCAGTATCAACGCGGGCGTGATTTTTGAGGAAAGTCACAGATATCCTTCCAATCACAAAGCTAGATGAAGGGAAGGATTTAACAATCTGTATAGATTTTACACATTTATTTCATTTCCCTGTTGTGTGAAAATAAATACGTTTACAGTATATAGATTTATTCATTTCTGTAGGATAGCTAATCAGAATTATCGGTTTCCTAATTGAGCTACAGTACGATATGTCGCGTAAGTATTTCCTTAGGGGGCCGCGCGGGATGAGCCGAGCGGTCTAGTGTGCTGCAGTCATGGACTGTGTGGCTGATCCCGTCGGAGGTTCGAGTCTTTCCTCGGGCATGGATACGTGTGTGTGTATGTCCTTAGGATAAATTAAGTTAAGTAGTGTGTAAGCATAAGATTTCACACACATTTGAACATTTTGAACATTTCTTTAGGTGTACGTTGTCAATCGCAGGACTGTTTTTAATTTATTTATAGGCGTGATATTTATATTATTGACTCAAAATTAGCAACCGTTCATACACTCGCTGTGCGTACACTTAAATATCGAGAGTTTCCATATTCAATCATTTAATGACGAACAGTCCAAGTAGTTACGGCCTCAAAACGTTTCTTATTTTCAACGTAAACGTCACCGCATGCATGTCGTATCTGGGAACAGAGTTTTGTGAAGTCCCTGAAGGTCTTGCATTTACCTTGCATCGGAACCGTGAGACGGTCAGCAGTACGGCTGTTGATTCATTTGCAACAGCTTCAGATGCCTCATTATAAGGCGGTGTGTGTGTCGTGTCTACCACAACCAAGACCGAATCTCATATTATTCTAATCAGAAGTATTTTCGTGAGGCTATCTCGAAGATAACTGCCACACCACGGTAATTACTTCAAAATAAAACTTGTGAATTAAACAATCAAATACATTAAATTTACCTTCATTTATTAAACATCACTCCGTTTACCAGTCAGAATAAACGACTTCATGGTCGTTAGGCATAATTTGGCGTTAATACACCTTCAAATTTGATTTAGATGGTTGCGGAGTGTTGTGTATTTTGAAATAGGTAGTTCCAGTGAGTAAGGGCGGGTAGAAGCTATACTCGACAACCGAAGTAAATTTGTGGTCGGCTGCTTTTACCGATCTCTACTCAAATAATATAGATTCTGAAAGGTCCCAGAAAATTTGAGTATGATTAGGAATAAGAAATCGACTCACATATGAATGTAATTAGTAGTGACTTCAGTTCTCTATCGACTGTCGGCGAAAATACATGTTTAGACACTGGTAGGCATAAAATATGATCCCGAATTGTGCAGAATGCTTTCTTTGAAAATTAGTTTGAGGATTTTGCCATAAATTCTATATTCGAATCTCAATGTTACTGCGAGTGCACGTTTCGTCCACAGTATATAACACTTTAAGGAAGACTATCGGGAGTATAGCGATATCGTGCATTTAATTATTACTTTGTAGTCAGATAAGCTATTAATGTTTAGATACTTGATCTATATTGAATGCCAACACTGAATATATAACAACACGACTAAACGAAGACCATAAGCTCGAACCAGGTACTGTTTGTAAAAACTGCTTTCAATTGTGACTGACTGCAGAGTTTCATCAATATTATCCAGTAAAGGACCGTAGTCCCACAGTTAAAAAGCATGCATAATGGTTCAGATTACCTTATGCAAATGACGCGCATCAGGTTCTATAGATGTTTCAAGCCAACAAGAGTCATATCTCATATGCGTGTAGGGCACCTTGACGTTGAAATCCTTCTTAGTTTTTTTGTAGTATTTGGTAGCGTCCCCTTTCCCTGTAACAAACAACGTTACATGAAGCGCCAAACACTGACCGCTGAAGCATTCACAGAGCTTGGGGCTACGCAGGACTCCCGACGCTCAGTACACCCCAGGTCAGAAAACCTGCTGCGCCAGATAAGTACGCAGTCAACCGCGACTAACCTCCCTGACGTGCTTACCGTTTGGTATGGCCCAGGAGGTGCGTGCGGCTTAACGATTGCGATAGCCATCTTGAGTATTATCCCCGGTCATCTAGGCAACAGCATTTTCGTGCACAGCATCATGAATCATGAAATGACTACTATAAATACTCGATACGTTGCTGCAGGTAGAAGTCCACATACACAGGTAACATCAGGGAACAGACGCCAATATCTTTGCCTGTACACATTTGTAGCCTTCGTCGTCAAATATCGACTAGAAAATTCCAATGTCTGCACCAACCATTAAGGGACGGTCAGCGTTAATACTGTCATAATGAACAGATAAACCGCCAAACTGGGCTTATTACTTATTATGTTACTAATGACACTCATAAACACAAAAATTCTCAGTTACAACGTGCACCAGAATTAAAAGATCATTTTTCTAAAACCCGTTATTGTCTTGCATTACAACGCATGGGCTTGAAATTTGGCGCAACCGTGCATACAACCTTCCTCTGTAGCGCTACAAAAGCAAGGCGCCCTGCGACATCACTCTTCGGACCGAAGACGCATCGGACGGCAAGGTGTCAACACATGCGAAATAAGAAAAGGGCAGAGCCCGTAAGTTCATGTGAGTGTAAAGTGGGTTCGCACCATATTTCCCCACAATTCTCTTCAAACCTGGACGTGTCACACGATGGGAAGGTCGACACACTCCTTCTTACCCATATTTCAATTCTTCATTTGACGCCTCTGCACTGGAGGTCAGAACCACGACGCCCAGCATTGAAAGCACGCTGTTTTCTTATGAGTGACCGAGGGAAAGATTTCAGACACATCGCCTATCAGAATCTACACTAAAAGGCTTCAGGCGCTGTCTTAGAGGGTGTCAACGAAACAACCCATTTCCTTGGGACGTCGAGTTCCAAACATTTCGCTGTCGAAAACGAGAGTTCACAGTGCAATGAACAACAGGAAGATGTCGTGGGCAATCTTTGATGCAGATTACGCCTTCTTGATGCTTCAGCCCTTCTCTAAGAATAATGTGCATCCGCAGTGAAAATGATCTCACTACTGCAGTTTTTGTTCAGTTGTTCAGTTTGGAACCGCTAAGGACCATTCAAAACCACTCGACGAAAACTAATGCGATCTGCGGTGCTTCTTTTTCACACCCTCCTATAGCATGACTATGGATGGGTGAGACGTTGACATATTCACTACTGACCATTAAAATTGCTACACCGAGAAGAAATGCAGATGATAAACGGGTCTTCATTGGACAAATATATTATACTAGAACTGACATGTGATTATATTTTCACGCAATTTGGTTGCATAGTTCCTGAGAAATCAGTACGCAGAACAACCATCGCCAGTATGGCCATGACGAATACACGCTTCCAATGTGCGTTCACCGCGATGTCGCCATACACGGATGCGACCATCATGATGCTGTAAACATAACCTGGATTCATCCGAAAAAATGACGTTTTGCCATTCGTGCACCGAGGTTCGTCGTTGAGTACACCATCGCAGGCGCTCCTGTATGTGATGCAGCGTCAAGGGTAACCGTAGCCATGGTCTCCGAGCTGATAGTCCATGCTGCTGCAAACGTCGTCGAACTGTTCGTGAAGATGGTTGTTGTCTTGCAAACGTCCCCATCTGTTGACTCAGGGATCGAGACGTGGCTGCACGATCCGTTACAGCCATGCGGATAAGATGCCTGTTATCTCGACTGCTAGTGATACGAGGCCGTTGGGAAATCCACCGATTCCATATTCTGCTAACTGTCGTTGGATCTCGACCTACGCGAGCAGCAATGTCTTGATACGATAAACCGCAATCGCGATAGGCTACAATCCGACCTTCATCAAAGTCGGAAACGTGATGGTACGCATTTCTCCGCCTTACACGAGGCATCACAACAACGTTTCACCAGGCAAAGCCGGTCAACTACTGTTTGTGTATGAGAAACCGGTTGGAAACTTTCCTCATGTGAGCACGTTGTAGGTGTCGCCTCCGGCGCCAACCTTGTGTGATTGCTCTGAAAAGCTAATCATTTGCTATCACAGCATCTTCTTCCTGTGGGTTAAATTTCGCGTGCGTAGCACGTCATCTTCGTAGTGTAGCAATTTTAATGGCCAGTAGTGTATGTGAATAAATGCCACAGGGCCCCTCTAGCCCCTCCCCCCCCTCCCTTAGTAGTTCAGCTATAACCTCATTGGCACCTCCCCACGTACTTGCACTTTTAGTTCTGAAATTGGAATCTGAATTCCGCCTTCTGTGGAAGCGCTCGTGGTTGGTTGACGTACAAGCGAAATTTCAAATAGAGCACATGATGTCAAATCACAAACAGGGTTGGCAATTCGTATTACCGGCCAGGCAACCTCTCTCTCTTGGTAAGTCCATTGCTGGAATGATGTGTGACAGGTTGCGCCATTTTGTTGAAACCAAACATGTTCACCACTCACGCGATCCACTTGGGATAAGAAAAACTTTCATTAAATTTTGCGACAGTGTTCGCCTTCACACCAAATGCCACAAGGTGCATTAACTTGTTGTGGATGTAATGTCTTCTCCATGACTATTCGAGGGTTTTCTGTACCGGAAATCCCGCAGTATTGTTCGTTACACTAAACCATTTAACAGAAAAATGAATACAATGTTTTCTTTTATTAAATTTTTATCCACAAGCATCAAATGGGCGAATGCTCGGCGCTTTTCTTAATCGTTAGGATTCATTTCTTGTGTCAGTTAAATTTTATAGAGCTAAACGCGCAGATTTTAATTTCGGATTCGTTGTATGCTGGTTCTAGAGATATCTAATTGTTGTGAAGGCGAACATATTTCACAGGACGGACAGCATGATAATCACTCGTGAATGCGATGTTTTCAAAAAAATCACTTAGGCGAGAATAAATTTCTTTATTTCACGTCTACGATCACAAACTTGTAGGTCCTCAGACTACAGAATTTTGTCAGCAATGACTATCTTCAGATCGAGAATTTAGTATCTTCTACCGATTTCGTTTTCTCAAATTTAGAAATCAGTCCCATCACAGTCGACTTATTCGGTGGATTATGTTCAGCAAACTAATCACGTAGTTAGCAAACAGTCGTTGCACAACATTCACCATATTTCTAATACGCCTTCACTGTGACAACACGCTGTACCGTGGTGAAGCTCTTAATTTCTAATAACAAAGGAGAGTGACGAAAATCGTACAGCGATCAGGGCTGCCAACTTCCTAGAGGAGAGATGGACACTTCAAAAGTCCACTTCTTTTTGGGACACCCTTCAGATAGATTTTGATCCTTTGCTGCAAAAACTATGAAAAACTGTACCAAAGTATTAAATATGTGAATATTGCCAAACAAATTAAAAACAGAGCAGTGGATTATAATACATATACATTTTCAAACTTATGTGCAAAACACAACTGGAATTTCTGAGTCTCGTCTGGATATATTCGTCATATCTGACAGCGATACTTGCTTACTGCATTAATAATGTCAGTTTACACGATCTAAAAGGTACGAATCCAGCTTATAAATATCATGTGAACAGGGCTCGTAAATCTAGCGAGGAAATGAACAACACAGCGATACGACTGTGTGTCGTGTGTATCTTTTTTCCTATCCTCTGTGGGCAGAGATACTGAACTATCACAGCCAAAGTGTTTCCGGTATTGTAACTGACGTACATGGACGTCCTGGCAGAATCCCAGTGGATGATTTCACCATGTGATGTATTAGGTATAAAATGTTGTGGCAAGATGTTTAAGATAATAGAAGTCCAGAGTCAGTGCTGTGTGCGTTGTTGTTAATAATAACGATTGCAAGAGGTGAAAATTTACACTAGGGTCAAGCTAACACTTTCGCAGACTAAATGGTTCATATTTGTTAGCATCTAATAAAAAAAGAATAGTCACATAAGCAATACTGTTGCACTTGATATGAGTGGGTTCTGTGAGTCGTATACATATACATCTAACGGAAAACACACCTACCTGTGAGCAAATAAAATGATTTGCAAGAGACGCCGTTAGATGACTCACATCTCACTATCAGTCCAACTGCAAATTAAATGTCAGTTACTTACGCCGTCTCATATAGTCAAGCCAGGATCGTAAGTTTTACCCTTTTCTACTTACATCAATGTCTGGTATTTAAATCAAAGTTTTTGTGTGAAAATACTCGCCAGGATTACTTATTCCATATTTTTAGCGTTTGTTATGCGTTAGAGCGCGCTGTTGGTTTTAAATATATCGAAATTTAAAAAGTCAGCGTAATGGCTGATCAGTGATAATCCTTTTCGCCTTTTCGCTAAATTGCTGGAAAATCTCAAATATGTGGTCAATGGAGGCTATTATCTAATAAATAATTAATGTATGCTCACTGTTGCTTTACGGTGTATTAAGAAACATAACCATGATAGATTTACCGCAATACCGATCTATAAGTCCCGATAAGAACAATCACACTTATAACAAATGAAACAAAAATCTCTCGATACGGCACAGGAGCAACAAGCTCAAAACCAAACGAACGATGAAAATCAATACAAAGAGATTGTAATTGTGAGTTCAAAAATGGTTCAAATGGCTCGGAGCACTATGGGACTTAACATCTGAGGTCATGAGTCGCCTAGAACTTAGAACCACTTAAACCTATCCCACACAATCCATGCCCGAGGCAGGATTCGAACCTGCGACCGTAGCGGTCGCGTGGTTCCAGGCTGAACGCCTAGAACCGCTCGGCCACAGCAGCCGGCCAATTGTGAGTTGCTATCCATACACTAATCACAATGGCAGCTATTCTTATATGTCTGTTTGCATTCCCATCTCTTTGATTGTCTTTCAGGTAATTAATATCCGACCAAATTACACAAAACACCCGTACATCAGAGTTTGTTCATTTTTATACGTGTGAAAATATTTCCTATAAATTTTTAATGTCACATTCTCGAAACGTTGACGCAACAACCACTCTGAGAAGTTGGACAGAACTTTTGAGTCCCATAGGGCAGGAAGGGGTCAAAAACATAGTGGGAGAGTTAGTAGGAATAAGACCTCCTTGAATCACAATTTCTTCGTGTTTTACTAAATTACACGATTCATTTCGCACTCTGTGCCTCTATCATCCGTTGCAAATCGTCTTAATACAAAATCTACTTCTGCTCTTTTGCGAGTTGAAATGCATAACCTGATGTTTGAAGATTAGATTCGAGGTTTTGTATGTCGTGAATGAACTGCGGAAAATGTAATGACAACCAGTGCAAAAATAAACCGTGAAAACCATTGACAGTATCTCATTAAACCTTCCCTATTTGATTCCCGATATACAAAACCTAACACCTAACATCTAAATAAATAGAACGTACACTTCACTTCACTAAAGAGCGGGAGTTTATTGTATATATACGATTTTCACTTGATGGTGGACCCACATAAAATTAAATTAAATAGTTGTAGAGTGTCTACTCTAATCAAAGATAAGTGTCGATATTTCAGGAAAACGATATTTTTCTTTCCATAGTTTCAAGACAACGATTTTTTAAAATCTTATTTCGTTATATTCGCCGTCTCTACTCATATCAGAACGTCAACGCACTGATAAAACGGAGGACCAACAGAACTTTATCAGATGTTCGAATACTGGAGGTGAATACCAAACGTGTGTGCAGGAACGAGACTCAAACCCGGTACCTGCTGCTTACTATGCAGTTGCCTTAATCACAGCGCCATTCTATTTTTTTATCTCAATTTGTTCCGTTTTGTTCGTTGCATTTGCTCGGGATGGACGTCCCGTAGCATCCGTTCAACGTCATCGTTGATCCAGTCACTCAGTTTTTTATTACAGAGGGCAGCTAAACCTCTAACCAAAGACGCTGAGCTACCGTGCCGGCTACCCGAACCCAGTTCAAAACGGTTCAAATGGCTCTGAGCACTATGGGACTTTACATCAGAGGTCATCAGTCCCCTAGAACTTAGAACTACCTAAACCTAACTAACCTAAGGACATCACACACGTCCATGCCCGAGGCAAGATTCAAACCTGCGACCGTAGCGGTAGCACGGTTCCAGACCGAAGCGCCTAGAACCGCTCGGCCACACTGGCCGGCCCGAACCCAGTGTTTGTGGCAAATGCGGGGACTATTTCTTCACGGTCCCCGGCCGGCCGACATTTCCACCTAGCGCCACCCATCAGCACTCGCTACGCTAATTTTATATTCCCGCTACCGGTCTAACGATATTGTGCATCTGAACTGATGTTTGTGTACCCATTGCCCATCGAGGTGAATCAGCTATATGAATGCGTGGTGTTTGTTCATTCGGACTGCCACTCGCCTGATGATAATGGTTAGCCACAACTTCAGCAATCTGGAGAAAAGGCGCAAAGGAGGTGACTACTTACTGCGAGGCCTAATATTTCTCAGGACACGACGCTGCTGCCGGTGTGTATCGTACAGGGCTGGCCTGTATACGAGAACGGTGGGGCCTGGCCCCTGGTTAACACACGGCGGAGCGCAACCTGTGGGTCTCATGGTGGCTCGCAGGCGACCCGCGGCCGACGCGGCGCTGTAATTGGCCGAGATGAAATGTGACTTCCCGGCGGTCGGCCGCCCTCTTCCGTGTCGCCCACCCCACAGTTCACACACCGCATCCACTTCCCTAGCCACCCGTCCCCTCCCCTCATCCTCAACCCCTTCGCCACTTCCAGTACTCTATCTTTCGTGATTTAGGTCGTCGTTACCTGGCGAAAGGTAAACTTATTTTCACGAGGACTGAATGCGCATAAATCTCTGCGAACGGAAAGCTACGTGCAGTAAACTTGCCGTCTCGGGCGCCGCTCTTCTTCCTCCCCGCCTCTCTCCCTCGGTCCTCGCGACGCGACCGCCTCTTGTTTAGGGCTCTATATTTCAGTGGACAATATGAATGAAGGGTATCCTCCGGCTATTTTTCAGCGCCCCCTTTTATTAGCGCCATGAATAACGGCAACCGGCTCTGCGTCTCTCATCGCCCCGTGTACGCCTCGTCTCCAGAAGCAGCGGCGCCAGGCTCCGGTAAATATTTTAAATTTCGCCCCCTTCCTGTTCCCACGGGTTTCGTCGGCAGTGAAGGGCAGTAAACAGTGGACATAACCCTGTAGTTTGAAAACGACACAAATGCATATTACGCCACATAGTAGAGCAACTTGCGACTGCACTCAGTGTTCTGTTTCCACGGAAAATAAACTCGCCGATACCTTAATAGTAAATACTTTATTTATAGACATAACTACGTAATTCCCAGGATAAAATGCGACTATTTTTTATGCGAGATGTGGTTTTCAGTAAAAACAGAAACAGAAATTTCAGAAAAATAGCTTCAGTAAATAATCTTGATTATTTTGTGCCTTCACAGTGCCTTCACAGCTGAATAATGTAAAGTTAATGAAAGCGACAGCAGCTGTATTTCAGATTCTTTTATTTCGCGGAAACCAGTTTCAGTCTAACAACCAGACGACGGCACGACCGTGGGGTCCGGGATTTGTCCGAAATTTTGTGTGGTTAAAATATTAGGAAGCATTACCCGGAAAACCCGATAAAAATCGATCCAGAGTTTCTTAAGGGCCTTATGAGTTTAAAATGTTAGTCCAGTGCCCAGCCGCCGTCTGGCCTAAATGGTCAGCGGTCGGACGCTTACGCCAGAGGTCTCGTGTTCGATTCCTTCTACGGCACTTTTTTTTTCTTCTGTTGCTTGCAAAATTGCAGCTCATTGTTACAGGAGAACCGTGAAATTAATTCCCGGGAAGACTGTATAAAAATTCATTCTATAATTCACCATCAGTTATCGTCACCAATATTCCGAGACATGATTAATGCCTGGTTTGCCTCAAAATTACCAGAAACTCAATACATTTACGTAAATGTAAATGGGCCATGTTTTTGTACAGATTTATTGCAAAGGCCCTGTGATTGTAAAAAATTCGTTTTTATATCTTGCTCAAGACGTCGAAAAAAATATTGCTTTGTTTGTTTTTACGATAATTACCACTGCGGTTCTTGTTTATAATTATTATATGTATAAAAATTGAATGTTTCCCAATCGAATTTGTTATTCTGATAAAAAACCAATGATTCTCCTTATATACTTTACAATGAAAAATGGAAAACCCACCGCCATGAATTGTGTTGTTGGGCAAAAAGAAAATAATTTTTATTCAGTAATATAACTAATTTGTTAAAGATAATGTAGGTTTGGGAAACTTTCTGAACAATTGGTGGAATAACAAAAGAAAATAAACAGAAGAAAAAAATTGCCAGTGGAGGAATAGAACCCGAGACCTCTGGCGTAGTAGTCCGAGCACTAAACATCCGGGCCTGACGACAGCTCGGCAATGGACTAACATTTTATACTCATAAAGCACCTAAGAGACTTTGGATCGGTTTTTCCCGGCATTTTCCGGGTAGTGCGTCCTAATATTTTAACCACGTGAGGTGTTAGGGGTCCTCTTTCACCACACAAAATTTCGGACAAATCGCCGACCCCATGCTCTTGCCGTCTCCTTGTAAACGAGAAACATATTCTAGAACGCTATGAGCAGAGTGAATCACTTCGCTGACCACCCGTTACAAGCAAGGCCGGCAGTACGTTCAGGAAACAACAGTAAGCGGCACTACACTCAGCTCCAGTTTCAGCGGATCGTTTTTGGTACGACGGTGATCTGACAGGTCTGGTAAGTTTTCATGAAAAAATGGAACATTTTTGTTGTGCCCTCGTGGTTGGTAAGCTTGATTATTCCAAGTATGGGAGAAAAAACTTCAAGACTGTACAACGTACAGTTAACTTTTTATAGCCATCTGACGTCAGTGTCTCGACTAAGACTGAAAATGGAGTACGCCAAGTTTTGTTCAAATGTGTGTGAAATCTTATGGGACTTAACTGATAAGATCATCAGTCCCTAAGCTTACACACTACTTAACCTAAATTATCCTAAGGACAGACACACACACCCATGCCCGTGGGAGGCCTCGAACCTCCGCCGGGACGAGCCGCACTGTGTATGACTGCAGCGCCTAGAAAGGCCAAGTTTTGTGCTGTTACTAAACTCTTTGATTTGCAGGATTTACTGCCGCACAACTCAAAATAGAATTAGATGAGGTTCACACGGACTCTGTATCAACAATAAAGACCATCTACGTTTGGGTTAATGAATTTAAACTTTTCTCGGTTTTAAATTTGATTGTGTAAGTGAAACTTGTTGTTCAAACTGATATTTCTTTTGTCTTAAAGAATGTTTATATAAGAGAAAATTGCTGTTCATTATTACATATCAGGTGCAAGAGAAGATGGTGGCTTTAATTATAATTCTGATTGTTATATATTAAATAAGTTTGTAATTTCTTAACGAAAAATAATGTGTTCAGTCTGGATTCGGTCTTCTCCCTTTCCTGTCCTTTCTCCATCTATGTTCGGATATTTCATTTTATTCTCTCAGATCACACACACACACACACACACACACACACACACACACACACACACACACACACAAACACAAATATAAATTCTCGCATATGTTGCTGAAGAAAATGTTTCTAGTGAGGAAAGCGAAAAGAAGAAACAAATCAAAGACTGAGCTCGTCTTTGTCATTTGTGGGGAACCAATTGCAGATTCAACCAGTGGAAGATTAACACTACGTAACCATTAGCAATGATCAACGTCATGAGGACGCAGAAAGCAATGGAAACACGTAACATGTATCCACAGGAAATGGGCCCTGTAATTGAATAAGTGGCGTGATCTCTCCATTGGCAAAAGATTCCGGAATAGTCCCCCATTGGGATCTCCGGGAGAAGACTGCCAAGGGGGAGGTTGACATGAAAAAATATTGAATAATCAACGAAAGGCTAATGTTCTACGAGACGGGGCGTTGAGTCTCAGAAGCTTGAACGTGGTAGGGAAACTAGAAAATCTCATAAGGGAAACGCAAAGGCTCAATGTAGATATACACTCCTGGAAATTGAAATAAGAACACCGTGAATTCATTGTCCCAGGAAGGGGAAACTTTATTGACACATTCCTGAGGTCAGATACATCACATGATCACACTGACAGAACCACAGGCACATAGACACAGGCAACAGAGCATGCACAATGTCGGCACTAGTACAGTGTATATCCACCTTTCGCAGCAATGCAGGCTGCTATTCTCCCATGGAGACGATCGTAGAGATGCTGGATGTAGTCCTGTGGAACGGCTTGCCATGCCATTTCCACCTGGCGCCTCAGTTGGACCAGCGTTCGTGCTGGACGTGCAGACCGCGTGAGACGACGCTTCATCCAGTCCCAAACATGCTCAATGGGGGACAGATCCGGAGATCTTGCTGGCAAGGGTAGTTGACTTACACCTTCTAGAGTACGTTGGGTGGCACGGGATACATGCGGACGTGCATTGTCCTGTTGGAACAGCAAGTTCCCTTGCCGGTCTAGGAATGGTAGAACGATGGGTTCGATGACGGTTTGGACGTACCGTGCACTATTCAGTGTCCCCTCGACGATCACCAGTGGTGTACGGCCAGTGTAGGAGATCGCTCCCCACACCATGATGCCGGGTGTTGGCCCTGTGTGCCTCGGTCGTATGCAGTCCTGATTGTGGCGCTCATCTGCACGGCGCCAAACACGCATACGACCATCATTGGCACCAAGGCAGAAGCGACTCTCATCGCTGAAGACGACACGTCTCCATTCGTCCCTCCATTCACGCCTGTCGGACACCACTGGAGGCAGGCTGCACGATGTTGGGGCGTGAGCGGAAGACGGCCTAACGGTGTGCGGGACCGTAGCCCAGCTTCATGGAGACGGTTGCGAATGGTCCTCGCCGATACCCCAGGAGCAACAGTGTCCATAATTTTCTGGGAAGTGGCGGTGCGGTCCCCTACGGCACTGCGTAGGATCCTACGGTCTTGGCGTGCATCCGTGCGTCGCTGCGGTCCGGTCCCAGGTCGACGGGCACGTGCACCTTCCGCCGACCACTGGCGACAACATCGATGTACTGTGGAGACCTCACGCCCCACGTGTTGAGCAATTCGGCGGTACGTCCACCCGGCCTCCCGCATGCCCACTATACGCCCTCGCTCAAAGTCCGTCAAGTGCACATACGGTTCACGTCCACGCTGTCGCGGCATGCTACCAGTGTTAAAGACTGCGATGGAGCTCCGTATGCCACGGCAAACTGGCTGACACTGACGGCGGCGGTGCACAAATGCTGCGCAGCTAGCGCCATTCGACGGCCAACACCGCGGTTCCTGGTGTGTCCGCTGTGCCGTGCGTGTGATCATTGCTTGTACAGCCCTCTCGCAGTGTCCGGAGCAAGTATGGTGGGTCTGACACACCGGTGTCAATGTGTTCTTTTTTCCATTTCCAGGAGTGTACTAGGCGTCAGGGAAGTGAAGTGGAAAGAATACAAGGATTTCTGGTCAGATGTGTATAGGGTAATATAAACAGCAGCAGAAAATGGTACAACGGGAGTAGATTCGTTATTAAGAGGAAGACAGGGTAGAGAGTTCGTTACTGTGAAAAGTTCAGTGACAGGGTTGTTCTTATCACAATCGCCAGCAAACCAACACTGACAATGACAGTTGCCGACGTCGCAAGCTGAAGATGAAGAGATAGAAATAGTGTATGAGGATACTGAAAGGGTAATGCAGGATGTAAAGGGGGATGAAATTCTAATAGTTATGAGAGACTGGAATTCAGTTGTAGGTGAAGGAGTAGAAGAAAAGGTTGCAGGTGAATATGGGCTTCGGACAAGGAATGAGCGAGTAGAAAGACTAACTGAGTTCCGTAACAAGTTTCAGTAAGTAACGGCGAATACTCTGTTCAAGAATCACAAGAGGAGCAGATATACTTGAAAAAGGCCGGTTGATCGGTTGATACGGGAAGATTTCAGTTACATTACATCATGGTCAGACAAAGATGCCGAAATCAGATACTGGATTGTAAGGCGTACCTAGGAGCAGATATAGACTCAGATCACAATAAAGTAGTGATGATGAGTAGGCTGAAGTTTAAGATATTAATAAGGAAGAATCAATACGCAAAGAAGTGGGATACCGAAGTACTAAAGAATGACGAGATATAGTTGAAGTTCTCTAAGGTTATGTATAAGGAAATAGGGAATACCTCAGTAGGCAGTACAGTTGAAGATGAATTGACATCTCTGAAAAGGGCCACCACAGAAGTTAGGAAGGAAGACATAGGTATAAGGAAAGTAACTGCGAAGAAACTGTGGACCACACAAGAAAAGGAGGAAGCATAAAAATGTTCAGGGAAACTCAGGAATACAGAAATACAAGTCGCTGAAGAATGAAATAAATAGGAAGTGTAGGGATGCTAAGACGAAATGGCTGCAGGAAAAATGTGAAGACATCGAAAAAGAAATGATTATCAGAAGGACAGACGCAACATACAGGAAAGACAAAACAACCTTCGTTGATATTAACAGCAAAGGTGATAACATTAAGAGTGCAACGGGAACTCCACTGCTTCGGAGGACTTAAGATCAAATAAGGCATAAGGGATCGATAACATTCTACCAGAATTTTTAAAATCATTGGGGGAAGAGGTAACGAAACTACTATTCACGTTGGTGTGTAGAATGTATGAGTCCGACTTCATACCATCTGACTTTCGGAAAAGCATCATACACACAATTCCGAACACTGCAAGAGCTGACAAGTGTTAGAATTATTGCACAATTTGCTTAACAGCTCATGCATCGAAATTGCTTACAAGAATAATATAGAGAAGAACGGAAAAGAAAATTGAGGATGAGCTAGATGAAGATCAGTTTGGCTTTAGGAAAGGTAAAGGCACGAGAGAGGCAATTCTGACGTTGACCTGTAAAAAGTGTTCGACATTGTACAGGGTGATTCAAAAACAATACCACAACTTTAGGAATTTAAAACTCTGCTACGACAAAAGGCAGAGCTAAGCACTATCTGTCGGCGAATTAAGGGAGCTATAAAGTTTCATTTAGTTGTACATTTGTTCGCTTGAGGCGCTGTTGACTAGGCGTCAGAGTCAGTTGATGCTAAGATGGCGACCGCTCAACAGAAAGCTTTTTGTGTTATTGAGTACGGCAGAAGTGAATCGACGACAGTTGTTCAGCGTGCATTTCGAACGAAGTATGGTGTTAAACCTCCTGATAGGTGGTGTATTAAACGTTGGTATAAACAGTTTACAGAGAATGGGTGTTTGTGCAAAGGGAAAAGTTCTGGACGGCCGAGAACGAGTGATGAAAATGTAGCACGCATCCAGCAAGCATTTGTTCGCAGCCCAGGAAAATCGACTCGCAGAGCTAGCAGAGAGCTGCAAATTCCACAATCAACTGTATGGAGAGTCCTACGAAAAAGGTTAGTTATGAAACCTTATCGTCTG
This sequence comes from Schistocerca piceifrons, assembly GCF_021461385.2. Classification (NCBI taxonomy): domain Eukaryota; kingdom Metazoa; phylum Arthropoda; class Insecta; order Orthoptera; family Acrididae; genus Schistocerca; species Schistocerca piceifrons. The sequence continues at coordinate 432,669,123 of NC_060138.1, forward strand.
AAATTGGTTCAAGCACTGTCTGCAGCTGATAAGATTAAAAGAATCGATTTCAGTGATTTTATCCTTGCTCAAATGGAAACAGATGGATCTTTCGTTTCAAAGATTGTGTTTAGTGATGAAGCAACTTTCCACACTAACGGGAAAGTCAACCGTCACAATGTCTGTATATGGGGCACTGAGAATCCGCGGGGAACAACTCAGTATGAACGTGACTCACCTAAGGTGAACGTTTTCTGTGCCATTTCAGCCAATAAAGTTTTTGGTCCCTTTTTCTTCGAAGGTGCTACTGTAACTGGACTACAGTATCTGGAGATGTTGGAGAATTGGCTGTTCCCTCAGCTCGAACAAGAAGCACAACAATTCATATTTCAGCAGGATAGAGCGCCACCACATTGGCACTTATCTGTCCGTAACTACCTGAACGTCAACTACCCGAGGCGATAGATCGGCCGCCAGGCAGCCCGTGACAGAGCACTTCATCACTGGCCTCCAAGATTCCCTGATCTTACCCCCTGCGATTTTTTCTTATGGGGGTATGTTAAGGATATGGTGTTTCGGCCACCTCTCCCAGCCACCATTGATGATTTGAAACGAGAAATAACAGCAGCTATCCAAAGTGTTACGCCTGATATGCTACAGAGAGTGTGGAACGAGTTGGAATATCGGGTTGATATTGCTCGTGTGTCTGGAGGGGGCCATATTGAACATCTCTGAACTTGTTTTTGAGTGAAAAAAAACCTTTTTAAATACTCTTTGTAATGATGTAAAACAGAAGGTTATATTATGTTTCTTTCATTAAATACACATTTTTAAAGTTGTGGTATTCTTTTTGAATCACCCTGTATAATGGTGAAAGATGTTCGAAATTCTGAAAAATGTAAGGGTAAACAATAGGGAGTGACGGATAGTATACAATATGGACAAGAGCAAAGAGGGAATAATAACAGCGGACGACCAAGAACGAAGTGCTCGGATTAAAAAGGGTATAAGACAAGGATATGTCCTTTCACCCCTACTGTTGAATCTGTACAGTGAAGAAGCAATGATGGAAATAAAAGAAAGGTTCAGGAGTGGAATTAAAATTCAGGGAGAAAGGCTATCAATGATATGATTCGCTGGTGACATTGCTGTCCGCAGTGAAAGGGAAGAAGAGTTAGACATGATCTGCTAAACTGAATGATCCGTCTAATGAGTACAGAGTACGGTTTGAGAGTAAATCGAAGAAAGAAGTTAATGAGAAGTAGTAGAAATGAGAACGGTGAGAAACTTAACATCAGGATTGATGGTCACGAAGTAGATGCAGCTAAGGAATATCCTACCTAGGCAGTAAAATAACCAATGACTGACGGAGCAAGGACATCAAAAGCAGACTAGCAATGGCAAAAAGGGCATTCCTGGCCAGGAAAAGTCTGCTAATATCAAATAACTGCCTTCATTCGAGAAAGAAATTTCTGAGAATATATGTCTCGATGAAAGTATCGTATGGTAGTGAAACATGGACTATGGGAAAACCGGAACAGAAGAGAATCGAAGCATTTGAGATGTGGTGCTACAGACGAATGTTGAAAGTTAGATGGACGGATAAGATAAGGAATCTGCGCAGAATCGGGGGGGAGAGGAACATACGGAAAACACTGATAAGGAGTAGGGACAGGATGATAGGACATCTGTTAAGGCATGAGGGAATGACTTCCATGGTAGTAGAGGGAGCTGTAGACGGAAAAAAAACTGTAGAGGAAGACGGAGATTGGAATACATGAAGCAAATAGTTACGGAAGTAAGTTGTAAGTGCTACTCTGAGATGAAGAGTTTAGCACAGGAGAGGCCGCATCAAACGTTAGAAGACTGATAAATATATAACACTTCCAGTCTACCTACACGAAGACAAAATTTCCAAGCCTGTGGTTCGAGAAATCCACGTAAAACTCACAGTAAATGAAATTAGTTTTCAGCTTCAAAATCAGGAAAAAAGTAAGTAGAAACCAATGAGGTCCCCGTTCGCGAGAGTTCAGGAAAAGCTGGTGTACTCCACACCTCGTGTATCTGATCTTCCAATTATTCGGCATGCATTATCCCTCTAATTCAGAATTTTTTTTCAATGTTCTGTAATTTGATCGACTAATTTTGCACGTCGCTTTGTGAAGACTTGGCTACGGCCGTGCTAATATATTTTTGTAGAATTTTTCGTCTATAGTCGCACACTACCAAGAAACAGTTATTAGTTTTGCAAGACGTCAGTCTGCATTTTTGTTATATGTTTCTCAGCTCGGCGCCAGAAAGTCATATAAATAAAGTACTGTTTACATTTTTGCAAGTGGGTGAAGGAAAAGAGACCCTTTTCCAGTGAAAAAATGTTTTCTGCCATTAGAATATACCTTTTGTCACGAATATGCAATGTGGGAAAACTTGATTTTTTCTTTAGTTTCTTTGGCAATGCCGATAAATGAAAAAAAAAAAATGTGTACTGAACTGTGATATTGTTCACAGTGATCTACCTTCTCATGAAATAATATAAATGTAAATGAAACTCAAAATTTAATTTCTACTCAGCGTTACGCTACAATCCACTCGGGAAATATTCCAACATTAATTAGGTGGACTAAATAGAAAATAACAATGTTGAATTAATTTTCGCAAATGTTAATAAAGCTCATTTACCGTTCCTTCTTCAATGCAAAGGAGGCCAAAGACAATGACGAGGACGCAGACTGATGATCACCAAATATAAATTTTAACACAGTACCGCTTACTCCTTTTATTATCTTTACTGATATTGGTACTCGACACTGCTAGTCCACCACTGCCGCCTGTCGGCCAATGGCACCTTTCCGTTAACCTATCTTACTCTCAAAGCTGTCTGTCTTCACACGAGGCACCATCAAACCGTCGGTTATGCATTAAATACGTATCGCTATGATCTTTTTTTTTTAAAAAAAATATTCTGGCTATTGACTGTTTTGATGAGACCCGTCACAAATTCCCTTCCTGAGCCCTCGTTTTCATCACACAGTAGGACCAGCAACCTCGGTTCTCAATTATCTACTGGACGTATTCCAATCTCTGTTTCCCTGTACAGTTTTTATCCTCTACGGCTCCCTGTAATATCGTGGAAGTTATTCCCTGATGTCTTAACAAATGTCCTGTCATTCACTTACTTCTTCGCATCAGTGTTTTCCAGATTTTCCTTTCCTCACTAAATCTGTGGAAACCTCATTTCTTACCTTATCAACGCAACTACTATTCAACATTCTTCTGTAGCACCACGTCTCAAATGCTTCGATTCTCTTCTTTTGCTGTTTTCCCGCACTCCATGTTTCACTATCATACAATTCTGTGCTCCAAACGTACATTATCAAACATTTGTTCCCCAAATTAACGCCTATGTTTAATACTAATATACTTCTCTTGACCGGGAATGACCTCTTTGTCATGCTTGTCTGCATTTGGTGTCCACCTTGCTCCGTCCATCACGGTTATTTCGCTGCCTAGGTAGCAGAATTCCTTAACTTCGTCTAAATCGTGATCCTCAGTTGTGATGTTAAGTTTTTCGCTGTTATCATTTCCGCTTATTATTATTATTTTCGTCTTTCTTCGATATACTCTCACTACATATTCTGTACTCGTTAGAGTGTTCATTCCATTCAACAAATCCTGTAATTATTTTTCACTTTAACTGATGACAGCAATGTCATCAGCCAATTTTATCACTGAGGTCCTTTCACTTGATTGATTTAGGGGTGAAAGACTACATTCCCTTCTTAAGCCCTTTCAAATCCGAGCACATCGTTCTTGGTCTTTTAGTCTTATTTCTCCCTCGTACGTACTATGCATTCCCTGTCTTTCCCTGTAGTTTACCGTTACCTTTCGCAGCGTTTTAAACTGTCGAAAGGTTTTTCCAGGTCGGTAAATCTTATAACCGTATTTCGATTTTTCATCAGTCTTGCTTTCGTTATCAACCTCAACGTCAGAACTACCTCTCTGGACCTATACGTTTCCTAAATCCAAACTTATTATCATCTCACTAATCCTCAGTTTTCTTATTCATTAATCTGTGTATTATTCTTGTCAGCAGCTAGGATGCTTGACCTATTACGCTGATTCAGCGGTAAATCTCACACTTGTCATTTCTTGTGTGAGTGATGTTTTACCGAAAGTATGATGGTATATCGCCTATCTCATATATTCTTCAGAAGAACAAGAATAGTCATTTTGTTGCCAATTGGCCCAATGGCTTTAAAAATTACGATGAAATGTTATCTATCTGCCTTTTTAGATCTTAAGTCGTTCGAAGCTGTTATAAATTCTGATTCTTACGTATTGGATCCCCTATCTCTTCCCTGTCGATTCCTGTTTCTTCTTGTCACGTTGTCAGATCTGTATGCCCCCTCATAGAGGCTTTCAGTACACTCTTTCCACATATCCTCTCTCTCCTCTGCATTTAACAGTGGAATTACCTTTGCATTCTTTATGCTACCACCCTTGCTTTTAATTTCACCAAAGGTTGATCTGTGTTTTCTGTATTCTGAGTTACTCCTTCCGATAATCATTTCTTTTTCGACTTCTTCACATTTTACATGTAGCTAATTCGCCTTAGCTTCTCTGCACTTCTTATTTATTTCATTCTTAAGTTAGTTGTATTCTTTTATTCCTGAATTTCCCTGAAGAATTTTGAATTTCCTTCTTTCGTCGATCAACTGAAGTGTATCTTTATTTCCCCACTGTTTCGTCGCAGATACCTTTCCCCACTAATAGTTTTCTTTCCAACATCTGTGATTGCCCTTCAACTGAACTTCCTACTAAGCCTTTCCTTATCTCAGTACTTACAGTTTCAGAGCACTTGAAACCTATCTCTTCATTCCTTAGTACTTCCGCATCCCACTTCTTAGCCCATTATTTCTTCCTGGCTAATCTCTTACACTTCATGTTTCCCGGAACGCCTTACGATCTAACATCTGACCTCAGAATCTCTGGTTGACCATAACGCAATCTATCTGAAATCTTCCCCTATCTCCCGACCTTTTCTATGAATGCCTCGACGTCGTATGAGTCTTCAACAGAGTATTCGCTACTACAAGCTGATGCTTACTGCAAGACTGAGATCGTCTTTCTCCTGTCTCTTTCCTGCTCCAAGCTCATATTCTCAAGTAATCTGTTCCTCTGCTCCTTCTCATACAACCGCATTCCATTGTCCCATTACTATTAGATTCTCATCTCCCTTTACGTACTGAATCATTCTTTCAATATTGTCATGCATACTCTCTATCTCTTCATCTTCTGCTTGCGATGTCGTTATTTACACTTGAACTATTGCTATCGGTCTTCTGATTAATACAACGTTGTCGCTCAACTACTCATAGTAACTCACTCTCTGCTCTACCTTCCTATTTATAAAGAATCCTACTCCAATTGTACATTTTCTGGTGCTGTTAGTATTACCTCATGCCAATCTGACGAGAAATCATTGTGTTATTTTTATTCCAGTTCACTAACCCCTACTATATGTAGACTGAGCTTTAGTTTTTCGTTTTCTAAATTTTTAACCTTCTCTGCCATGTTGAAACTTCTGATATTCTACTCCCCGATTCGTGGAACGCTACTCTTTCGTTGTTTATACTCATACAATCTTTTTATCAACTTCAACTCTCCCTCAGCAATTCCCTCCCACAGATCCGAAAGGGCACTAGTCTGGCTACTTTTGCCAATGGAAATATCATCATGGCATTTCTTCAATGTATCTTTAATGTAGTAGTTTCTGTTCTGTATCCTCATGCCGCCAATCATAGCTGATTCTTCCACCTTATTTAGAGACAGTATCCAATCCCCAAGGGCAAGAAAGTGCTCTGAACGTCTGTTCGCTTCTGCAGCCTCTTTGACAAGAACATTGGCACAAGGTGGGTGACTTTCTACGCTGTAAGTCTTAGTCTGCCTTTGGTGATAATTTTTATTCAAAATTTAAGCAGTGGCGAGCTTCGACGGCCGCGGCCGAGGATGTTTTGAATAGAAGTAAAAGACCCTACCCCTAGTCGTGAAATAAAAATGCTAAAATCCCAAATCACATTAGATCTTGCGGGTGAGAAGCGAGAACCGTAGCTTGTTAGCAGTATAGTCATGAAATAAAAATGATGTATCCCCAAATCAAATTAGATCTCGCGGGTGAGAAGACAGAAACGTAGTTTGTTCGCAGTATCTGATACGGGGCCGCATGACATCTTAAGGTAAGCCGGAAGATCCCAGACATCACCAGGAAATAACAGTCAAAGGCACCCGTGTGTCTGAGGAAAACACCCCTCACAGTTTATGGAGCCATCTGCGTGGGCCCCGTGCCCGGTGATTTACATTTTACGCGATAATCATGATCCAGGAGACGGCCTTGTTTAATACAAACAAGGCATTTCAGAGGCGACCTTAATGGCAATTGCGCTGCGTTGTTTTCACATTTCCAGCATTTCCGAAACCAGTCCCGATATTATGAAAAATTCTCTTGCGGCAATAGAGATGACGACGAAATGAACGAAATTTTCGTAGCATACAGGTAGATCGGTCGCAAGAAATTGTGTTGCAATTTTGGAAGCCAGCCGCTGTTGCCGAGCGGTTCTAGGCGCTTCAGTCCGGAACTGCACTGTTGCTACAGTCACAGGTTCGAATCCTGCCTCGGGCATGGATGTGTGTGATGTCCTTAGGTTAGTTAGGTTTAAGTAGTTCTAAGTTCAAGGGGACTGATGACCTCAGAAGTTAAGTCCCATAGTGCTCAGAGCCATTTGAACCATCTGAAAGTGGCAAACATAGGGTATCCGGCGTGATCAGCAGTATGTGCTCGCATACACTTGCTGGGAAGCCTATGACGGTCCTGAAAATGGCATCATGGTGTGTCATTACTAGATGAAGACACTGTGCTTGGGGACAAGGAAGGTAGGAGACGAAGTACTGGCAGAAGTAAAGCTGTGAGGACGGGGCGTGAGTGGTGCTTGCGTAGCTCAGTAGGTAGAGCACTTGCCCGCGAAAGACAAAGGTCCCGAGTTCATATCAGCGCACACTTCGCTGCAGAGTGAAAATCTCATTCTGGAAACAACCCCCAGGCTGTGGCTAAGCCATGTCTCCGCAATATCCTTTATTTCAGGAGTGCTAGTTCTACAGGTTCGCAGGAGAGCTTCTGTAAAGTTTGGAAGGTAGGAGACGAGGTACTGGCAGAAGTAAAGCTGTGAGGACGGGGCATGAGTCGTGCTTTGATAGCTCAGTTGGTAGAGCACTTGCCCGCGAAAGGCAAAGGTCCCGAGTTCGACTCTCGGTCCGGCACAGTTTTAATCTGCCCGGAAGTTTCAAGATGACGAAAATTAATTCTGCTATATAGGCAGCAAAGTAACGGTAGACAGACGGTCCAAGGAGTATATAAAATAATGACTGGCAGAGGCAAAAGGGTCATTCCTGTCCAAGAGAAGTCTGCTAGCATGAGACACACACCTTAATATGTAGTAGAAATGTCTGATTGGTAAGCGCATATTGTTTCCATGGAGTGGGACCAGGTTCGCTTCACAGCCGGTTGGGCGATTTGTCTCCGCTTGGTGTCTGGATGTTGTGCTCATCATCACTGCATCATCGTCGACACGCAAGTTGAAAATGTAAAGTCAGCTGAATATACTTGCATCTCGGCGGATGGATTTGCCCAGGTGGGGACGCCCAGCCATCATTTTTTTAAAACTTTTTTAAGAAGGAATTTCAGAGATTGTATGCTGAGAGCAAAACTTTGTATGACAGTGATATATGAACTGTGGGAATGTAACACCGAAAATGCAGAAAAAAAATCTTCCGCAACATTCAGTTTTTTCGATGTTTAATATCCGATGATAACCTGTACTGTATTTCTGCTTTCAAATCTGTAAGCTTTATTACAGAAACTATATTTACTAAGTAATCGATGTAATAGTTATTTATTTCTGACTGTATGTAACTGATTGTAATTATAAAGAAGACATTGTAAATTGATGAATAATAGCCAAAGGAACATTATTTAAATGCATAGATAGCAACGACGATATGGCAGTAGCAGTGCCGTTGTTTATCTTTGCGTATGGAGAGCAGAGATGAAGCTGAGTCGCTTGAGTCATGAACCAGTGCGGAAGTGTTTGCAGCTATAATCGCACCAGTGTAGGCGCGCCTAATTCGTTAATCCGGGAGTATTGAGAGCTCTGTAGCAGTGGGCAGGTAGAGAATCATCCACCGCTCTGCAGACGACTCGGGGTATTCATCCAGCAGCACCACCAGCGGCAGATCAGCTTCGTCGTTGGCGTCATTATTTTGTCATCCGCACAGCTACTACAGTTAAGCGAAAAATTATAAGCTTACGTAGGCATTATCCAGTGACATTTCTTCCACAAATTACCAGGCAGGGCACATTTCCTTTCCATGCAATCACCGAGTGTAGTAAGAATATGAAAATTGCTTTACTGTTTACTCCGAGATTTGTGTGTTTGCTAATGATCAGTTCCTGTCTAAATTTTCTGCCTCATTAACTATTCATCCTTGTATTGCGCAACAGAGGATTAACTAATTACAATTTTGAGTATTAACTTCATAAAGTTTCACTGGCAAGACTAATAACTAAAGATACAGCACTAATTAAGAGTGCACATTTCATTTATTCTGTGTTGAGCTTAGCGAGTGACTTCTGCTGGCTTTGTATGTATTTTATTGTTATTAGTTTAAAAATAAAATCGGTTGCTCGTTTGTTAAAAGTGAATTTAGTTGAATCTTTCAATAATCAAAAGTAAGTTGCTTACCTCTTTCTAAATTTTGCATCACGTTGCACTGAGGTTACTTAAAGTCGTTTTTTACGTCACAAAGTTTAAGTTAAGCCAGTCATTTATTTAACCAGTAACTCCACTTAACTTTACTTGCAAAATTTAGTATATCAGAATAAGTAACTGCAAACTCAGTGCTTTCTGATTCATTTATTTTCTCGTGAACTGATGTGCTGTCGCTGCGCGGGATTAGCCGAGCCGTCTGAGGTGCTGCAGTCATGGACTGTGCAGCTGGTCCCTGCGGATGTTCGAGTCCTCCCTCGGGCATGGGTGTATGTGTTTATCCTTAGGATAATTTAGGTTAAGTAGTGTGTAAGCTTAGGAACTGAAGACCTTAGCAGTTAAGTCCCATAAGATTTCACACACATTTGAACATTTTTTTGATGTGCCGTGCAAATATGCGACAACCTTCTGTTGCCACGCCAGTGAGTGTTTGCTTAAATTTCCTTGCCATTATCTTTCTCAAGCTACTGGAGATTCGTTGCCCTAGCGGCCTGGCGACAGTTTAATTATCAACTATTTAGCAAACCAGTGTTTTCTTTGTGTTATCCGTGATTTTTGTAGTAGATATTATTACTGGGTACCCTTCCCCCCTCCCCCCCCCCCTGTACAGTTCGAGAGCGATTGCACTATATTCCACCCATCTCAAAAATATCATCTAAATTCAGCTTACGTTTACAACAGATTCTTCCTTCAGACGGGTCTGTTGTACGCTTTCCTCCGAATAACCAGTGTTATTTTCCTTTGGTAACGATAGCCTTACTCACTTTAAAATTTCATTAGGCATATGCGATCATGGTCAGTTATATCGCAATCCATCAGGTCGGTTAGGAACGGGGAGATTACAGGAAAACGTGAACAGAAGAGAATCGAATCATTTGAGACGTGGTCCAAGTACTATAGAAATATGCTGAAAGTAGGTGGACTGATTAGGTAAGAAATAGGTTTCTCCACACAATCGATGAGAAAAGGAAACTATGGAAAACAATCACATGAAGAAGGGAGAGTATCATAGGAAATCTGTTAAGGCATCGGGGAATAACATTCATGAGTCTGGAGGGAGGTGTAGAGGATAAAATCTGTAGATTGAGACAGTAATTGGACTATATCCAGAAAATAATTGAGGACCTGCAGTTGTTACTCTGAGATTAAAAGATTGCCACGGAGACGAGTTCTTGGCGGGCCGCATCAAGCCAATCACACTAAAAAAGTAGCTTTTTATGTTTTCTTTGCTTCGGAAGTCAAATGTTATTTTGCTACCAAAGCATCAGAATTCCTTTACTTCTTCTACTTGGTTCAGAATGGCTCCAAGCACTATGGAACTTAACATCTGAGGTCATCAGTCCCCTGTACTTAGAACTACTTAAACCTAACTAACATAAGGACATCACACACATCCATGCCCGAGACAGGATTCAAACCTGCGATAATAGCAGCAGCGTGGATCCGGACTGAAGCGCCTAGAACCTCTCGGTCACAAACGCTGGCTTCTACTTAGCGATCGTCAGTTTTTATCGCCAGGACATCATCCGTACCCAAGATTCATGACGTCGCCATGTTACGATAGTAGGGCGTTTTCAGGTAAGTTACCGTGGTCAGATACTTTGCTTTTGCCCACATCTGGTTGCCGAAGAACGGCGTGGCGTCAGAACGGGAGCAGAAGGCGGAGCTGGCCTCTCGTTTTTCGGCGCCGCCGCGGCTCGGCGTCGCCAAGTTTGCACATTACCGCCTACGTCCCCAGCGACGGCTGCTTAACGCCACCCGCGCACCCGGCGACAGCTGTCGACGTATTGCCGAGTCGTTTAGGGCCGCTGTAGCGCTGCCCGCTCAACAGATAGCCGCCTCGGTTCACAGCTCCGCGACTCTGTCGCAGCGCGCCAAGCGATACACACTCTGAAATACAGGGACAGGTTGCTTGGATATCTTGTTCTCTTCAAGTTGAGTCATCGTCACACAACAAAGCCAATGAATTGTTGGTGCAGTAATGGCTCACTGTTTCTTGACACTTGTACCATGTGGTCGTAACCAAATGATTATAAGCTCAGAAAAATTGGATGTTTCATTCAAACTGAGCAAGTCAATAATGCGTTGGTCCACGTATGGCCGTCATGTAAGCAATCATTCTGCTTGACACTGATTGATGGAGTTGTTGGATGTCCTTCTGCAAGATATCATACAAAATTCTGTACAATCGGCTTGTTATGTCGCCAAAACCCTGAGGCGGTTGGATAGCTACATCCATACTACTCCAAACATCCTCATTTGCGGAGAGATCCGTCGACCTTGCTATCCAAGAAAGCATTTGACAAGCACGAAGGTAAGCGGTAGAAACTTTCACCGTGTATGTGCGTGGGAGTTATCAACATACTGCTGTGTTGTAAGGGTACCGCGGACGACAACCAAAGGGGAAAAAATGCACTATGTACCATCACGGTCTGGCGTAGTAGAGCTAGGCGGTTTCTGCTGCAGCTTTCATTGTTGCCAGATTGAACCAAAGCGGAAGGTCCAGGATGGCTGCTGTAGATGTCATAATGTTGCACTGATGTCATGGCAGGAAATTCAAATTTTGACAGGAAATGGCGAAAATGGGGTATCTCCACTAATCTAGCTCTCCCACTCCTTCCCCACTCCTAAGATATCACACAGCCTTGTTCCCCTATGGAAATGTTGGGAATTTCAAAAAATTGTCGAATTTTGTGTGTTCACCTTGAGGTTTAGAGATCAACTAAAAGTACTCATCACTACCATCAGAGGGCGTTACTGGTCCTCCCAGCTCCTCCTCCTGACACCCACACTGCTCCGCCACTAGTGAGAAAGCTTTAGTCTGCACTGAGCTGCTGAATAGGACAGCTGTAAGTCTTTATTGTATGTGTGATATATTCAGTAAAGGAGATGCTGGTGTCTAACAATTATAAGCTCAAAAGCTAATTAGTTGCAATCATTCAGCTGAGGACTGCATCCGTAGCTCCCTGTATGATGCTTCGAAAGATGAGCTGTTGGATGAGCATAAGATTAAGAAAAAATTTCATCAAATAATTAAGATGCAGTGGAATGAAACGAATTTACACTTTGCAGATGATTGTGTTGGAAGTGTAAACCTTTCATCGAAAGTCCAGTCTGTCTTCCTAAACACAAAAGTGACACGCTCATACATTCCAGTGCAGGCACCTCCTTCTAAATGTGTTCAGCTAGGGACATGCTGGTGATGAGCAGGAAGGATTTTAATAAGTGTACTAAATGTAAGCACGCAGCTGAGGAATGCATCCATAGCTCTCTACACGAGGACAGAAAAGGAAAGATATAGGATGAGCATAAGAAGACTACTCTCCACAAAGCAATGGTGATGCAGCATGGTTAGTTGAAGATGCATTTTGTAACTCATGCAGATAGCTGCTTATGTTATGACTCTCTACCATTTCTGGAATGGCTTTTCAGTATGTCTATAAGATGAATGTGTGTTCTTCACTAACAATGCGAAACCGATTGAACTAGTTCACAAAGCAGAGGGTGCTTGACGTGAAATTTGCTCCCGCACAACTTCCTCTCAGAGAACCAATAAGAACAGAGAATTCCTCCCTTCCCACCAGAAAATTGGAGGAAGCCAGTAGGAATGCAGGAACACTACATCTGGTCATATGATCGCGGCGACAGGGTAGATATAAAGCGAAAGTGGCAGTCAACCAGTTTAAGTCAGTGGAGTGGAAGTGGCTGTGAAATGCCAACAGCAGCCGAGATACTTATCTGCCTCTCTCTCAAAGTAGAAGTGGAAGAGTAAGTAATTATACGTGTTGGCAATATTGTCAGATATAGCAGTTCTTTGTCCAACACAATGTCGTTGTCTGTGGATGCATGTTGTTTGTTCTGTTTCTTTGTTCAGCTCCTTACTGCATGCCTGGATCATCAGCAGTACCCACTGGTTTGTCAGAACCTGCAGCAATCCCCGCTATGTCCAGACAAGCAGTAATGGCAGCCAACAACTTGTCAGGACCTGCAGTGATATTAGGCCTGTTGAGACCTGCAGCAGCATGGGATGCTGTTGTGCATCTGGCTAGCACGTTGGAGCATGACACCAAGTTCTTGTTATAAGTCCCGCTAATCAATGTGTGTAACGAAGAGACCCACGTCAAAATGGTCTCCAACACATGCGCCATCCCAGGACATTTCGGTGTTTCCGCAAAGACAAGACGTAGATGTGGTGGATGAGAAACTGCCAATTCCTCCCAGTGATCTAATGTTGTTCCATCAAAGCTATAATGTAACAGTCAGTGCCTCCAAGCATTTCTATAATCGTATAGAAGAATCAATGGACAATGACTGGTGTTTTGTGTTCGAGATTAAAAATGCATTAAGACGTGTTTAAGTGAGGTTTATGTAAAGTTAAAATCTTCTGGGTTGTTAGGTCGCGTCATATTTCCTTTTGAAATAATCAAAGTTTCAACCCCTCTGCTGGGATCTTCTTCAGGATGTTTCGGTGCCCACTACTGCTAAAACAGCAGAGTTTCCCCGCGTTTATGCTGGAGACTCAGGAGTACTGGTTAAAATTCTTGTAGCTACCATCGGTGGGTCATTGTTATAAGCTAATATTCCCACGCTGATGCAGAAGAAGGGGCGTTATTGGCAAAACTCTTATGATACTGTTGGTGGCCCATCGTCGTTTTATAGAAAGACACTGTTTCACTTAGGCTGGAGAAAGTTGAAATTCCTCCTGCTGCTATTGTTTGGCCATCATCATTGGCTGCATGCCAAAAGGACACAACAAGAGAGGAGGAATGTTTACCCAAAGTATTATTGTCAGCCGTCCGCCCCTGGTAGCTGAGTGACCAGCGCGACAGAATGTCAATCCTAAGGGCCCGGATTCGATTCCCGGCTTCATAATCATTTTAGTCCCATCAACGCGCAAGTCACCGAAGCGGCGTCAAATCGAAAGACTTGCACCCGGCGAACGGTCTACCCGACGGGAAGCCCTAGTGACACGACATTTACATTGTCAGCCGAGGTGATCTGCAGCGGGTTGGTCGCATACCTTGGCCGCGTTTTCACTTCCTTGAGGGCTGGGATCGACGATGCCAGAATCCTATAGCCGGTCAATTGAAATTACATGCATTCTTGGAAATTTCAACCGCTTCTGGGACCTTTCTTCTATAAATGTTAGTTTCCTTAGCCAGCAACAATACGTTATTAAAATCGATGTCAGAGCCACAGTTCTCATGATGATCCGCTACTGCCGCGTTTACACTTTGTTTTAGCCACATGACATGTGCCGTTCGTGTTCCTTAATCAATTCTTTAACAGTTCTCTCCGTTTCGTCTATATACACTTTGCTTCAGCCACGTCTCACTTTATAGACGCTTGCATTGTGGAAGCATACGTTTTTCGTTGTAGACAATTTTTTATTTTGTTTTGACTAGAAAAAGATGTCTGGATACCATTTGTCCTCAGAATTGTGCTGATGCGGTCAATGACGCCAGTAACTAACGGTAACCTAACAAAGTGAGAAATAGCTTTCCCGTCATTCTTAATAGCTTGATTAATACTCCGCCGAAAGCACCGTCTATTGAACAAGTATCATAAGAATTTGCCTTCATTGTCCTCTTTAAAAAACCAATTCCAAATTTTCGCCATCGGTGATCCGGAAGGCACGTGAAGACGGAATGTTGAGCACTGCTTGCTTTCGGGCCGGGTGGTGGTGCGACGTGGCATCTAAATACCTGTTTGCGTTAGTCGGCTTTCTATACGCTCTGTGAACTAGAATGTTATCAGATCCTCTGTATACCAACACGTTTAGGAATGGGAGACGGAACTCACTCTCAACCTCCGAGGTAAATATAATTTTGATGTGAATTTAAGAAATTGTGTAACACATGAAGTTCTTCATCATTGTGTGGCCAAATAACAAATGATCGTCCGCGTAGCAGAGCCAATAAGAAGGCTTCAAAGTAGCACTACTTACTGCCTGTTGCTCAAAATGTTCCATAGAAATGTCAGCTGCCATTGGCGATATCGGTGGGCCCTTAGCAAGACTATCAGCCTGTTCATGGAATTCACCATCGTATTTAAAACAAGAATGACGAGAAACCGCTTTCTCACCCCGTTAGGTTACCGTTCGTTTCTGGAGTCACTGACCTCATAAGCAGAATTCTAGAGAAAAATGGTATCCAGACACCTTTCTTTAGTCAAAACAAAAGATAAGATTTTTGCCGATTGCCTCCACATTACAGGCGTCTATCAGGGGACATGTGGCTGCGGCAAGGTGTATATAGGCTAAACGGGAAGAACTGTTAAAGTATTAAGGAACACGACGAACTGCATATGTGGCTAAAACAAAGTATAAAAGCGGCAAACGGAACATCACAAGAACTGTGACTCTGACATCGATTTTAACAGCATACGTGTGCTGCCTAAGGAAACTAACATTTTTAGAAGAATGGTCCGAGAAGCGATTGAAATTTCCAGGAATGCATGTAATTTCAATAGAGAGAACAGCTTTAGCATTCTGGCATCAAGGAAGTAAATACGAGGCCGCGGTGTGCGAACAATACAAACATCCCGCTGCAGGTCACCTCGGCTGACAATAATATTTTAGGTAAACAGTCCTCCTCTCTTGCTCTGTCCTTTTGGAATGCAGCCAATGATGATGGCCAGTCAATAGAAGCAGGAGGAATTTCAACCTTCTCCAGCGTAAGTGTGGAACAGCGTCTTTCTATCCACTGACGATGGGCCGCCAATAGTATCCACAACATTCCAATAACGCCCCTTCTTCTGCATCAGCGGGGGAATATTAGCCTATTACGATGGCCCACCAATGATTTCCACAAGAAATTTAACCAATACTCCCACTTCTCCAATACAAACGCGGGAAAACGCCCCTTTATAGGAGAACACGGCACAAATCTCTGAGAGTGTTCTGTCAGTAGTGGGGACCCAGTGAAAATTATGTATTCGGAATGTGGTGAAGTGTGTATTGTACATGGCTACATCAATCACCAGATGATGACATAGTGTGATCCATCCCGATTTCCCCCAGAAATTAGCTGTTCTGGCCTGATGCTATCCGCTACATCACTGTATGACAGTACTGCACTCATGATGAGATCCAGTAGTCGGTCTATTTCCTTACAGCATACCGCTGTTACAAACTTCTGTCTATGCATGGTGCGATCCATTGATTTGCAAAGACTGAACAAATGGTTGCCGTATGTTCAAATTTGATATAAGTACATTGTGAACTATCTCCATACGTATAGTGTGCATATAGACGATTTAGAACACTGTATCATCATGAGACCATAAGACAATACTAAAGGTTTACCCATCGGTTTGAGGGAAATACAAGAGCCCGTTTTTTGCTAATGTACTGATATGAAGAAAGTACTGCATCCTATATACGATTACTGAAGCGTAAATAAAATATATTATCATAAACATTTTGTTTTTCTTACTTCTTAAGCTTCTGATTATAAGGTAGCTATTGTAGCTCAGCCAGTAGGGAGCTGATTGTGCTATAGCGGCTACGTATATTATTACAAGTGTTTTTCTACAAAGACCCATTGCATGCCAGTACCTGATGTAATCGATATCATAGCAGGATGGATGAAGCACCAGAACTTCGTTGCAAGTGACAGGTTCGGTGTGGAAGAAGATCAGAAGAAGAAGAAGAAGAAGAAGAAGAAGAAGAAGAATGGGGTACTGCTCCCTGATAATATACAAGCAATAATTGTAGGTCCATCCAGTTGTGACAAGAACATTTTCCCATGTTGCTGTTAACACCCTCAGATGGAGTCGGATTTCAGCATGTATGTGTATGTGTATTTCCAAAGGGATTGATTCTGTTGCTGCAGAAGATACTGCAAGGTGCTGATGGTGTAATGTACATGACATTCAGTCAAACCAGCTAAATCCCTACACCATAAAAAGCAAAACCAAAAGCCGGGTTCATATTTGATGATGTTGCTTTGTAAAAACAGGATTTTATTAATCTCTAGGTCTTTTTTTTCAGGATTTCTGTTTTCGTCATCGTATGGTTGTTGACATTTTACTTGAGCCAGAGATATTCCAGAATCCTGAAACAGTTGGTGAGGGATAATGCAAACCTCATTATAGCATTCAAACAAGAAAACTTCCATTTAAAGCACATTTACCAAGCGCTTGTATGAACTGATATGTCATTCAGTTAATTTGTAAAGAGATGTGAAGGTCGCTGGTTTAATGAACTTCATTTTCCTAACCTCCACAAAAACTGTAAATTATTCACCCAAAGATCTGGGGATGTATGGTGAAATACTGCAGATGACTGGTGTACACAGAAAAGCCGGAAACCAACACAGTGCAAAATACAAAACCATTATAAGATCTTTATAAGATGCTCGATACAGCACTGGTGATGGTATTGAGATCCAGCATGAAAGAGTCAGCGGTTGACGCCCGCAGTATATATACTATGATAAACCAAGTGAGTCGTAGCTTGACCATGACTCCTCATGGCATCAGATGCTGTCAGTAATACTACTCATTTGAATGAGGTTGTTTTAATAACTTCTGGGCTCAGAAAGGTAGGTATAAGCGAATAATAATGGAGATAGTAGTTAGAGAGCTGCAGAATCCACATGTAAAACATACCATCGTAGACACGTTACCATTAAAGGTTTGGATTACTTATGGCAGACTGATCTTGTGGATAGGGGGGAATATGCCCATGCCAATAACGGATTCAAATATATTTTAATAGGCATTGATACATGCTGTAAATTCCTATTTAAAGAAAAGGACCGGAAGGAACCGTGCTCAGGCGTTTGAGCGTTTCTTGCAGCAGGGACAAACTGATGTCCAGACAACATTCAAATCGATCACAGTGGAGAGTTTTGCAATAGGTATTTTCAGACAATGATGCAACGGAATGGAATATACCACTACTCATCATTCCCCAACTGAAGGCGAGTATTGCAGAACGTCTCAACAGATCAATAAAATATCCAATGTGAATGTGTTGTAACCTTCGTGGCTCATAAAAGTGGACAAATACCCTCCCATAAATAATCGTACGGTACAATCAGACCAAAACTAACACATTAAAAATGAGGCCAATCGATGTTCGTGATAATGGACTCATGGATACGGTGTACTATCGTATTAATATGCTGGAGCCACGTAAATATATAGTGTGGATAATACGGTACGTATTTCAAAATACAAGACAGCATTTGAGAAGTTATATCTCCCAAACAGATCGAGTCAGATATTCACAGTTTCGAATGTGCATAGAACAAACCCCAGAACTTTCATCTAAAAGGACAGATGTGGCATTGAAGTTTCAGAACGATTTTATACCGAGGAAGTGCAGAAGAGCTCAGAAACACATCTGTTTCTGATGGAGTGTATCATAAGACGTCGCGGAAATAAATCTCTAGTTTTTCCTGCGACACAAAATACTGGAATGACGCTGACAATGTGATATATAATGGAGTGCGTGGAGCACAACCTGCACAGTAGCATAATATGCACAATACGATTCACACTGTAGGAGGCGGTTGTATTATCGACAGAATTCCAATCGAACTGCACATTCCTGGGTAATATTATTGTGACCCCGGTGCGAAGCTTCGAAAACGTTTGGCTCTTAGTGATAAGGGGCTTAACCTAGTTGACGAGGCGTGTTTCGAACATTGCATATCCAGAACACAAAGATATCCAAGGACATCACACTGCAGTATGTGTGACAAAGAATACTGGGATAGGGCAGAATATTGGAACATTTGTAGCTGACAAACCGTGCGCGGAAAAATTAAGTTGTCTTGGGTTTATAAATAATACGCTTCTGCGTCTGAGGATGAGAATGCACGTCAGATAATAATGATATTTCAAAGTATTAGTTCCACACACACCATCTGGAATGCGATAAATGGCAATGGTGGCAGAGGTCATGCGTTTGCCAAGTGTTTTTGCATTACCGTGTGCCTTGCAAGTTCCCAAAACTAAAATCGGACTGTTTGCAGTAAAATTGCAGTGAAGACTGAATTATGGTTCTTTTATGTTACGACTTTATAATTTTCCATCAGACTGCACACAAACCCCTGCCGTATCACAGCCGCTTATTCATTGTTGAAAATACTAAAGTGAAAAAAAAAAGACCTAGAGATTAATAAAATATTTGTTCAAGAAATCACATATGCACATAAATTATGAATAGATACATACATATAAATAATAATCGTTGCTTGGCAGTATATTAATATAAATGAGTACGTCGATGAAACTCTTTAAATCTGCCTATGTTCAGTATGTAACAAAATGTCTGGAGTTAGGAGACATCACAATGTGTGTCCGTACCGAAACAGATTATCTCACAACTCTCAGTAGCGCGAGAGGAGACCCAGCTGAAGTACAATATTAAAACATTTGCTGTTTTTCTCCGCAACTACGTATTGTTTATCGATTGCGCTTCATATTAGGGCTTTGACAGTGCGAGAAACTATACTATCGCTTTCGCGTGCAGTTGAGCCCTTAAAAGTTTCAGTCGAGCTCTGAACACAGCACGTTGTGCACTGAAGAAGAAGAACGCAACGATGAAGAAGAATAAGAAGCGGAGTCTGAAAAATTGTGTCCTGACAGCGATTATGTAGCTAAAGGCGTTCTGAAGCATAAAGGACCACTTAAAAACCCTGGGTTGTCCTTGTACCCGAGGCTTTGTGTAGAAATATCCCCTTCCTCAATTCTGCCCTCGCAGGTCTCTCAGCGATGGGTTCTCTGGCTGGTGATACTGCGGCTATTGCCAGGTCAAGAACGCATAGAATTCATAGGAGAAGCTAGAGGAGACACCATCACATGATGGAAGCAGCAGCCATCGGAAAAGGACTATACCTGAAACCATACAAGAAAGAACTAGGTCTCTTCATAAATAAAAACAAACTTCTTAGCCATCCTACCGGATAGGCCGCTTAAAAATATAGATTTGTTAAAGTTTGTTGGGAAAAAGTTCAGCATTCCAAGATTCCACGGTGTGTTTATGCGCGATGAGTTACTGAAGACCATGTGGAAATCGAGAGAATATGGAATTGTGACTTTAGTAGTTGATTGAGGACCTGTAACCCACTGGGTGGCGTATGCTAAGAAAAATACAAATAAAATCTACTACTTCGACTCATTTGGACACCTGCAGCCAGAAAACTTCCAACGCTACTTCACCAACAGAATACGTGTGTTCTACAGTTTTCATCACTACCTATCTGTGCGGACATCTATGTATCATGTTCCTCCTAATGTTTATGAAGAATGATATATAAGGAGCTGCATTAAGCAGCCACTCATCATTTCAGATTCAGATGCAATGTCATATACTTTGACTTTAAAAGAACAATCATCTGTATTACAAGTAAATTACTTCTCATCGACTGATTTAAACAATGCAGAGTGGAATACTGAGATGACTAGACTGGAGACGTAAACTAGATTTCCGAATATCGCAGAGGCCAACAATAAAATTCATCTGGAAATTAATATTCGAAAAGAAATTGTGTAAATAAACCTAGTGTATACGATATAGATGATTTAAACTATTACAACAGTGTGGAAAAGGGATTCTGCTAGGTGCAAACATCAATACACTAAAATCTGAAATGACAACAGCAAACGCAACGATTGGCTTTAGTCAGACTGGTTCAATAACTACTGTCATTCAAAAAAGAAAGGCAGAAGATTCCTCAACTTGTGCCAAAGGGTGGTTGAGTTTCAGTTTCCGCTGAATAGGTCAGGTGTCCACTATATGCAGGAGGCGGCTACACGGGTAGCAGGGGCTGTGTGGCGTGGACTGGGCGGTTTTTTAGGTTAGAGGGTCTCGGGAAAACACAAGAAGGGCTTCAGTCACAAAGGGTGCAGGCTGAACATAGGATGAACGTAGATACGGGAACCATCGGTGTAACATCAGTGTAGCTGTGTTGGGAAAGTACCAGAGCCCCAAGGGCTAATAGAAAGCACTAGTGCTCAAATAGAAAGCTGGCTAAAGCCGGAGTTAAGCTCAGCAGAAATTTTTGCAAAGAACCTAACGGTGTTCCGAAAGGATAGGCTACACACGGTTGACGGTGTCGTGTTTGCTGCTGTTAGAAGTAGTTTAACTTGTCGTGAAACTGAAATAGATACTTCCTGTGAGTCTGTGAGTTAGTATGGGCAGGGGTCATTGTTGGCAACCGGAATAAAACAACAATTGTATCATTTTACCGACCTCCCAATTCAGATGATACAGTTGCTGGACGGTTCAAAGAAAACTTGAGTTTGATTTCAAACACGTACCCGAATCATACGATAACAGTTGGTGGTGACGTTAATTTACCCTCGCTATGTTGGCGAAAATACATGTTTAATTCCGGAGGTACGCATAAAATATCATCCGAAATTGTGCTAAACGCATTCTCTGAAAATTATCTCGAGCAATTAGTTCATGAGCCTACGCGAATAGTAAACGGTTGTAAAAACACACTTCACCTCTCAGCAACAAATAATCCTGAGTTAATATCGAGCATCAAAAGGGACACGGGGTTGTCATATCGAGATTGAATATTGTAACCCCCAAATCCTACAAAATAAACGAAAAATATACCTGCTCAAAAAAAGCAGATAACAGTTCACTTGACGTATTCCTGAGAGACAATCTCCACTCCTTCCAAATTGATAGTATAAGTGCAGACCAGATGTGGCCTGAATTCAAAGAAATTGTATCGGCAGCAATTGAGAGATTCATACAGAATAAATTAATTAACGACGGAACTGATCCTCCTTGGTACACAAAAAGGGTCAGAACACTGTTGCAGGAACAACGAAACAAACATGCCAAATTTAAACAGACGCTAAATCCCCAAGATTGGTGATCTTTTACAGAAGCTCGAAATTCAGCACGGACTTAAAAGCGAGATGCTTATAACAATTTCCACAACGAAACTTTGTCTCGAAACCTGGCAGAAAATACTAAGATATTCTGGTATGTGAAGTATGTTAGCGGCAAGAAACAATCAATGTCTTCTCTGCGCGATAGCAATGCAGATACTATCGAAGACAGCGCTGCCAAAGCAGAGTTACTAAACACAGCTTTCCGAAATGCCTTCACAAAAGAAGACGAAGTAAATATTCCAGAATTCGAAACAAGAACAGCTGCAAACATGAGTAACGTAGAATAAATATCCTCGAAGTAGTGAAGCAACTTAAATCACTTAATAAAAGCCGGCGGAGTAGCCGTGCGGTTGTAGGCGCTACAGTCTGGAACCGCGTGACCGCTACGGTCGCAGGTTCGAATCCTGCCTCGGGCATGGATGTGTGTGATGTCCTTAGGTTAGTTAGGTTTAAGTAGTTCTAAGTTCTAGGGGACTGATGACCACAGCAGTTAAGTCCCATAGTGCTCAGAACCATTTGAACCATTTGAACTTAATAAAAGGAAATCTTCTGGTCCAGACTGTATACCAATTAGTTTCCTTTCTGAGTATGCTGATGCATTTGCTCACATGCAACAGTTCGCTCGACAAAAGATCCGTAGCCAAATACTGGAAAGTTGCACAGATCACACCAATATTCAAGAAAGGTAGTAGGAGTAATCCACTTAATTACAGGCCCATATCATTAACGTCAATATGCAGCAGGATTCTGGAACATATACTGTGTTCGAACATTATGAATTGCCTCGAAGAAAACAGTCTATTCACACACAGTCAACATGGGCTTAGAAAACATATTTATTATGAAACACAACTAGCTATTGATTCGCGTGAAGTGTTGAGTGCTATTGACAAGGAATTTCAGATTGATTCCGTATTTCTGGATTTCCGGAAGGCATTTGACACTGTACCACACAAGCGGCTTGTAGTGAAATTGCATGCTCATGGAATATCGTCTCAGTTATGTGACTGAATTTGTGATTTCCTGTAAGAGAGGTCACAGTCCGTTATAACTGACGGGAAGTCTTCGCGTAAAACATAAGTGATTTCTGGCGTTCCCCATGGTAGTGTTATAGGCCCTTTGCTGTTGCTTATCTGTATAAACGATTTTGAAGACAATCTGAGCAGACGCCCTCGGTTTTTTGCTGATGACGCTGTCGTTTATAGACTAATAAAGTCATCAGAAACAATTGCTAAACCATTTAGAACAGATTTCTGAATGGTGCGAGAATGCGAGAATTGGCAGTTGACCATAAATTACGAAAATTGTGATGTCATCTACATGAGTGCTGAAAGGAATTCGTTAAACACGCTAAATCAGTGAAATCTAAAGGCCGTAAATGCAACTAAATACCTAGGAATTACAATTACGAACAACTTAAATTGGAAGTATGACATAGAAAATGTTGTGGGAAAGGCTAACCAAGACTGCGTTTTATTGGCAATACACCTAGAAAATGTAACACATCTACTAAGGAGCCTGCCTACACTACGCTTGTCCGTCGTCTTTTAGAATACTGTTGCGCATAGTGGGATCCTTACGGCATAGGATTGACGGAGAACATAGCAAAAGTGCAAAGAAGGGAAGCACGTTTTGTATTATAGCGAAATAGGGGAGAGAGAGAGAGTCACTGAAATGATACAGGTTTTGGACTGGCAATAGAAAGGACTATCTTAAAGACACATTACATGTATCCAAACACATGTGGCCTGTAATTGAAAAAAACGTGCCATGGTGATCATTCCGTAGGCAAAAGATTCCGGGGAATTCGGCCATTCGGACCTGTAAGAGGGGACTTCCAAGAGGAAGGCGACCAATGCAAGAAGATTGAATAACCAACGAATGGATAACGATGTACGTGCTAGGGCGTGGAATGTCAGAAGTTTGAACGTCTTACGGAAGCTAGAACATCTCAGAAGAGAAATGCTATAGCTCAATGTAAATATAGTGGGGGTTAGGGAAATGAAATAAAAAGAAGACAAGGACTTTGGTCAGACGAGTATATCGTAACATCAACAGGAGCAAGAAACAGTATAACAAGAGTGGGATCCCTTATGAATAGGAAGATATTATCAGAATAATCAGCAAACCAACATCGACGACGATAGTTGAAGTGTACATGCCGACATCGCAGCTGAATATGAAGAGGCAAGGAATGTATATGAGGATATTGAATGGGTAATTCAGTTCGTAAAGGGAAATGAAAATCTAACAGTCATGGATTGGAATGTGATTATAGAATTAGAAGAAAGGGTTACAGAAGAATAAGGACTTGGTACTAGCAATGATAGAGGAGAAAAATTAGTTGATATCTGCAATAAATTTCAGCTAGTAATAGCGAATACTCTGTTCAAGCATCACATTAGCAGGAGGTACACTTGCAAAAGGCCGGGAGATATGGCAAGAAATCAGTTAGATTACATCTGGTCAGCACAGATTCCGAGATCACATACTGGATTGTAAGGCGTACCTAGGAGTAGATATAGACTCAGATCGCAATATAGTAGTGATGAAGAGAAGGCTAAAGTTTAAGACTTGTCTTATAACGTGATAGAAGAAGAAGCAGGAATCGATATAGAAGAGGAAACGCATTCAGTATTACAGTCAGAATGTTAAAGAACTCTGGAAGGCTTAAGATCGGGTAAGGCAGAAGGGACAGATAACATTACATCAGAATATCTAAACTTAATGGAGGAAGTGGCAAAAAAGTTACTATTCAACTTAGTGTGTGGAATGTATGAGACTAGCATTATACAGTCAAACTTTCGGAAAAACATCATCCACACAATTCCGATAACTGCAAGACATGATAACTGCGCGAATCAACGTAACAGCTCACGCATGGAGGTTGCGGACAAGAATAACATACAAAAGACTGGAAAAGAAAATTGGGGGTGTGTTGGATGGCGATCAGTTTGGTTTTAGGAAAAGTAAAGGCATGGGAGCTGCAGTTCTGAAGCTGCGATTGTCTAAAGGGCTAAAGGACTAAGGAACTGAAGAAAAAATCAAGACACGTTCATGTGATTTGTCGACCTGGAAAACGCGTTGGACGGCGTCAAATGGTGCAAGACGATTGAAATTCTGAGAAAAATTAGGGTAAGCCATAGAGACGGATAATATTATACAATTTATACTAGAGCTAAGAGTGGAAGACCAAGAACGAAGTGCTCGGATTAAAAATGATGCAAGACAGCTTCTGAGGGATGTCTTTCACCCTCACTGTTCATTCTATAAATCGAAGAAACAGTGATGGAAATAAAAGGAAGGTTCAAGAGTGGATTTAAAGTTCAAAGTGAAAGGATATCGATGATAACATTTGGTAATGACATTGATATCCTCAGCGAAATTTAAAAAGAATTGCATGATATGTTGCATTGGAATGAACGGTCTAATTAGCGCAGAATGTAGATTGATAATAAATCGAACAAAGACGGAAGTAATGAGAAGTAGTAGAAATGAGAACAGTGAAAGAGATTAACAGCATAATTGAGGGTCACGAAGTAGACAAGGTAAAAGAAATTTGCTACGCAGCCAGAAAAATAAACCACGATGGGGAGGTTAAGAAGGACATAAAAAGGAGAATAACACGGGCAAAAAAGTCATTGCTGGTCGAGAGAAGTCTACTAGTAGAGAAATTTCTGAGAATGTACGTTTGGAGCACTACATTGTATGGTAGTGAAACAAGGGCCGTGGGAAACCTGGAACAGAAGAGAATCGAATTGGTGCCTCAGAAGAATGTTGAAAATAGGGTGGACCATTAAGTAAGGAATGAGGAGGTTCTGCGCAGAATCGGAGGGGAAAGCAGTGTATGGAAAAAACGCTGACAAGAGGAAGGGACAGGATGGCAGGATATCTGTTACGGTATACGGAATAACATTCATGGTACTAGAGGGAGCTGTACAGGGTAAAAAACTGTAAACGGTCTAAGTTTTAGAGAAAGTCAGATTTTGAAATACATCCAGCAAGTAAAAGAAATATTAAGCCTTGAAGAGACGAAAATCAGTAAACGATCAGTGATTTACATTATGGCTGACTTGGTCGCAATGGTAAAAGTGAAACTACTTAATTGCTCATTTGACGAGTCTTATCCACCATCAGATATCCAGCAGTGATTGCTACACTTAAATATTGCGCTTCCAGTTATATGTGTTTTAGGTGCACTTGTAGTACATCACATGAAGAGTAATGATTTGCAGTAAATGTTCGGTTTCACGACGTGTTTGCACATCTGACACCAGCTGTACAATTACAGGCCAACGAGCACTGTTTTGTTTACGCTTGCCTGGCCAGCTGTTCACCTGTTTTTCTAGTGACGCTGATGGAAACGTGTGCTTGTCGACTTTATCGGGCACTGTGCGACTGATACATGGTGACGTCACGTGCCGTGAAACACGGCAGCAAACTGGGTTTGTGGTGTTCATCCACCCGATACATTACCCTTCCGTGAAGTTGTCTCGACTGCTTGTGCTAAAACATACATGAATTTTGTCGACGTTCATTCCCGTGTGTTATTTCTCTGTATTAAGGAGACGTATTCACTTGTCGTCAGCGAAGACAGAACACGAAGTTATGCGAAACATGCAGCAAACGTGCATTTTACAGCTATGCACGTAAAATAATATTTTGAAAATCCTGTACATCCGTGCAATCACTGTCGCATTTCTTGCCTTCACATAAACTTATTCTTAACTTGTTCAAATCTTAAGTTGTTCAAACAACAAGTCTTTGACCCGATATCCTCAGGGAGTACCAGCACTGGTGTAGAATACATTTTATTGATCAGCCCTAATCTTAAAGAAGGCAACATAAATACAGTTGTGGAAATAATTCGGAGACGAGCCAAATTGTTTTAGTGTAACGTCTGTATGAAGGAATGAATTCTTTTTGTATTATAGGGGCTGCATCAATCCTCTTGCTCCTGTATTGTAGGGGTCTGAATCATTTCTCTTGATGCTTGTAACGAGCAAACTAATGACCAAGGTAATGGTAACAGTGCATGCACCAAACATTTCTTCTGATCAGTTAGCCGGCACTTCCAGAGTTTTGTCCATTTCGACAATGTTGAGAGACAGAGTAAAGCATAGTGCTTTCTCCTTAGAAAAGGACATACACTATGTGATCAAAAGTATCCGGACATTACCAAAAACATACGTTTTTCATATTAGGTGCATTGTGCTGCCACCTACTGCCAGGTACTCCATATCAGCGACCTCGGCATTAGACATCGTGAGAGAGCAGAATGGAGAGCTCCGTGGAACTCAAGGACATCGAACGTCGTCAGGTGATTGGGTGTCACTTGTGTCATACGTCTGTACGTGAAATTTCCACACTCATAAACATCCCTAGCTCCACTGTTTCCGATGTGATAGTGAAGTGGAAACGCGAAGGGATACTTACAGCACAAACGCGTATAGGCTGACCTCGTGTGTTGACTGGCAGAGACCGCCGACAGGTGAAGAGGGTCGTAATGTGTAATAGGCAGACATCCATCCAGACCATAACTCAGGAATTCCAAACTGCATCAGGATCCACTCAAGTAATATGACAGTAAGCGGGAGGTGAGATAACTTGGATTTCATGGTCGAGCGGCTGCTCATAAGCCACAAATCATGCCGGTAAATGCCTAATGATGCCTCGCTTGGTGTACGGTGCGTAAACGTTGGACGATTGACCAATAGAAAAACGATGTGTGCAATGACAATCCGATGGCAGGGCATAGGTATGGCGAATGCCGGTTGAAAGTCACCTGCCACCGTGTGTAGTGACAACAGTAAAATTTGGAGGCGGTGGTGTTATGGTGTGTTCGCGTTTTTCATAGAGGGGCTTGCATCCCTTGTTGTTTTGCGTTGCACTATCACAGCACAGGCCTACATTGATGTTTTAAGCACCTTCTGGCTTCCCACTGTCAAAGGGCAATTCGGGAATGGCTATTGCGTCTTTCAATACCATCAAGCACCTGTTCATAGTGCAAGGCCAGTGGCGGAGTGGTTACACGACATTAACACCCCTGTAATGGACTGTCCTGAACATAGTCCTGACCTGAATCCTGTAGAACACCTTTGGGATGTTGGAACGCCGACATAGTGCCAGACCTCACCGACCGACGTTGATAACTCTCCTCAGTGCAGCATTCCGTGAAGAATGGGCTGTCATTACCCAAGAAACCTTCCAGAACCTGATTGAACGTATGACTGAGAGAGTGGACGCTGTCATCAAGGCTAAGGGTGGGCCGACACCATATTGAAATCCAGCATTACCGATACATCACAAATAGTTCACAAAGTAAGTCAATGATAGGCCTACATCAAAATGAAAATGGAATCGCACTGGCAGGAAATAGTAACGTAAACGGTCGGGCTGGGTCTGAAAGAATCGAGCGCTTTTTAGAAGGCTGCCAGACAATGACTAAACAAAGTAAAACCTCATTCACGACGTTAACTCTTTCTCCCGGATGTTTCAGGAAGCTGGCACAGGTCTCGAGTCAAATCGGTGACTATAAGTGTGGTGTCAGACACCACACTTGCTAGGTGGTAGCCTTTAAATCGGCCGCGGTCCGTTAGTATATGTCGGACCAGCGTGTCGCCACTGTCAGTGATTGCAGACCGAGAGCCGCCACACGGCCGGTCTAGAGAGACTTCCTAGCACTCGCCCCAGTTGTACAGCCGACTTTGCTAGCGATGGTTCACTGACAAATTACGCTCTCATTGCCGAGACGATAGTTAGCATAGCCTTCAGCTACGTCATTTGCTACGACCTAGCAAGGTGCCATTATCAATTGCTATTTATCTTGTGATGCATGTACCGTCAGACCGATGTTCACCAATTATGAATTAAAGTTAAGTATTCCAGAAGCTACGTACCTTTTTCGTTAGTCTCAACTCCTTGTCATTTTCCAGACCTCACGCCAGCCTGCGTGAGCTTATACGCGTGCCTTTCGGCTTCCTCCTAGTGGACTGGCTGTCTTGCCAGTCCACAACAGAGCTGATTCTCCATTTCTGCGTCTTCGGCTGTTGAATAAAGGTCGTAACATGGATTTAAAAGTTGCAGTAAAATATGCTGCTTCGGAAAAGGTTCAGTAAGGGATCTCACTAATTGACTAAGGACCATAATTAACATCCCGCCGACGAATACGTTATTTGGTCCGGACGTAAGTTCCAATTACGCGAGGATGGGGAAGCAAATTGGTAGCGGCCGTTTCAAAAAATGCCATCTCAGCAGACGCGTTAATCGAAGTAGGAAGATCACACGAGAACCTATATCTCCTTGGCCTGAACTGGATTTCAAGCCACTCCTCCCAAATATGGGTCTAATGTCCACAGCGCCCTCTCACTCCGTTTCCCACGTGTTCTGTAGGAGATTAATTCGACCCGGTTTTGTTATCCCGCTAAGAAAAAAGTTCTCACAAGTACTTGCACTTGAACCCCTGTTCTCCATGGCTGAGGCTAAGCTAACTGAGTGGTGCCCACATAGTTTTAATTATATTTTCGAAAAAGATGTAGTTACATAGGGTAGATAGTTTTTTGTTTTGCCACGCGGTCTAGAGCCCTTTCCACGGTTCAAGTGGGTGCCCCCGTCGGATGTTCGAGTCCTTCCTCGGGCATGGGTGTGTATTGTCCTTAACGTAAGTTAGTTTAAGTTAGATTAAGTATGTGTAAGCCCACGGAGCAATGACCTCAGCAGTTTGGTCCCACAGGAAC
Organism: Schistocerca piceifrons; assembly: GCF_021461385.2. Classification (NCBI taxonomy): domain Eukaryota; kingdom Metazoa; phylum Arthropoda; class Insecta; order Orthoptera; family Acrididae; genus Schistocerca; species Schistocerca piceifrons. The sequence continues at coordinate 432,698,527 of NC_060138.1, forward strand.
TTGCCACAAATTTCCAAATTTTATTCCTGTCTGTATGCAGATACGTTTCCACAGCCCTATGAAAGAGCCCTCCACTGTGATTACCAGGTAGATGCTATTTTCCTTGAATTACGGAAGGCGTTCGATACAGTTCCGCACTGTCGCCTGATAAACAAAGTGAGAGCCTACGGAATATCAGACCCGCTGTGTGGCTGGATTGAAGAGTTTTTAGCAAACAGAAGTTCCATGCGACTTTTCGCGGATGACGCTGTAGTATACAGAGAAGTTGCAGCATTAGAAAATTGTAGTGAAATGCAGGAAGATCTGCAGCAGATAGGCACTTGGTGCAGGAACTGGCAACTGACCCCTAACATAGACAAATGTAATGTATTGCAAATACATAGAAAGAAGGATCCTTTATTGTATGATTATATGATAGCGGAACAAACACTGGTAGCTGTTACTTCTGTAAAATACCTGGGAGTATTCGTACGGAACGATATGAAGTGGAATGATCATAAAAAATTAATTGTTGGTAAGGCGGGTACCAGGTTGAGATTCATTGGGAGAGTCCTTAGAAAATGTAGTTCATCAACAAAGGAGGTGGCTTACAAAACACTCGTTCGACCTATACTTGAGTATTGCTCATCAGTGTGGGATCCGTACCAGATCGGGTTGACGGAGGAGATCCAAAGAAGAGCGGCGCGTTTCGTCACAGGGTTATTTGGTAAGCGTGATAGCGTTACGGAGATGTTTAGCAAACTCAAGTGGCTGACTCTGCAAGAGAGGCGCTCTGCATCGCGGTGTAGCATGCTCGCCAGGTTTCGAGAGGGTGCGTTTCTGGATGAGGTATCGAATATATTGCTTCCCCCTACTTATACCTCCCGAGGAGATCACGAATATAAAATTAGAGAGATTGGAGCGCGCACGGAGGCTTTCCGACAGTCTTTCTTCCCGCGAACCATACGCGACTGGAACAGAAAAGGGAGGTAATGACAGTGGCACGTAAGGTATCCTCTGCCACACACCGTTGGGTGGCTTGCGGAGTATAAATGTAGATGTAGATGTAGATGTAGATATAGAAGCAGCAGCAACGTGTGGTTCAGTAGTCCAGTTGCCTCCCATTCGTGTGTGTGTGTGTGTGTGTGTGTGTGTGTGTGTGTGTGTGTGACGTCGCACAAAGCTGACAGAACGCAGCGTGGCCGAGCTGTGGTGCAAATCCACTGCTTCTGTCAGCGACGTCCTCCTGACTCGCCAGTTAAGACACAGGTGGCAGAGGCACGGCTTATGTCTCCAGCGCTGCGACGGCCGTGACCCACTGCAGAAGCACTGTAGCCGGCGACCTGTGTGCTAGGTCTCGGCTGGACACGCAGAGGGGCGGCTCTGCGGCTCCTCTCTCATGGAGGGCTGCTCTGATGCAAAGTCGAACTGTGGACTTCACACAGCATTCCAGAGGGCACCTCCGTGTTGGTGACTTCAGTGCAAAAGTGGCTAGGTATTTATTTGATCACAGGCTGCGCTTGCTTGAGTTTTGCTACGCCTTGAGGAATACATACTAAGCACTTCCATGTGTAGAAAGGCTTCCACCTCCTTCCGCTTAGTTGCTGCTGTATTTCCACACCCCACCTGGCCAGCTCTGCCCACAAGATTCGCAGTGGCTCTGTGGCTCTTTTGTAACTTCCTACTTTGTGCGTACAGAATGAATTCTACTCAGTAAAGTACTGTAGTTTTCCATTAAAAGAGCAAAAACAATTTGGCGTAGACTATGGAAAAGTAGAGTATATGGCGGTAAATAGTTTTCAGAATGTGATCGAGAAAAAAGTCTCAACTCTCCTTTCTGACGTGGTGGATGTGTACGATAACAATGGACACCGTAAGACACAATGGATACATGGCGCGGACGGTTGTAGTGTGATCAGACAAGTCAGAACAACGAAGAACTAAGTGAAAGACCATCTTCCTGTGAAGATACGGGAGTCGCAAGAAAGTGGCGACCCCGGTACTCGAAGAGCAACGTATCACATTCAAGGTGGTAATGGAAGATCAGACGACCCATAGATGAAACTTCCTGGCAGATTAAAACAGTGTGCCGGACCGAGACTTGTTTAGCGGGCATTTTATACGTGAAACGTTCCCTAGACAGACATAACGCAGACGTCTTCAAGCGAGGTTTTCGCCAAGTGACCTTTCGTTCGGAAAAATATGTTCCATTAAAAGGTGGATACATACAAAACAACGAACGCCATCACGAAGTTTCACGGCCACAGCGAGCCGTTTTCACGGAGGTAATTCAAACTTCATGATTACTCGTCGTAGTTATCTCTCAGTCGCGAGTTCGGCATGTGTGCCATGTCTAACTGATAACTCTACTTGAAGTGCGGCAGGACGTATACTTTACTGTTTTAGGTCTTTACGCTCGTGTACAAGCCTTCCAATGAAGCACAGAATAGGGTAGCTAAACGTCGAACTACTTCCGCGGAGCACGTCTTCGGCATCACTGCCCTTGGTTACTGAAGCATGAAACACCCTACTTCCACCTCGAAATACACGAAGAGTTAATAGCTGGAAGAGGATTAAACTTCCTTTTACGATGAGTTCGTGAGAGATGGAACAGCGATTTTCTGTCCCATTCGCGTATAGATCGAGGGAAAGGAAATATTTGTACGTTTGTGTATGCTCCTTAACCCCTCTTAGCCTATTTCCATCATCTGCAAAGGAGATATACGTACACGCACATCGACGTATGGTCGCACATTCAACTTTTAAATTTATCCGCCAGGATATTACAAGAGCTACGTCCTACCCTGTTACTTGTCTGGCTGTGCGTCGCTAGATGCATACGCATCTCTTGTCATAAGGGCACCAAACGCTGGAATAACACACTAGAATTAATCGCTATAGCGTCTTGCATAACATTTCCTTTACTGGTGCATTGTACTTTCCCAGAAATCTACCTACAAGTTGAAGTCTACAATACTTATTTTAGGGAAGCGCACGATAGCATATCGTTGCTTAGTATTATCGATAAATATTTATACGACGTGACATGCTCATGATATTCACCACTGATCTTATAAACTACACTACTAAGATCCTATCCTGGAACCCGGTACCAGCTGCAGCTTAGCGGAAACAAAAATTCGATTTTTAGTATTTCACGTAAGTATTGACAGAAAGAAAAGACTTAAAATAATGTCATGACCTATTCATTAAGACGCATAAACTTCCGTTAAAACTTTAAATGCGATAAGAGAAGTATAACTGTTGGAAACCGTGTATTTGTCTAGAGGCAGCGTAGCTGAAGCGCGAACAAATACTGACTTCTCTCGTGAAGTAATGGAGAATGACAGCACTTAGCGATACCCAACAAGGATTACCCATAATTTTAAATCTTTACGAAACATTTTACGGTGTTCAGGCACTCAAACTTCAGCATCGTGTATGGTGTTTTATTACTTCTTTACTACTAATTCTGTCGGCAACATACTTTGCATATAGTAGTTACATATATCACTTTATGTAACCGCACAATCTTATCACTGCAGGAGACATGACGTCATAGGAAATGAGATGTATGAAAAACTAGCTTTTGCTTATAATGGAGCAAATGAGAGCACTTCGTGACTTCCCACAAACTTTAAGCATAATTTCAAACATTTCTTTAACTATTTCTCACTTGCGTGGTTAAAGCCAAACACACACATTAAAAAACGTTTTGAATCACCTCGCTTCACAGAGTTTCGGAACCTATACAGAAAATTGGAATAGAGATCAACATAAACATCATTTCCGTCCTTTTTATTGCCCATGAAAACCACACATAGCATGTTGTACCACCATACAGGGAGACCTTCAAAGGTGGTGGTCCAGATCGCTGTATACACCGGTACCTTGAATACGCAGTAGACGTCCTCTTGCATTGATGCATGCGTGTATTCGTCGTGGCATACTATCCACAAGTTCCTCAAGGCACTGTTGGTCCAGATTGTCCCATTCCTCAACGGCGATTCGGCGTAGATCCCTCAGAGTGGTTGGTGGGTCACGTCGTCCATAAGCAGTCCTTTTCAATGTATCCCAGGCATGTACGATAGGGTTCATGTCTGGAGAACACGCTGGTCACTCTAGTCGAGCGATGTCTTTGTCATTATGGAAATCACTCACAAGAGGTGCACGATGGGGGCGCGAATTGTCGTCCATGACGACGAATGCCTCGCCAATATGCTACCGATATGGTTGCACTATCGGTCAGAGGATGCCATTCACGTATCGTACAGCTTTATGGCGCCTTCCATGACCTCCAGCGGCGTAGTCGGCACCTCATAATGCCATCCCCAAAATAGCAGGGAACCTCCACCTTGTAGCACTCGCTGGACAGTGTGTCTAAGGCGTTCAGCCTGATGGGATTGCCTCCAAACACATCTCCGTCGATTGTCTCGTTGAAGGCATATGCGATACTCATCGGTGAAGAGAATGTGATTCCAATCCTGAGTGGTCCATTCTGCATGTTCTTGAACCATCTGTACCTCGCTGCAAGGTGTCGTGGTTCCAAAGATGGACCTCACCATGGACGTCGGGAGTGAAATTCATATTGCAGCGTATTGTGCACTGTTTGAGTCGTAACATGTCGTCCTGTCGTCCTGTGGTTGCCCGAAAAGTATTATTCAACATGGTGGCGTTGCTTTCAGGGTTCCTCCGAGTCATAATCCGTAAGTAACGGTCATCCACTGTAGTAGTAGCCCTTGGGCGGCCTGAGCGAGGCATGTCATCAACAGTTCCTGTCTCTCTGTATCTCTTCCATGTCCGAACGACATCGCTTTGTTTCACTCCGAGAGGCCTGGACACTTCTCATGTTGAGAGCACTTCCTGGCACAAAGTAACAATGCGGGCGCGATCGAACAGCGGTACTGACCGTCTAGGCATGGCTGAACCACAGACAACACGAGCCGTGTACCTGATTCCTGGTGGAATGACTGGGACTGATGGACTGTCGGACCCCTCCGTCTAATAGGCGCTGCTCATGCATGGTTCTTTACATCTTCGGGCGTGTTTAGCGACTTCTCTGATCAATCGAAGGGACTGTTTCTGTGATACAACATCCACAGTCAACGCCTATCTTCAGGAGTTCTGGGAACCGCGGTGATGCAAACCTTTTTATAATGTGTATATTTAACACATACAAATATTTAAGACGTTAACTCATCAGTAAAGTAAGCAAACGTTTGTAACTTTCATACACCGGAGTTCGAATCTTGAAAGAATAATGTGTTTACTGTCAGGTTCTTTTTCTTACATTAGCTGTTATTCTTATATGTATTAGCTGGCATTCCCTACACTAAGTGTAAATTTTTTCCAAGTCATTCAGTATTTCCGCATGATCGTCCAACACTAAACATTTTCGGCGTGGAATTTTATACCGCTGCTGATTCTAATAAACCTGTTGTGTATGCTTAGAACATTAGAACCTCTATCGTGCTTCTTGGGGACACACGGATTGCTACTTTATGTAGAACTTTCTCTGTCCAGATTATTGCAGGCTTCGTGCACAGTGTTTGTTACGGTTACAGGAGTTGCACAGAATGTGTAGCAGTCTGTTTTCGCAACGGTTTATCGTCTGCACTCACATCCAAACTCCGAAAATCACTGGAAATAGCATGGCAGTGGATACTTCACTTTTTCAATAGAATTCATTATTGCACTGAAAATAGTTCCGTTCAGTTATTAGCTCTAGAGGCCTGACTGTTTCTTTGATGTATTCATGTGGAAGTGTATTGTGTATTTTAAGCTATTGTTATGTTCATTGTTTCAGTTATTAGTATATTGAAATACATATTGTCTACATCAGGTGACAGGAGGGTGGCTGAGTCTGGAACTTGTGTGTCTTACGTAGTGAATCAATTGTGTGGTGTTTCTTATAGTCTTGTCTTCTTGAAATTTGTAGTTTGCCAATGAGGTTTTCAACACGTATCTTTCAAGTGGGTAAGTGGGAGCCTTTCTATAATTCAGAGTAGCTCTGATGAGGAGATCTTTCTTGTGTAGCTATGGTTGGCATCGGAGACGAAATGCACAGGGATTTGTTTGTAGCAGTTTTCCCTTCTCGTTGTTTTCTCTTGTAAGTTCAATGTCTTTCAGAGTGTTTTTCCGCTTCGTTTGGAATCTGTTAGTTGGATCTGATTTGTTATAATTTAATTTTTTGTGATGAACTCTTTTGTCTTACTGATGTATCGCTCTGAATAAAACAGCTGTTTTCTCCCATCTTGTTAGGAACATCTGAAATCGTACACATGCTGTGATAGAAAGAATGAAAATAACCTCACAAAAGAAATATTGCAAAATTAAAAGCTAAACGAACACCCAACACAGCCACAAATTACACTTATTCTAACGAAAAGCACCACTTCTATCCAACCTAGTCAACCTCACTGACACTATTGTGCACATAAAAGAAAAGACTAGTCGAAAAAGGTCTGAAACATAATGTCAGCTCACAGATAGACGAAAAATACGTAGAAAAGCTCACAGTTGAAACAGAAAGCATTCTCACACAGGAAAACAGAAGCGAAACAATTACGGTAAACATTGGTCTGACGAGAGAGTTAGTCAGCAATGAAATCAAAAAGATAATAAAGCAGATGAAAGGAAACAGAGGAAATCGAAATAATACAGATTCCATAACAATGACAACACTTAGAAAGAAACTACAGGAACAGAACACCATCATCACAAACGCAGATAAAGGGAAGACAAGGGCAAAATCACACATAAACAAATAAACAAAATACAAGAATAGAAACAACACAAAATAACTTACTACAGGAACAGAACACCATCATCTCAAACGCAGATAAAGGGAAAACAATGGCAAAATCACACACAAACACATAAACAAAATACAAGAATAGAAACAACACAAAATAACTTATAGTAACAGAAGTAAAAGTTTAAATTTCTGAAAATTTAAAGTAATTTTCCAGTCTTTAACATCTGACTGAATGCTTACGCTGT